>NC_072484.1:87211610-87581610 GCF_027574615.1 Eptesicus fuscus
ACCATGATCTCCTGGTTCATAGGTCCAGGCTCAACCACTGAGCCACACCGGCTGGACTAAACACATTATTTTACCTTTTAAATCTGCCCGTACATAGATGCATTGCTTGCATCTTCACAAGTCTTGAAATTCCTTAACAGGAGATATTATTCCATTATTTGTAATTTCAAGTATCTATTAATGTGTAACATATTTTAGTGAGTTCTGTAACAGTACTGACTAAACTGTAATTGACGCTACTGATAAAATGGTCACTATGTGAATGTATAATATTGTCATCTTGCTTGATGATGTTTTAAAATCATTTTCAGGATGAAAGCTCAATAGAAAGTGACGAATTTGATATGAGCGATTCCACGCGGATGTCAGCTGTGAACTCGGATCTCAGCTCCAATCTTGAGGAAAGAGTGCAGAGTCCCCAGGCTCTTCAAGGCCAGCAGGATGGTAAGTCCTTTAAACTGAAGAACGCACACCCACACACAAAGCAACAACAACAACAGTCGGAATGTATTAAAACAACTGCCGCTTACTCTCGTGTCATTACCTGTTTCGGAGGGGGCTTTTTCTGTGTGCTCAGGTTGTATTATCCACTTTATTTTTCTGGGATTCAAGTACCTTGCTCAACTGGGGCATTAGACTGATTTAGAAACAGATGTTAGTTGTAAAAGTCCCATGTTCTGCTCCCTGAACTACTTTGGGTTTCTAGCTGTGGTTTCTCGGGCCATCATTCTTCTGATTAAAGGAAGAGTTTAAATATGATCATGTGGGTAATCTGGATTTTTTTATTTCACTAAAAGACAAGGTGGTAACTAAAAACAGTGGATATAAAAAGGTAGTTTTACGGAATGATTTTGCTGGGTAAGAAGATTTTTGCTGGGAAATTGAGCTCCTTTACTCAGCTGTACAGAGAAGAAAGACCATGATGCTTTTTTTAAAAAAGTTATCTTTATTGTTGAAAGCATTACCGATGTCCCACTTTCACCCATTGACCCTCTTTCCCCTGATGATCTCTTACGTTCTTGGCCCATTGAAGATTCCTGAATCACCCCATTGTTCTTGACAGAAAGAAAACTGGGTATGGAGAGTAAGTAGATTTGGTAGTTAAGACACTTAAGGTCTAATATTTTCAGAGATCTTTAAAAACTATCTTTGTAGATTTTTGTCTTTGTAAGTTTGAAGTTATGCATGTAAGTAAATGTATTACTTGGATAGTTATGGATTAAAATTAAAGGTTATAAGTAGAAGGATATGGGCAAATTTTAATCAACATCAGTTTTTTTATTCTTGTAATGAATTTACATGAATTTTCTGTGACCGTATAGTTGTGTGCCTACATCTGTAGAAGGAAAATAAAAATATTTCCTTTCACCAGACCGGTGTGGCTCAGTGGTTGAGCATTAACCTATGAACCAGGAGGTCACGGTTTGATTCCTGATCAGGGCACATGCCAAGGTTGCAGGCTCGATCCCCAGTGTGGGGCGTGCAGGAGCAGCCGATTAGTGATCCTCATCATTAATGTTTCTATCTCCCTCACCCTCTCCTTTCCTTTTTGAAATCAATTTAAATAAATAAGAAAAATAAACGAAACACTGGTTGCAAAATACGTATTGCTGAATTTCTAGCTGCTGTTAGCGTTGTGCTTGTATTTCAACGTTTAAGAAAGCTCTAGTTTTAAGCATATAAAACATCCAACAAAAGGCAGGGGTTTCTTTTTCACACTACAGATGAGTTTAAAAGATGCTGATGTTTGTTGGCAAAAGTTAGGAGTGCATTGATCAGTGATTTTAAAATTGCATCTTATTCGCCACAGAGTCGAATAGCTAGAGTAGTAGGAAGGACACATCAATATGGAACTTTCTAAGAATGAAGTTCCGGTTCAGATATGAGCTATCTCTTTTCTTCTAATATATGGAGTCTTGTTCACAGTTGGATTTTGAATGGAAATTGCATTTCACTGGGATAATAGGATAACTGAAAAAAATATATGTATTTCTCACTATTAATAATGGTTCATATGTATTTTATGTGTTTACACTATTATCTTGTTTAGCCTATAACTTTGGAGAATTTAAATGACAAGAAAATGTCATGATGTGAATTCATGGTTTTCTTGATTGAAATTGCCAGTTGTGGCTCTTGGGCTGGGGACAGCTGGTGTGATTTAAATCTACACTGATTTTAATAAAATGTAGTGGAACTCCTTCAAGTATTAGGTACTCTGAGGAGAAAACCCTTTCTCGTCATATATGGATGTGTGCCTCCGGGATAAACACCTGTCTAATGGTTCCTTCTCCAACCTGAGCCTGAGGCTTTCCTTACCGTTCAAATGCCGTCTCCTCATACTCCTCACTGAGTTTTCTCTTGGAGTCCTCTCTTCTTTCTCCTGCATCACAGGTTTTCCGTGATCACATAAACATGATGTAATACACATCCTCTCACGAAAGCCCCTGTGATCCCATTTTGTCCTCCCAGTCATTGCGTTCCTCTGCACCTCCCTCTAACACACTTCCCAGTGAAGCTCATTGAAAGAGCTGTCTCAGCATCTCCGCTTCCTCTCCTCTCCTCTCCTTTTTTTTTTTTTTTTGCTCATCTCAGGCAGACTCATCCTTGCCCCTCCCCTTTACTTGCTTTTATGAATATCACCAGCAATCTCCGCGTTGCCTGACATTGGTCAGACCTTCTTCCTCATCGTCAAGGCTGACTTCAAAGGAAAACACACCCTTTGTTTCGAATGCTCAGCTCATTCTGGGCCTTCCTTCCCACATCCTGATCTCAGGATGCCGGAGTGCTCGAGGGCACAGCTCTTAACTCTCCTCCACGCCACTCTCCACAGACTCACACCGAGTCCTGTGGCTTTCCATACTATCGGTGCCCTGACAGCTTTCCTGACCTCAAGATGATCTTCCCTACCTGTTACCGAAAGCCTGACATTTTTCAGAGGACTCATCACTGTATGAAACCATATTGTTTTTACCTTCTAGCTGTTTTTCTTCTGAAATGCAAATACCATGTTAATGAGTATATCTTATGCTTTTGGTTTTCTTTTGGTTTCTTCATTTGAGATAGTTCTGAAGTGATCCATTATTTTTCGTGATTAAAAGATAACTCTCTACCATCACCATGATTTGTGATACCAGTTTTACATATTTTCGGTGCTTTCTTTTTTTCCCCCTTTCCCCTGACAGGCGCACTCTCCTAGGTGTCACTCAGAGTGACAAACGACTGTATCATTCCTGATTTTTCTCTCTACTTCAATACACAGGCACATAGACATATGTACATGCTCAGAAGGTTTTGTCATCATTATTTCATAAAAAGAGGTTCATATAACCTGCACTATTGCTCACGTAATATTATCTTTCTCCTATAGTTTTCTGTATGCTAATATATATATCCTATATAATAAAAGGCTAATATGCAAATTGTCCCCTGGACCGGGAGTTTGACCGGGAATTCGACCAGGTGGCAGGGCTGGCCGGCCAACAGCCTGTGGCCCCTTCCCACCGCCAGCCAGGCCTGATGGGCCCCATCGGGGTGGGCTGCCCAGACCCCACCCATGCACGAGCACCGGGCCTCTAGTATATTATATATATATATATATATAATATATATATAATAGTGAGAAAAAAAAAAGACATGGTCCCTACCGTTATGTAACATACTATCTAAAGCAGGCGTCCTCAAACTACGGCCCGTGGGCCACATGCGGGTGTTTTTGCCGTTTTGTTTTTTTACTTCAAAATAAGATATGTGCAGTGTGCATAGGAATTTGTTCATAGTTTTTTTTAAACTATAGTCCGGCCCTCCAACGGTCTGAGGGACAGTGAACTGGCCCCTGTTTAAAAAGTTTGAGGACCCCTGATCTAAAGGAATAAAAATATCCATGGTAACATTCACATTTGATTAGAGTTCATCTAACCAATGTAAGAAAATTCCTGCTTACCAAAATCAAGAATTCATAGTAGTAAAACGTTTAGTTTATGCCTCTTTCTCAAATCAGTGGAGATTCTGGGAGTTAGGTATAAATTGGGACTGAACAATATTAAATTGTACAAGTTAATAAGAGAGTTCTATTTTCTAACACTACATAATTAATTTATTATTTTAAAGAAATTGAAATATCATATTGTGATTTTTAAGAATCCTTCCTAGTAATTATAACACAGGTAGTTAGAACAATGTCTTTATTGGACACCATATAAAATGCAGAGTAAAGAACATTTTTTCCAGTTTTCACCTTCCTATGGTTATAAAGATTTGCAGTCTATTTAATATCAAGGGATAGAATGAATAGAAAATAGACGTCATATTAGAGATATAAGATTTCATAATATAAGCTTCATAACGGTACATAGGTCAGCAAAAGTAGGTTTACAGCTGTATGTGAAACAGTTTATTCTTGTTTTCACTTATTACACGTCGTATTATTTCTCATACAAGCAACTAGAAACCTTCCTTTGGCCCACCCTGTGTGTGTTGTCTGTATGCGGGGGCCCAGGAGGAAATGTCTTGCTGGCAGGCTAGATAACCAGGTAAAGAACAACAAGACAGGCTGGAATGAAACATTTAGAGAAGAATGCTTCAAGGTGGATGCATAATACTTAGCTAATGCTGCTTATTTTAAGTTTATAGTGCTTCCTTTACTCAATAAACACAGAAACTCAAAAAAATGCACAGAAAGTGCATAGGGAGTATTTAAAAACATTAAAGTAAAATATGTTAAGCTACTTAACAGGTTTTCTGGAGACTTAAAATACTGCCTTGAGGTTAAACTCTCTTAAAGGTTGTATAATCACTTGCTTTGCTTATAAATGTGTGAACGAGGTCCTCGCAGCCCTGTGGAACGAAGGGGCCGACCGTGACAGCGGCCCCCTGTGTGCGGGGCTGCGCGGTGCTTCACGGAATTCCGAGGAGCAGTCCAAGGACCCAAAGCTCATGGGTGCTCTGTACTCAACAGTTTGTAAGTGTGCTTGTTCTGCCATTCACTTACATGTATTGTAAGTAGAAATGTCACTTAGACTTTTGTCTTTAAATCCCAGACCCTAGAAATCTGTGGGAACGTGGCGAAGCTAAAAAAAAAGTATTCTTATTCTTAATCAATTATTATTTTTTAATTCTTTATTGTTTAAAGTATTACATACTGTATAATATTACACGTCTCCTTTTTTCCCCATTGACCTTTACCCCACTACCCCAATCCCCTAGCACATGCCCTCACCCCTCTAGTGTCTGTATCTATTGGTTAGGCTTACATGCATGCATACAAGTCTTTTGGTTGATCTCTCCCCTTACCCCCACCCTCCCCTGCCTTCCCTCTAAAGTTTGACAGTCTGTTCCATGCTTCTGTATTTCTGGCTCTATTTTTGTTAATCAGTTTATGTTGTTTGTTATATCCCACATAGAGTGAGATCATGTGATATTTATCTTTCTCTGACTGGCTTATTTCACTTAGTATAATGCTCTCCAGACCCATCCATGCTGTTACAAATGGTAAAAGTTCCTTCTTTTTTACAGCAGCGCAGTATTCCATTGTGTAGATGTACCACAGATTTTTAATCCACTCATCTGCTGATGGGCAGTTAGGCTGTTTTCAAATCTTAGCTATGGTGAATTGTGCTGCTATGAGCCATAGGGGTGTATATATCCTTTCTGATTGGTGTTTCTAGTTTCTTGGGATATATTCCTAGCAGTGGGATCACTGGGTCAAATGGGAGTTCCATTTGTTCCATTTTCAGTTTTTTGAGGAAACTCCATACTGTTCTCCACAGTGGCTGCACCAGTCTGCATTCCCATCAGCAGTGCACGAGGGTTCCTTTTTCTCTACATCCTCACCAGCACTTGTCATTTGTTGATTTGTTAATGATAGCTATTCTGACAGGTGTGAGATGGTATCTCATTGTCCTTTTGATTTGCATCTCCCAGGTGATTAGTGACTTTGAGCATGTTTTCATATTTCTCCTGGCCTTCTATATGTCCACTTTTGAAAAGTGTATATTTAAGTCCTTTGCCCATTTTTTTATTGGATTATTTATGTTCCTTTTGTTAAGAAGTATGAGTTCCCTATAAATTTTTGCCATTAGGTCCTTATTGGATATAACATTGGCAAATATGTTCTCCCACGCAGTGGCTTTCTTGTTGTTCTGTTGATGGTTTCTTTTGCTGTGCAGAAGCTTTTTATTTTGATGTAGTCCCATTTGTTTATTTTCTCCTTAGTTTCCATTGCACTAGGAGCTGTATCAGTAAAGATATTACTACAACATATGTCTGAGATTTTGCTGCCTATGGATTCTTCTAAGATTTTTATGGTTTCCCATCTTACGTTTAAGTCTTTTATCCATTTTGAATTTATTTTTTGTGTATGGTGTAAGTTGGTGGTCTAGTTTCATTTTTTTGCATGTATCTGTCCAATTTTCCCAACACCATTTATTGAAGAGACTGTCTTGACTCCATTGTATGTTCATGCCTCCTTTGTCAAATATTAATTGAGCTAATGGCTTGGGCTGATTTCTGGGTTCTCTGTTCTATTCCATTGGTCTATACGTCTGTTCTTGTGCCATTACCAGGCAGTTTTGAGAACAGTGGCTTTGTAATATAGCTTGATATCTGGTATTGTGATCCCTTCAACTTCGTTCTTTCTCAAGATTGCTGTGGCTATTTGGGCTCTCTTTTTATTCCAGATGAATTTTTGGAGAGTTTTTTCTAGTTCTGTGAAATATGCCATTGGTATTTTAATGAGGATTGCATTAAACCTATAGATTGCTTTGGGTAGTATGTAGACATTTTAATGATGTTGATTCTACCAATCCATGAACACGGTATAGTCTTTTTACATTCTAAAAACAGTTGATCTATATATTTTTTTGTTGTTGTCTGAGGTTATTTATTAAAGGATATCTGGTCACCTTGGCTGGTTTTTCTCAGGGGTTAGAGCATCAGGCCGCAGACCGAAGGGCCTCAGGTTCAAGGGTGTGCATTTCAGTTGCAGGTTCTATTCTCGGTTCCCCCCACCCCCTGAACACCAGGTGCCTGTGGGAAGCAACCAATCAACCAATTGATGTCTCTCCCACAAGGATGTTGTGTTTCTCTCTCTCCCACCTCCTTTCTCTCTCTAAAAAAAAAAAAAAAAAAATCAATGGAAAAAATATCCTTGGGTTAGGATTAAAAACAAAACAGAATATCTGGCAAAAGAAAAGTGTCAGATACAGAAACAGGCTCCTAATAAATACTCAGCCTCATTTGATAGATGAATACAAATAATTTTAACTGGTTTTCTGAGTTAATACCTTATTATAAATGATTAATACTTGTGTGAGGGAATGTTTGTGCTTTATTAAACTTAAAAAGATTAGTAGATAACAGTAAAAATTTTATATTTTAAGTCACACAATTTTTTTTATTTTTCTCTTTTGCCTTTTTTTAGATTACAGGAATGCAATGGGAAGTAGAGGCAAACCCTCAACTCTCTGCACATGAGCTTAATCAGCTTTAAAATTAAGAGACTGCAATAAGAAATAAAGAATACAATGTCCTTTAGCCATCATTTTATTTTTATGATTTTGGTGTTGGCATCTCAGAATATTGCTCTTAGGAGAGTGTCTTTAATGGCCCTGGTTTGTCTTTTGACTCAGTGGAATAGTGTAGAAATTTTTTAATATAGTTTTTATTTGTAGTGTTTGTTATTTCATTAATTTATCAAGTAGTGGCTTGTTTATACATTTAAATCTTAACAGTGTTCTGTCTGCCAGGTAAAGGGATGTGGTAATATTTAGAAACAAACAAAGAGGGAAAAGGACTTGAGAGTTAAAAGTTTTCTTAAAGAGTTCAACAACATTTACCTCAACTTCTATCTGTGATGAACTTTATTTTTTATTTTATTTTATTTTTCTTTGATGAACTTTAAAAAAATTTATCCAGGGTAACTTTTTCATTCAGAAATCTATTTGATAATTCTGTCAGCATTTAGAAATACATAGTTCATGTGCCAGAATTTTTAAAAATCTCCTCTTTCTGCATAATACTTGTATTCTAGAAATGTATTGATATGCTTTAATTGGTCAGGCCATTTTTGATAAACAGGAAAGAAATTTAATTTGAATTTAGTGTTTAACCTGCACACAAAATTTAACTATAGTGTGGCTGGATAAATAGAGCTTACGAAATTATGCTTAGTTATAATAAACTTTAAAAAACTTTAGGTCTTACTTCACTGCTAAGAATAGGTAAATTTTTACCGTAAATATCAGTTTAGTGAAAATTAAGTGATAATGTATTCATGTTATAAATATAGGTAAATATTCTGCATTATAAAGATTTAAGTTGCTTACCTTTGAGTAAAATCATAATTTTCCTTTAAATATATTGTGGCTCTAAGGTCAAAAGGTCAGTAAGACAGCTTTTAAAACTTATAAAAATATCTTGTTTGAGAAAAAAATCTAATCCCATTGATGTCCACTTAAGTCCTTTAAAACCTATATATCCCCCCTCTAGAATCTAACATTACTTCCTTCTTTCAGGAATGCATAGATTTTTTTTGTATGAGACCGTGTTAGTCTAGAGCATTTTCCCATATTACTAGTCTAGAACCA
The DNA here is from genome assembly GCF_027574615.1 of Eptesicus fuscus. NCBI lineage: Eukaryota > Metazoa > Chordata > Mammalia > Chiroptera > Vespertilionidae > Eptesicus > Eptesicus fuscus. The sequence continues at coordinate 87,220,196 of NC_072484.1, forward strand.
TGGTCGGCAAACTGCAGCTCGCAAGCCACATACAGCTCTTTGGCCCCTTGAGTGTGGCTCTTCCACAAAATACCACGGCCTGGGCGAGTCTATTTTGAAGAAGTGGTGTTAGAAGAAGTTTAAGTGTAAAAAATTTGGCTCTCAAAAGAAATTTCAATTGTTGCACTGTTGATATTTGGCTCTGTTGACTAATGAGTTTGCTGACCACTGGCCTAGAACACTTTTCCCATACATTATAATCCATATTGTACTGTTTTCCAAAGACATGTTATTAAGAAATTCATTGGAAAAAAATTCTGTGTTAAGTATTTTTCCAAAATTCTTTGGCACCTTTGGTTTAGTGGGGATCTTTGCCTCCCACTGAGACTTAGCTGGCACAGCATTCACCCAAACAAGGAAGCTTGTTCAGGAGCTAGGTATCCAAAATGGAGACAGATTGCCCCACTCAGAGAAATAATTTTAAAAAGTCTCTTACGTGGAGTCTTGAGTATACTTAGGCAAGGGTAAGTGGTGAGAGGCCCAATATTTCATTACTCATTCAACAATTCTCTATTAAACTCTACAGTGAACCACACAATGAGGTTACGGGCACGGATGTGACATATTAAGTTGAACAATACAAAATTGCCAAGCTCTCAAGTAACTTAAAATGCTGCAACATGGAGAATGTGAAAGCAAAATGTTTTTGAAATTGGGAAATATTTCTGTTTCAGAACAATGGTACATGCACTGGTATGTCCTGTATATCTTAACTTGTACTCTTGTCAAATGACCATAGTCTTGTTTGGAGTGGAAACGGAAGGAAGTAAATTAAAAATAGTGATTTAGTTGTGAGATAAATCAGTGGGGAAAGAGATGTGGTGGTGGGAGTTTCACTTTTTCTTCTGTCCTAATTTAGATGATATGCTGAGCATAGACCCCTACCTTGGGAACTTAAAACACACACACACACACACACACACACACACACACACAGATTTATGGGACCCATCTCAGATGGGATGACTGACAGGCATGTGGGAAAAAGCATGGAGCCAGTGTTCCAGACCATTTTTTTGAAGACATTCCTTGTATTTCTACTTGACAGTTTTGGAGTGCCAAGATGGCAGCTGTCTACAGGGTATTGAGTCATGCAGGTGTAGTTCATGCTCAAATGCTAATTTGGCCAATGTTACCTTCTGCCTTACCTGAGTGAGGATTAATAGGCATGTTTGTATGGGTTTCAGGTAATACTGTTTTCTTAGTTATGACAATTGCCATGCACTGCAGTTCTTGAATGCTTTTAAAAACACCCTTCTAATATATTTTACATTTTGTTTGCAGTCTTATCTGATTATTGTACACCTGGGATTTAATTTAAGAACACACACATAATACTCTTTTACTGCTCCTTGTATATGCAAATAAAATTTTAGTAAAAGTATGTTTGTGACTAAAATTACATCTAATTTAGCTGAATAGGATATGTTCAAGTATTTATTAAAGCATATAAACCAGCAATAAAAGGAACTACCATTCACCATTTAATTTAGTTGGAAAATCTAATAAAACATGTTTTTAATAAAAATGATGTAAAGCAGTATACTTAATAGGAAATTAAATCTAGTGGTTAATTTTTTATGATGGTGAGTTTTAATTAGAAACACTATTAAAGTTTTTTTTAGGCTGAACACCAAATTTCCTACTGAGGTTATACTTTCTTACCTAAGACATTTTCTTTGTTCTACAACTTTCTTTTCCTTTAATGGTGTCTAATTGCCTAGGAAATTTTGCATAAAGCAAAATGATTAAAATACTGTGTTTTTTTGTTTTTGCACAAATTTAATTTATGCAAAAACAAAAAATTGCATCTGTTCTTAACAGTGTTATTCTCAGTTTTTAAGTTGTATGTACTTCTGGTTTTAAAATACCTGAAAATAATAGCATACTGCTCCTTTCTCTTAATTCCAGTTGTTCTAATGCCAGATTAAGAAATAATTTGCATAATAAATTAACTGAATTAATTATTCTGAGGTGAGGTAGATACACTGATGAAACTTTTAGAAAGCTTTATTTTCATGGAACTTATTCTGTAAATAATCATATGTCAGAATTTGCAGAAATACAAAGTATCTTTATAAGTAATATAATAATTAGAAGGAAAGTTACTATGAATTAGAGGAAATTTTGATTGCTAGATTCTTTTGTAATATTATGTACACTGTTTGTGTGTGTATTTAATCATTTGAAAGGGTTAAGTAGTAATTCTCTGTTCCCAAAAGTAGAGTCAATAGTGATTTAGCTTATATATAAATCATAAGTAATGAAAAAAGAAGCTGAAGTTTTGGATTTATTTAAAATGCTTTTGTGGGGATTACTATTTTTTTCTTCTTGGATTCAGGGTCATAATATTTGAAAGTTTACTTTTCTCATAAATTAAAATTCTGATTTTTGATACTTTACTCATATTTCATAAGTGGTTTTCCATGTGAGTGCTTATTTAGAGATTTAAATTTTGACTTCAGTCTGAAGCTTGTAAACCCCAGAGACCAGTCCAATCTTAGCTAGGTCCTGGGCCTGTGGAAAATTGGGAGAAATTGCCTAGGTTCCAGGCTTGTCTTAGAGAATCTAATCTGGTCAGTGAAGGATTTCAGGTTAATTGGGAGTTTTTCTTCTGGGCTGGTTCTTGCTTTTGAGGTATTGCTCTGTGGTTTAACATTATCCTCATGATTGTTTTCGCTGGTCCAGGAATGACGACGTGGATTTAAAGTTCAGTGTCTCGGCACCTCAAGGAAATACCAAAATTCTATTAGAACCAAGTAGCAGACATTGGATCCTTTTATGTTTGAATATTAAATTCTGTTGGTGTGATAATAAATAAGATTAAGAATCCATATGAGAGATGTTAGAAAATGTCTTTTGAGCATTTATTCAAATAAAAAAAAATTTTATTGACTTTTAGAGAGGAAAGGAGAGGGAGAGAAACATCGATGTGAGAGGGAAACATGGATTGGCTGTCTCCTGTATCCCCTCTACCTATGGCAGGTGGGGACCACAACCAGGTCATGTGCCCTGATGGGGGATTAATGAACCCACAACCTTTCAGTGCACAGGACAACACCCAACCAACTAAGCCACACTGGCCAGGGCCAGATAAATTCTGAACCTATAAATTCACATATCCGGCTGCACTATAGAATCAGAACCACTCTAATTTTCCCAATTTGAACATCTCAGACACTAGTTTGTTTGTTTTACTGTCACCTGGCTGGCCCTTGTAAACTCCCACTGTGAAGTCAGCACCTTGCTGTGTTTCTTTACAACTTTGTGGTTGCGCGTGCGGGTAGTGCGTTTAAGAAAAGCACAGCGTTAGCCTTTAGGCCACAGAATTTCAATGTTGGATGGGGCTTTGAAGCTGGTGTTGCATTAGAAATAAATCAGCTGCAAAATGGGTCTAAATTGACCATAAAAATCTTTAATTGCTAAGTTTTTTTTTGTATCAACCATTACATGGTAGGTTGATAAAAAAGAACTGTCAGAGGGTATTGAAGAAAGCAGTTGAAAGGATTTTTTTTATTATAAACTCCGAGTTTAATTATTTTGTTATCAGCCTCACTTCGTCATCCGCCTGGGAGCGCCCTGGGGGCAGGAGGCGGTAGACCTGGGCCTTCTTGCACGCTGCTTCTGAAGCCAAGCAGTGTTTGACGCAGTAAAACACAGCTTTTGAACGGAAATAGAGGTTTGGACTTTCTTCCCCACCTGCTTGCTTCTGTAGGGAAGGTATTTCTTTTCTTGCCAGATATGAGATAGGTAGGGGATGTCCTTGCCCACGAAGGAATATTCTGTCCTTTTTCCATTTCACTTTGGGGTCCCTGAAGCCTGTGTGTCTCCCTTGTCTACCTCCCAGAGCCGCTCAGGAGCAATGGGACCATGAAGTCGCTTTGAGATTCTGAAGTAGATGCATTAAGAAGGCAGCAGGAGGACACTTCACTTTAAATCTTGAGCCCTGGTTTCCTATCCCAGCTCTGCCATGACTAGTTTTTTGCAGCCTTATTTAAGAACTAGAGGCCGGTGCATGGATTCGTGCACCGGTGGGTCCTTTGGCCTGGCCTGTGGGGATCGGGCTGAAACCAGCTCTCCGACATTCCCTGAGGGGTCCCAGATTGCGAGAGGGCGCAGGTCAGGCTGAGGGACCCCCCCTGGTGCGCGAATTCGTGCACCTGGCCTCTAGTATGCGTATAAGATCATTGGTTAATCTCTTCCTGTCCTGCCCCCTCCCCCCTTCCCTCTGAGATTCATCAGTCTGTTCCATGCCTGTGCGTTGAGCGTCTGCCCCCTGGTGGTCAGTGTGCATCAGAGCTATCGGTCGAAAGGTCAAACTGTCGCTTAGGATTTTATATGTATAGATTATTGACATCGTTGAGCAACCATTTCTACATCTGTGAGTCAGAAGCCTAGCTAAGCCTCTGAGATTCATTCCAGCCCCAGTGGCTCTGAGTACTCACCCTCTCAGGATGCCCTTTCTCATCCATAGCATTTTCCACTGTCTTTGTCTTGACAAAACACTTTCCTTTGGAAAGTACAATGGGCCTGGCCTGCATGGCTCAGTGGTTGAGCATTGACCTTTGAACCAGGAAGTCACGGTTCTATTCCCCATCAGGGCGCGTGCCCGGGTTGTGGGTTCGAGCCCCAGTGTGGGGCATGCAGGAGGCAGCCAATCAATGATTCTCTCTCATCAATGATGTTTCTATCTCTCTCCCTCTCCCTCTCTCTGAAATCAGTAGAAATATATTTTAAAAAATAAAATAGACAGTGAAATGGGACTCCATAATTTCCTACAGCTCTCTAAATGGTTATAAGTGTTTTTAATGATGGAGACATGCCCCTCCGTCTCCCAGCCAGCGCTTCCCATCTGTAAAGAGCCACTTTGCTTCCACGGTGCACACGTGAGGAGTGCTTAGAAAGCCGGGGTGTCACTGACGGAGCAGACTCCCCACTCTCCCTCCAGGCTTGACTGCAAGAATCATCCCGCGTCGTTCTCTGCCATGTTTTTGCCGCCAGTCTTCCATTCCTTTGGTTAGAAACTGTGGTCAACCCAAAGGCTGGTGATATAGCTAAAACATAAAATTAACACTTCCCCCTCTCTTCTTTATGAACATAATAAGAACATTTATCCCTTATTTTTTCCTGAGTGTATATGTGTACATGTGTATGCACATATATATGCATGTGTGGTTATGTGAGTATGTGGGGGAGAGAGAGTATTAAAAAAAAAAAAGAATGATTATTTTCCTTCAAGTGCTTTTCATAAAATTTATCCGGAGATTCTTAGATACTGGCAGGTTTCTTAGGACTTCCTTCAGTAGCAACATCCTTAAAGCTTTGGCATATCATTCATCAGCTCGTCTCTCATTATGGAGATTTATTCACTAACATATTGTTATAACAGTATCTTGGAGAACAGAGTCTACCATCGTAGAATAAAAAAAAAAAGTACTCATCGCTGTTTACCCCTCTCTTTGTTCAAATCCCTGGTAAAGTAATCAAGAAAGGTCCACTTAGCGCGGTAGGTCCGTGGGCAGAGCACCGTGAGCTCTGGTCCAGCGCTCCCCGCTGCTCTCCGCGCGGACACGCCGGCTCTCCCACGCCCGCCGGCAGCATCGGCGGCGGCTTGTAATGTCATGTGCAGAGTTCTGTGTTAGAGTTGGTGAGCACATCTACACCCTCATCCAGGTTCAGCCATCTAAGATCAAATTCTTTTAGGATACCTCCCACCCAAAGCGAGGCCAGGTACCGTCCCGGGAATTCCCTTTGTAGGTTTCCACAATAATCGCACGAAGTAGGACTGTTTTTATGGTGTAGATGAGGACACTGAGGCTAAGCACCCGGCTTGGCATCACCCAGCTGCTCAGTGGTACCAACAGGTTGGACCCGGGCCTCCTGGGTCTGGAGCTGTGTCTGCAAAGAGGAGTTTCTCGGCTGCCATGCCCACCCCTGTACCACTGCGTTCGTTCTGCTCGGTCACTGGGCTTGCTCACACACCTTCCTTCATGCCACCCACGTCCAGCCTTCCTTCAGGTTCATATTTTCTACACAGAGAATGAATATTCTGGCTAATATTTTAGTATCCCCGTGCTTTCTACACTGTCTGTAATAGCTACTTATAGATGTTCTCCCATACTTGCCCCTCCTCACGCACATCTCTCTTTGTGTCTGCATGGTCGTGAAGAAATGATTATTTCTTGTCATTGAAATCCGTTGGTCTCATCTAGCTTTCTAAAACAGGAGTAGCACATTTAAAATTCTGTTTATTTCAATAACGTCTCTGGACAATCATTACCCTATGTTTAAAATTCATATTTCCTTTTATCTGTTAAATGTGTAATTGACTTTTGACAATTTCTTTCATCTCCCCTCTTCTTTCCCTGTATGGAAAGGACAAGAGGGAATTGTGATTGACCTCCTGTACTGCATTCATTATTTTGAGTCGTCTCATTTTATTTTACCAGGCTTTACTCTAAATAATAAGACTCAGCTCTGGGAGAAGGAAAAAAAGACACACTTTTCACTCATAACTATCCACTCATGACAATAATGATTTATCTTATTTTATAAGCTTTTTTTTTTTTTGCATAACATTTCAGCTTTGCTCTGTGTGAAATAACAATAAAGGTTACACCTCTTTTATAAATATAAAGGGCCTTATTTTTCTTCATAAAAGCATCCAGATGAATAGGCTATTTTGAAGTAACAATTATTCAAGTCACATGCCTTAAAATAACATACTTTATATGATGATAGTCATGCTAATCTCATTAAAACATCTTAAATAAAATATGGGTGCTTAATGTGGAAATTACCTAGATTCAGTAAATGTATATAATAATGGGATAATCAGCCCTACTCAAATGTGAGCAAACTTTCAGAGTGAAAGAGAACATCAAAACCCCTCCAGATCAAGACACGTGTTCCAGAATTATGCTAGATGTTTGACACCAGATGAGTAATTATTGAATTACTGATTTTCATATTGGCTCGTTACTATATCTACACAGTTGTAATGAACACAACTTATTAAGTGTTTTATCCTCTACACCAGTGGTTCTCAACCTTCCTAATGCCGCGACCCTTTAATACGGTTCCTCATGTTGTGGTGACCCCCAACCATAAAATTATTTTCATTGCTACTTCATAACTGTCATTTTGCTACTGTTAATGAATCGTAATGTAATTATCTGTGTTTTCCGATGGTCTTAGGCGACCCTGCTAACAACCTGTGGGTCGCCTAAGACCATCGGAAAACACAGATATTTACATTACGATTCATTAACAGTAGCAAAATGACAGTTATGAAGTAGCAACGAAAATAATTTTATGGTTGGGGGTCACCACAACATGAGGAACCGTATTAAAGGGTCGCGGCATTAGGAAGGTTGAGAACCACTGCTCTACACTTATGTTCAGACCCGTTACTAGTGTTTGATCAGATGGAGCGAAGGAGCACACGGTTCAGTGATGGCATGGAGAGAATATCACTGTCTCATTGGAGCTGTTCCGTATCTTCAACATCCGTGCTGCTTGACGAGTAATGCTGCTTGAAGACACCCTCTGCGTTTTGCCAGTTGTCTCTATTGACAGAAGCCATCACTAATAAGAATGCCTTGAATCTAGAAGAAGGAAATTAACTTCACCTGAGACATTTCCACTTTCAATTAGAATCCAGCTTAAGTCCACCCAATGTGCGTTTCTATGACGACCAATGCTGAGAAGCCTAAGTCCATCCCCCTCCAAAAATGGCATTCATCTCATTCTCATGTAAAGAGAAGACGGGTACTTAACGCCTCCATTGCAAGTTACTCATGTATTTATTGTTCACATCTTCACATTTAGACAGAAACACATTGGCTTCAAGCAAATGCTAAAATGCTTCAAGAAGTAAACACAAATATACGTTGGATCCTTTTTTCATAAAGGCTTTTTTTCTTTCAAGTGTAAATATAATAGAATATATTTATTTGGTAGTTTGTGGTCAACCTGCTTTGGAAGTTAGTTTAATTAATTTATTTTTTCCAAAGACATGAATAGGTATTTGCTACTATTTGCAGTATTGTTGTGGAAGGTAATATGGTGGAACACTTTAAATACTTTGTTTTATGTAGAAGCAGGCAGTAATGAAAACCAGTAAAATCATCAATTGCTGTAGTAACCACTAGAGGTCTACTGATATCAGATTTCTGCCAACATCCTTCATTTCTACAAATATTTGAAATGGACACTTTGATGTGAATTGCTTCTTCTTTGTTGTTGTATGTATCTTTCATTCTGCGGACTTTTAATTCCACATAAAATTAAGGGTATGTGGTAGTTTCTTGGATTTTTTTGTTTGGGTTTGGTTTGGTTTGGTTTATTTTAGGTTTTTGTTTCTTTTCCCCTCAAGTTGTGTTTAAATGCTGTATCATGACTATTCACTGAGGAAAACGATTTGGAAGTGCTTGGTGGGCACTGATGACTTCATTCACGCACACGTCTACTAGCTCAGAAGAAACGTCCGTCTTGCTTTTTATTCCGGGGGCCGTATGAATTCCATTGGATTCTAAAGCCAGCACTGACTACCTGGTGTTACACATTTTTCACTTTGACTTGGGAATGCACCTCCGGGGAGTCTGCATGCAAATCGAATGTGAGCAGAGTTCACCATCCAAGGACTAACGCTGTTCAGTCCCGTTGCTAAAAACAGATGCCTTCTGTTTTGTGAGGAATAATAAATGTTGCTAGCCAACATGATGCGGAGACTTTGTGTGTAAGGACCTTGAAAGTATGAAACGTTACTGCTGCTATTCAACATGATTTGCCATGTTACTTCGTTTTATACAAAAGAAGGTAGCGGTTGAAATGCGGGTGCCAGAACGAAGGTGCCCACCTCTGAAGCCTGGGCTGAGGAGGGACCCGGCACCTGCTGTTCCTGGGACGGTCCGTCTCCCTGCTGGAGCACAGGGGCATTTGAAGAAGCAAGACACACCGGGTGGTCTCAGGTTCTCCCGCATCCACGGTGCTTGGCAGAGTCCCCGCTTAGAAGAGTCACCTTCCTCCTCCGCTCACTCGGCTCCAGCCTCAGCCCCTCATCCTGCCCAGGCGAGAAGTGAGCTTGGGAACATGGTGCCATCTCGTTGGGAAGAGGAGGAAGGAAATGTGTAAGCTCTGGGATTCCTCTCCTCAGCAGCCAAATAACTATGAATGCATCTGCAGTAAAGGGAAAGAATCTGAATTTAAGGAAACACTGTATCTACGTTTTTTGGAACGCTTATTTATATTTTAAAATATGTTTTTTATTGATTTCAGAGAGGAAGGGAGAGGGAGAAGGAGATAGAAACATCAGTGATGAGAGAGAAACATTGATGGGCTGCCTCCTGCATGCCCCACCCTGAGGATCGAGCCCACAACCCGGGCATGTGCCCTGACGGGGAATCCACTGAGCCACACTGGCCGGGCTTCTGGAACACTTAGTGAGCTGCCCCGGGTTTATTTTCAGACATCACTCTGCCTAGGAGGCAGGAGCAAAGGGTGACTTCCGTTCAGTCCAGGTAGCCCACATACATGTGTTTGCCAGGCGTTGCTAGGTCGCATTTTACTCCATCCAGGAGGGCCCTCGGAGCGCCCGCAGGCCCTGCCGCCTGAGGACGTGGATGCTGCCGGCGGCGGCCCCATCGCTGCGGTGCTTGTGTGTGGACCTAAGTCTGTGCGCCCGTCGAGGCTGCTGGCCCGGGTGAGGGAGGGCTGGCGCCAGGGCGGGCTCTGCTCTGCCAGCCACAGGCCTGGTGCAGGGCTGCACCCTCCCGAGGAGCGGGCATCGTTGACAATGTATCTGCCAAGAGGAAGCAGCTGGTGCCCGAGGCCAGGCTTTCTGGGGTTCGCTCCGGGCACCCCACCCTGTGTGCTGAGCTCACCTTCAGGGACATTGAATTGTGCCATGATACCTTGGGGGAGCTTCTTATGTTCTCATCCTTATCAAAATGAAAACAACATGCACCCCTCAAAACAAAACTTTTACGGCCGTGAATGAATACCCACACTTAAATGACCATCTGCTACCTGGGAAGGCTCATAGGAACTTAAGGGCTTTTTTTTCTTCTTGTATTTATGGGAAGTGTGTGTGTGTGTGTGTGTGTGTGTGTGTGTGTGTGTGTGCGCACAAACTATATACAAACAATTTCAAACATACACACACACAGAGGAACAGTAGCGTGCGTACGTATTCACGGTAGAACACACTCATCCCCAGCTGCACGCAGCACCCGCCTGTGAGCTATTCAGATTGGGGGGAAGAGCGCAGGAGGAGGACAGGCCTTGGACGTTTTAGAACCCCTCTCCCTTTGGCCACGCCTCCCGGGCCAAGGTCACAGTGAAATCTCCATGCGGTTAGCCCCCTCTCTCTTTTTGTTCAACTGGGATCGAAATGATATAAGAAATGAAAAAAAAAAAATTCTTTTCACTTACTACTTCCGGAAGCATTTCATAAATATGATTTAAAAGACTTAGAATGACCAAGACGCTGGGTTTAAGAATAATTCAGCCATTTCTCAGCTACTGTGTCCTAACTGTGAGCCAGACATTTACCTGCTGGGATCATAGCAACAAAAAAGGCAGACAAGAGACCTGTTACCTTGGATTTAATATTCTAACCAAAGAAAACATAACAATATAAACTAAAACACTAAATCCTGTATATGAGAGAAAGTAAGAACTATTAAAACTGCTTTTTTTTTAGAATAAAATCAGAAATATAGTTTTTTAAAGAAACATTCTAATTAAAATTTTACTAAAATTAATAATTGTCCACTTGTATATTTATTATTTATTTTATTTGTTTTCACCTTTATTGTTGAAAGTATTACATGTGTCCCCTTTTTCCCCACTGACCCCTTCTAGCCCCCGCTTCCTCCAGCCTTCCCCACACTATGGTCTGTGTCATGGGTTATGCATATATGCATACAAGGTCTTCGGTTAATCTCTTCTCACCCACCCACCCACCCTATATTCATTCTTTATTTGTGTATTTTGTCTCTGTCTTTTTTTTAAGATTTTCTTTTATTTTTGTTTTTTGGCAGTTTACCTATAATATGCCCAGGGCTGTGTGTGTGTATTTGTGTAAATTCTGATTAGGGTTTGTTGAGCGTATTAGCTCTGTGGTTTGAGATTTTTTTTAAATCAAGTTCTTCAAACTTCCAATCCATATGCTCTCTTCTCTCCTTTTGAGATTCCAATAGCATTGCATGTATATTAATTGATATTATGTCACAGACTACTGACATTTTTTAACAGTCTTTCTCTATGTTTTAATTATTTTCATTTGGCTTCAGATTGACTTATTCTTTCTTTATCCATGTCCAGTCTTCTGTTTACAATTATCAATACAATGAACTTTAATTTCAGACACTGTATTCTTCAATTCCATAATTTCCATTTGGTGCTTTTCTTAGAGCCTCCAATTAGCTACTGAAATATGCTATTACTTTACCCAATATATCAGTCTTTAGCTATAAATGGTTTAACATATTAATAATGGTTCTTTAAAAGCTCAGGCAGGCTAATTTAAATAACTGAATTAGCTATTGATCCTCATCTGTTTACTCTGATTTTCTCTTATTGTGGATAATAATAATGACCACATAAAGACAAACTACAGAAGTTCATATCACAGTTAACAGTACTATTGAATTGTATGTCACAATTCACAGGTAAAGTATTACCTCTACTACTATTAATAACCCACATATTTGTTTTACATTTACAATGTTTCCAACAGCTATATTTCTGTTCTCTAAAGTACTTAACTATTATCTTTCATTCTCTCTCTTCTGTGAGACTTCTGTTGCTCTCTGTATTGTCCCTTCAAATGCATCTTCCTGTTACTCACTAATATTTCAGGCTTTGACATTTGCCGTTTCTCATTTTCATTCCTCATTCATTTTCCTCTTCGGTCCCTTTCCTTACCTCACCCAGTCTTGTCCTCACCTCACTGTGTCCGTGTTTCTGCTGTATCTTTGTTCCAGTTGGGAACCACGTAATGTCCTTTTTGGCATATGGTATTCTAAATAACACATAATTTGTTCCTCTGGTAACTGAAGCAGGAGTTTGTTCCTAGAACCATACCTAGAGGAGTTGCAGCAACTCTGGTAAACCGTGTTAACTGCCTATGGAGTGTTCACTCCCGGAAGCTGGTAAGACACAGCCGCTAGTTAAGACGTGGGCCCTTCACCCCAATAAACTTAGAATACTGCTGGTTAACAGTGTTACCCGACACATACATGCGTAGAAGAGGCTCTAGATGTCACAACACACTGGCTGTGCTTCCTTTTCCTTCACTGACGCGAGGTTCCATTCGTGGAGAGCTGATGACAACAGCAAATGCAGCCAGCTTCATAGTTAGTTACTCGTAGCCCGACAGTAACCCCTCCAGTGCTGGGTATGTGCCCTGAGCAGAGGTTAGCCAGGCCGCTGGCTGGCCTTGTGGGACCATCGTGAGGCCCGGCCACCACCCCACACGTCATCTAGAGGACATGGTGTTCCTCCGAAGCGCGCTCGGCTGTCTCCATGTAGGACCACCGTACTGCACAGTGCGGGAGATCACCCGCGCTCTCCGCTCCCCGTGCAGCTGGGCCTGCAGCAGTGGTTCTCAGCCTTCCTGACGCCGCGGCCCTGTAATACAGTTCCTCATGTGGTGGTGACCCCAGCCATAACATTATCTTCGTTGCTACTTCATAACCTAATTTTGCTACTGTTATGAATCGTAATGTAAATATCTGTGTTTTCCGCTGGTCTTAGGCGACCCACAGGTTGAGAACCGCTGCTGTAGAGCCTAAGACCATCGGAAAACACAGATATTTACATTACGATTCATTAACAGTAGCAAAATGACAGTTATGAAGTAGCAACGAAAATAATTTTATGGTTGGGGGTCACCACAACATGAGGAGCTGTATTATAGGGCCGCGGCATTAGGAAGGTTGAGAACCACTGGCCTACAGGATTACAGTGTTGGTAGTAACACCTCCTTGCATTTTTCTTAGTCATGTATCTTGAAGAGCACCATTAAGATAATGCTTATTATCTTAATAATAAACATTATTATTAAAACTATATGTAAGATTAGTGTTTATTCATTCAACACTAATTCGGCAAACATCTTTCACATATCTATTATGCACTAGTGATTAAACTAAATACATGTATATGCTAGTTCTTAATTATACTCTCTCACATTTTTATACTTTACTAGTAGCCCTGCACACGAATTTGTGCACCAGTAGCTCTCTGCAGGGCCTGGCCACTCCGCGCCCGCTGCCCAGAGGCCCATCCACAGCTGGGCGCAGAACGCTTGCCCTGTCGCCAGGGTGACGATGCAAGTGTTCCACGCCCCAGCCTAGCCAGAAGTCCATCTTCGGCCGGGTGGGGAACTCTTGCCTTGTCACTGTGGCGATGAAGCAAGCATTCCGCCAGGCCGCTCACACTGCCCGCTCTCAGCGGCCGCTCCCCGGGGACTGGGGGACTCCAGGGCTGAGAGGACTGGGCGCCGCCATCTTTGTGACAGAGAGATGGTTAATTTGCATATTACCCTTTTATTAGATAGGATAATACACTTAAGTCACTGCTACATGATAATATAAAGCCTTTTTTGTTTTATAAGACACCTTAGTATGAAATTTGGGCCACTTAGGGCATATCCGCCTCTAAGTTAATTTGAAGTTTTGTTTTCTGGAGAAATTAATACTGAATGTCTGAGAAATACCTTTGCAATTTGGAGTCAACCACAGAGCGAGGCAGAGTGTTTCTGCATCTGCATAGCACCTGTGTGCTGAGCAGCTCAGGGCGTTCCATGTACAGCACCTCACCCCACCCATTGCCTTCTGCACTCACTGCCAAACACTGAGAAGTAAGATTTCTTGTCTCAGGTCATGTAGGCCTCCTCCTTAGAAACCAACTGTAGACCTTCTCTAAGCTCTGGTTTTCTCACAAATGTGTCCATTTTCTCCTAAAACAGAGAATTAATTCAACCCACACATACCGGGCATTGCTGTGGGCACTTGGGAGAAATCAGTAAACCAGACAGGAAACAGGCACTCTGTGCTTTTCAAACATTGCATTCAGTGTTTCAACCTGCATATACGCTACCGGTCTGTTTTCCAACTCACTCGTGCTCTTTATGTTTATCTCCAGTTATTATCCATGGTATCTGTTAAATGCTGAATTTTAATTACTTCACATGTAACATTCTTGAATTTCCTTTTATAGATTGCAGTTCTGATGAAATTCACACTTCTTCTATCCTCTTTAACATAATAATCAGTTATTTTAAAATCTGTTTCTTACAACTCCAATAACCGGATTATCTGTGTATGTCCATTGTCTCTTTTCTATAACCAGTATTTTTCTTGACCCTGTTTCTTTGTTTGCCTTGTACTTTGTAATTTACGGATATTGTGTATTCAAAGTAGCAGAGGGTCTCAGGAATGGCAGCTGGTTGTGGTCTCACTTCCGTCCTACTACCCTTTCCATGGGAACTTGCCTACTCACACCCGGGCTACCTTTTTTGATGTGAAATCCATCTTTTTCCCCCCTTATAGTATCATGATATCATGAGATTTCCAAAAGTCTTCTTCCCTCCTCTGCCTGTAAGCAACAGATGCTGATAGCCTTGGTCTCTCTCCACAGGAATTCGGCATTTGTCCTGAGGGAAAGCTGCCTAGGGAATGTTGGGTCACAGTTCTCTAATTTCCTTCTCTCTGGCAGCTTGGGCTCTCAAGTGCCGGTTGCCTGTTGGCTGTCTGATGCCTTCAAACAGACCTGCAGCCTGCGCTTTTAGGCATTTGCTTTCCTGGGGATCCTCCGTGGTGGCATTGCCTGCACCAATCTACTCCATTATGGCGGCGTCTCCTGCTGCTTTGAGGATGCCATGTGCCTGCCTCCCCGGGCCGGGACAGTTCTCTTCTAGGTCCTCTCGTAGCATCCTGTGCGTCATTTCATGATAGTGTCTGTCACCAAGCGGTAGAGGCTGTGTACTTGTCTGTCTCTACTGCTAGACCGTAAACTTCTAGAAGGCACATCATCTTTTTTTTTTTTTTTTTGCATTTCCTTTCCTGACACATGATTGCTGCTGAATAAATGATCGTTTAATAAATAATTAAAAAGTTGGAATAGGCAAGTATATGTAGGTTTCTGGACCACACGGGATGCCCTTTATTTAACAGTTATTTCAGAGTTTGTTTTCCGCTATGTTTATGCTTTTAAAATCTCAATATTTTTACCGTGCATTTACAACTTTTTTTAAAAAAAATTTAAACCATCTGTAATTTATTTTGTTATATAACGTAGTACTGAGTTATTTGTTTCTTTTTTATTTTATTTCTTAGGAGAATGAACAGTAGTGTCAAAGTAAGTTGCAAAAATAACAGGTTTTTTAATTGACTGCAATATTTTTTAACAGTGTAAACCCATAATAATTAGTTAGTAGATTTATCTTTCTATTTTGACATGCTTTAGTATTTTTAAATGTTATTTTTCACTTTGTGGCATTGGGTATTAAAATCATATAGATGGTGTGAAAAAATACATTTTCATGTACAATTAAGAATTTTTACATATTTATTTTTTAAAATCCTAGTTGGAATTCTCCCTCCCCCCGTCCCCCGTAGGGAGCCTCCTCAGATTCCTTGGGGAAAAGTTAGCTGTTCCCTTTCTTAACTTCCCAGGGCCCTTTATTTCCACTGTGCTTCCTAGTTCCTCATCTCGCTTCGTTTCCCCTCCAGCAGTTATAGTGTACTTACATGCTCACATTGTCTGCCCCCAACACACACACACACACACACACACACACATACACACGCACACTCACACACACACACACGCACACTCACACTGGGGTAAATTTCTAGAGATACGGCATTTTTCTCTCTCTGGTTTACTCTTGTATCCCCAGCTCCTCAAACTGTCCTGGCACAGAGCATGTGCTGAATGAATGTCAGTTGCTATTAGATTGGAACCTGCTGAAGACAGGGACAGCACCTGGAATATCACTCTAAAGCAGGGCTTTTTAAAAATATAGATATAATAAATAACTCATTCTCTTGTGAAACTAAAAGGGATTATGTCATTTATGTTGAAAGATCCCACTAATTGTAGTAAGTAGCAGTTGTTCAGCAAATAGTTCTTCAAACAGAATTAATACACAAGATCTACATATTTAAACTTGACTTCATTCATTATTTGAATGCATATTTATGTATTGAATTTTATAAACCCATAGTAATTAGTTATATAGGATT
Source organism: Eptesicus fuscus (assembly GCF_027574615.1). Taxonomy (NCBI): domain Eukaryota; kingdom Metazoa; phylum Chordata; class Mammalia; order Chiroptera; family Vespertilionidae; genus Eptesicus; species Eptesicus fuscus. The sequence continues at coordinate 87,236,494 of NC_072484.1, forward strand.
AATACTTCTCTTCTGATATATTTTAGAATCCTTAGATATCATATATTCATTTTACTCTATTAGATATTAAAATCATATAGATGCTATGAAAAATACTTTTGTACAACTATTGAGTACATGTCCTGTAGCTAACATTGTGTTTGGAACAGCAGAAGCAACAATCCTATATAATAAAGAGGTAATATGCAAATTGACTGTCACACCATCACACACAAGATGGCCACCCCCATGTGGTCACAAAATGGCCACCAAAAGATGGCCAGCAGGGGAGGGCAGTTGGGGCAACTGGGCCGGCAGGGGAGGGCAGTTGGGGGCAATTGGGCCGGCAGGGGAACAGTTAGGTGTCGATCAGGCTGGCAGAGGAGTGGTTAGGGGGTGATCAGCCTGGCTGGAGAACGGTTAGGAGCCAGCAGTCCCGGATTGCGAGAGGGATGTCCAACCTGTGGGATCGGGCCTAAACCAGCAGTCGGACATCCCCTGAGGGGTCCCAGATTGGAGAGGGTGCAGGCTGGGCTGAGGGACTTCCCCCTCCCCCCAGTGTATGAATTTCGTGCACCGGGCCTCTAGTGAATAATATTTAGTCTCTGTCTTCAAAATCCTAAATAAAACCTAACTTTACGTAGTATTTTCCATATTCTAGGCACTGTGATGAGATCGTTAAGTATGTTTACTCCTTGAATTCTCATAATATTTCCATGAGATAAGCACTGTTATTTCCCCCATTTTGAAAGTGAGGAAACTGAGGCCCGGCAAGATTAGTAATGCATTTGTCTGTGCGCAGAGTCCCAAAAGTCTAGAGACCGGTCCTCAGGCTTTCCACAAAAGGTGGTTTCTAGCCCTGGGCCCAGGGTCTCTCTCGGCCTCTTTCCCCAGAGCTTCCTTGGGGTTCGGCTTCAAAACTGGTTTTGAAAACAATGCTCTCCCCCCTATTTTCTCTGCCCCTCTTCCTCCCAAGACAAACGTATTATTGTAATTTAACAATTACACTGATTATCATGTCGAAAAATTATGGGCTCATAAAATTAACCCATGAAAAATAATTATAAAACTCTTAAATGTCTAACAGCATTGATTTCTTGCATTTATATAACCTTAGTGAAAGGTTACAAATCGCTTTCAAAATTTAAGTCTAAGTTGGTGCATTCTCAGCATGACCTACTTAAAAATAAACTTAAAAAAAGAATATTATCCTTTGGGGCGAAGGAGAGCTGGAAAACATATAATATGACTGATTTCCAGGTAGTTAGTCTTAAAGGATTAGCAGATGGTAAACATTAGCTGTTAGAGCAGGAAATTATTTTTTAACTTTTTTTTTTTTTTTTTTTTTTTTTTTAGCTGAGGTTCATCAGAAATAAGTAATTCTGGCTGGTTGATTTTGAAAGTACCATATGTTGTTTACGTGTTTTGGCATTTATCCAGTTTCCCTGAAGATGAGAGTGAAAAATGGGAAAAAAAAAAAAAAAGCTCGTTACTAATTAGATAATAATGCACATAGTGGAAGCAGTTGCCATAACTTTTTGAATTATGAGAATGTATTGGAAAGAGCTGTGCGAATAGGATCATGGGGGAATGCTCTGCTCGTACCCAGGAGGCAAGGGCATGTGTCCTGCAGACATGTACCAAGGCACATGTGAAACACATTTAACTGTTATTCTAACTATGATAGAAATTAAAAATCCACATGAGTTTCACAATGCCCTGTCCATGTTATATGTATGACTCAGTGTAAACACGCATTACTTGCAATATTGACATTCTACTAGTAGTTAATATTTTGAGGCTTTTCTTTTTGTTTTGTTTTGTTACTCTCTCTCTCTCTTTTTTTTTTTTTGTTAATCCGCATGTAAGGATATTTTTTCCCATTGCTTTTTAGAGAGAATGGAAGGAAGGGAGGAGGGAGAGGGAGAGAAACATTGATATGAGAGAGACTCATCAATTGGTTGCCTCCTGCACGCACCCTGTCTGGGTGGAGATTGAACCTGGGCAGGTTCGTGCCCTTGACCGGGAATCAAACCCAGGGCCCGTAGGTGCCTGGGCTCACTCTAACCACTGAGCAACACCAGCCAGGGCTATCTTAAGGCTTTCCCACACATTTGGGTGATAAACAACCAGCAACTACGATAGGACTTTGGATCCGTCTAAGCTATAGGTCCCTTCACCTGTGAGTGACAGCAACATTCATAAAGTGATGTTCTCCCTCTGCACTCGAAATAGTAGGTGTAGATCAAGCATGTCAAACTCAAAGCCTCACATGGGCCAAATAAACGAGGCCTGCGGCCTGCGGGCCGGGAGTTTGACATGCTTGGTGTAGATGATGCGAATCACGTTGCTTCAGCCACAAAGGAGAGTAATGACAGCCTCGTGGGGGGCTGGGGCAGGGTGGTGTGTAGAAGAGGCTCCAGGCACAGGGGATTGAGAAGCGGGAAGGACAGCGGAAACCCCGGAGTAGAAGGGACGTGGATCCTCCCTGGGTGGAAACCGCACTCAGGGTGGGTAGTACACGGACCCTCTGCTGCCGAGAGAAGAAAACTTTCCCAGCCCCGCGTCCGGGCCTTTCCTTCCAGTGAAAGAGATGGACGGGCTGAATCCACAGGAATGTTTCTGAAGAGAAATGAGTGTTCAGAACTGGACTCAGTCAGGACTAGTAGAATGCATTCCAGTGACATAATCTTACTAACCATTGTGGCCTCCATAAATTTAATTAAAAATTAAAGAAGAAAAAATGCATTGTTGACTATTTAAAATGTGTAATAATGTACGTGTCAATAATTTTCCAAAAACTGCAGCTGCTGTGTTTGCAAGGAACACGCTGTGGTGCCCTCGTCCAGCGTGAGCTGCTGGTGGCTCTCCTCTGCTGCACTCCACCGAGGGGGGTTTTCTAAGTGATTACGGCTCCTGGTGGTTATTCCTGGGCTAATGTCTGTATGCAAATGTGGCTGCAAGGATGTGCTTTTGTTAGCATAGCCCCTCCCCTACCCGGAAGCCTCAAGGCTCCAGACAGGGATGCTGGAGAGAGAAAATGGATGTGTGTGTGTGTGTGTGTGTGTGTGTGTGTGTGTCTCTCTCTCTCTCTCTCTCTCTCTCTCTCTCTCTCTCTCTCTCTCTCTCTCTCTCTCTCTCTAAGCTCCAGGTAGATACAGTCGGATGATATACGAACAAAAAAGATAGAGCTTGCCCCTTCATGATGCCATTCCTAGCACATTACTCGCATTGCAGGAAAACTTTCGAGTCAACAGAAGGCTTGAAGATTAGGGTCGTGTTTTAAAACAGCTCTCCAGAGCAGTGACAACTGGCAGTGCAGCATGCCTTGAGAAGGGCACTTTCGTTAAAGTGATCTTCCCGCCACGCTCCTACCCAGCGATCTCCCCCGTAGCAGAATGCACCGATAATTTATCAGCAGCCCAGCCGCCAGTGAACTTGCTGGGGGGATCACATCCTGGAGGAAGGAGCCCACGGCCCTGAAGGAGAACCGAGTGCCTGCTTGCCCGAGTCTTTGAAGGTTCATCTCCGTAGTCCCACTGCTAGAATGTGCTCTGTTGTCATAGCAACACCACCTCCTGCTTCATACAGGAAAGATTAGCTCTTACTGTGCAAAGGAGAGAATTTAGGGGAAGTCAGACTAATCCCTGGGTGCACTTGGAGAGAAAGGGTGGACCGCGCCTGAGGGATGCCGCCTCCGCAGTGAGAGACGTGGCCCGCCACAGGCACGGGGCTTAAGTTGAAGAGCAGAATTCACAGTAAGTGTCAGCTCCCGCAGCCGAGGATATTGACGGACGGGGCTGGAGGAGGTCTCCCTGGAGACCATCCTGTGCAGCAGGAGGATGACTGCAGGGGCTCTGATCAGATGAGCGGTGCCTTCCCCGGCCAGGTGGTTTGGAAAGGGTTGGCCACGTCAGAAACTTGAGGGAACGTTTTGGAGACTTTTGAAGCATCCATCTAAAATCCTGGGAGCATGTCAACATTAGATAAGCAAAAAAAAGTATTCATATGCTTATGCACTTAATGTATTGACCTTCGAATTTTGTGCTTTTACATTTCATAGACAAAAAGACTCATGAAAAAAAAAACCTGTATGTGTAAGAAGGTGTGTTTTTCAACACCATAAGTGATGAGATTTCATTTTAGGATTGCAAATGTGCTTTTTCAATTATGAATACTTTTTTTTTTCCAAAATCCTTTCAGAAGTATACGAGTGGCATCGTTCTTTTAAGTTAGTTATATGACAAAAAGGTGTTCTTTGGGGAAGATTAATTAATTTAGCTTTTCTTTGTGGTGGTACTGCTTTAATTTGTCAGCATAAGGCAGTGCAATGTGTAAATCCTCGAAGACTTTCTGTTGCCTCAAATGAATTTTGTTCTGGGGGTGCTGTGAGGTGGATTTATTTAGTCCCCCCACCTTGATTTGTATTTGCACAGTTCTTTCCACAATTACTAAGGATTCATTATATTTTAGCTGAAGAGCTGGGAAACCTTGTCGTGGATTTGAACTGTTTGATGTTAATAGCTACAATGGAGACGTCTGCTCTCTCAGAAACTTAATTACTTCAAAGCACACTTTAATCCACCTCCAAACATAAAAACATTTCAAGAATACCGAGGTTTTGCCTACTGTATTACTCATATGCATGCTGTGTGGTTTTGACTCTCAGTGCGTATGACTCTAAAAGTGTGTGTCTTCAATCTAAAGTGTTCATAGTGAAAATTCATTATGCGGTCTGTCATGTTTTTCTGTGGTTTTGATCATGGCCATTTATTTATAATGTATATTTAGAAACTGGGTTCTGTGTACCAAATCCTAGGACCCTAAACGTACTGTCACACTACAATTAATATCACCGAGTAGACTAAGGATAGCCATTACCGGAAAAATCGTTAATCGCCATCTGAAGTGTGCTGCTCTGATTGAGCAGGAGGGAGAGGCTGGGTGCTGCCGCCGGAGCGGGGCAGAGACCACACGCACACTCCTTTTCCCTGGAACTTAATGCTCGCGTAGACCCGGGGTCTGAGACGCCAAGGGCCAGCCATGTGAGAAGGGGACATGACACCGTTCCCTTTGTGTGTGAGGGAAAACACACAGAACCATAAGGGTCAGACTTGGCTTCCTGGCATTCAGGCTGTAACGATGCAGAAGCCCGATGCTCTTAAGAAAATGGAGACAAAGCAGCAAGTCAGGAGCCCCTTTTGTGGACGATGGCCCGTTATTCCGACAACCTCCCTTCAGTGATTTCCGCCAATAGTTCACGACAGGGCCCCACGCAGTCACAGAGAGAGAGCAAGTCTGCTGCTTCTCCCCAACCCTCCCTCCCCCATAGAAAACAAATTAGCGTAACTATCTCTCTTCATCGACTCTGGACAAAAAAATGAGGAAACCCATGTCCTCAGGCCAAAAAGAGAGAGACTTGGGGCTCACCTAGGCCGAGCTCAGAATCAATCAAAGAGAACTGGGAAAGAAGAAGGGGCACCATTTATTGAGATCACAGAATAAAGTATACAAAAATAGCTAAGGAATAATTGAGAAGTAATTGAGTCAGAGACTTAACTCATTCACTACCTTCACCAAAGTTTCTGAGAACAGTGGTCAGCAAACCGTGGCTCACGAGCCACATGCGGCTCTTTGGCCCCTTGAGTGTGGCTCTTCCACAAAATACCACGGCCTGGGCGAGTCTATGTTGAAGAAGTGGCGTTAGAAGAAGTTTAAGTTTTAAAAATGTGGCTCTCCAAAGAAATGTCAATCGTTGTACTGTTGATCTTTGGCTCTGTTGACGAATGAGTTTGCCGACCACTGTCTTAGAGGTATTCTTCACCAGTTAAAGAAAAGCAAAACAACATAACTTTTTGTTATGGCGCTTAGAATTTCCCGATTCCTGTCTTCTGTGCTTGATTTCCTTTAGTGATAAAGTGGCCACTGAGCCATTGCCAGTGCTGTAGGCTGCGGACAGTGGGGGTGCGGCTGCGGACAGTTGGGGGTGCGGCTGCAGAGGGTGGGGGTGCGCCACCTCTGAGGCCGCTCTGATCCGGTCTCTGCTGCTGTGCCCACGTCTCGCTGGGGAGAAGAGGTCGCCTTCCCGCGCCCAGTCAGTCCTGGGGAGTCAGCCCTGGGGAGTCTGAAAGCACAGGCCGCCCTGGTCCCCGGCTGGCCGCAGAGGCTCGGAGGGTCCCTGGGAAAGCCAGGAGGCAGTTGAAGATGAAAAATCTTCAGGAAATCAAGGTGGTCTGAAAGCTCTGGGGTTGGGGACCTAGACAGGGTGGGAGCATTTGCACGTGAAAGCAGAGCACAGAGAGAGAGGGGGGAGAACCACCTATCGGCTTGTAGGGAGCACTCACCAAGCAACCTGGTGCAAGGGGCGTTAGCGCGCGATTTCGTAATGGCCAGGTTTCGTGGGAACCCAGGAAGGCTTCCGAAGCACCCAGTGTGGTTAATGCACGTGCTGACTTAACAAAAAAGGCAACACCGTGGCCTGAACACTTTGCTTTCGCTTTTAAAAACCACATTAAGGTTCCATTTGACTAATATGTAAGGTTCAGTTCTGTGACACACTGTTGGTTAGAAGGACCACTCTTTAGAACTGTGAGACAGCAATGATTCATCTTCTCTCTTTTAAACTTTAGGGTTTATGCTGATGTGAAAACCCTTCTCCTTGTATTTTCAGAGTTTGGCTTTATATGTCCCTGGAGAACTATGTCAGATGCTAAATTGACCTGTGTTCTTAGGGTTGCCTGTGAGCAAACAGGTAGCCTGGTGTGTGGGGAGGATGGCTGGCGCACTTGCTGGAGTTAGGTTTTGGAAAGACCAGGATGTCAGTCTGGGCTGTCAACGTTTGATGACGTGCATTAGAAGGCAGATGGGGGCCAGTGAGAGTTTGTGACCCAGCAGGAAGAAATGGCACCAGTGCTCGGTGGAGGCACATCCTACACATGTGGAGTGAGATGAATAGACGGTATGGGCCACAGGGGAGCTGATTAGGACTGAGAGCCTAAACTAGCCGAGAATTAAAACTAGGGACCCGATGAGAAAGAAGTCACAGACATATAATCGGTGGAATTGATGTATTAATTAAATCAACCAAGACTTATTTAGCCTCTGCCAAGTGACAGGTGACAAGGCAGATGCAAAATGTTAAAGTCAGGCATTCAGACAAACAGCCTGGTGACAATGACTGATAGAAAACTCAGTGCGGTCCATCTGAAACTGATACAAAATAATATTGAGGGTAAAGTGTAACTGAAAAAAATTATAGAGAAAAATATATAGCCCAGCTGGCATGGCTCAGTGGCTGAGTGTCGACCTATGAACTAGGAGGAAGGTCATGGTTTGATTCCCTGTCAGGGCACATGCCTGGGTTGTGGGCTGGATCCCCAGTGTGGGGTGTGCAGGAGGCAGCCGATCAATGATTCTCTCTCATCATTGATGTTTCTATCTCTCTCTCCCCCTTCCTTCCTCTCTGAAATCAATAAAAATATATTTAAAAAAGAAATATATATATATATATATATATATATATATATATATATATATCTTGTATTAAGCAGTATGGCAAAGCAAATAGAGTATGAACTTGGTCGATGATTGGGTAGCATTAAAAAATTCTTTCAAACCTGGAGCCCTATGAGAACCATTGGTAGACAAAGGGGAAGTCAATAGGAAGTGGGTGTTTGGGAGGAAATCAATGGGTGGTAATGGAGGCAGCAGTAAATCTTGTTTCAGACATCTTGTTTGATCTTTAAGTCTTAAAATATAAATATTACATTTAATTGTAAGAGTTAAGTTACTCATAATGTAGTTTATTTTAGTTCACATTATTGGTGAAATTCCATGGCATCTTTAGCATTCATCCTGCTGCTCTCTCTTTGTCCTTTCCTCTTTAATATGTGTGTATAGCAGAGTAGGTGAGAACTTGACATCAGTTTTTCTGCTCAAGTACAACTTTTTAGTGTGGTTAAAAAGAAGTTTATCACTTATTACCGGAGTCTGACAATTCCAAAATTTAATAATTTTTTGCTAGAGAACTTTTATGCTCTGCTCTTGGCATTAATAAATGATAAAAGTAAATTTAATACATAGGAAAAAAGTACATAGTCAGCTGAATTTTTGAGAAAACCACTTTTGTAGGACCTACCCAGTTAGGGACAGCAGTATTGTCTCTTTTATGTGGAGAACTGTCATAATTTTCTATCCGTGTAATCCCGAAATGATAATAATAATGATAATAACAACCTCAACCATTAACATGTTGGCCCTTTGTAGTTCATAATGGTTGGGGAAATAAAACAATCCTGCCAAAATAAGACCCCTCTCTGCCCATATAGAAGAAGAAGGAAACACAGTTTATTATGCAGTAAGGGTGTGGGGTGTGAGGTGTTGTGGAAGTGACTGCAAAGTCTGGGTAGACTTTCACACACATTTATAGGGTCAAGTAGAATAAGGAACAATTACAACTTCTCCATTGCCTTGAGAGATAAATAGATGCACCTGTGGATTATCTTCTGTCTACCTTGTGAAAGCCTTGAGCGAACTCTGCAGGCATGCACTTAGAAGTTGAAGGGTCAGAAGTTCGAATCTTGCACTGGCAACCAAAAGGCTGGTCCCCTTTCATACCTCTGTGTCTTCCAAAAGACACCCCACAGAGGGGCTGGTGGGGAGGCAGCTGCCTCTCTCCTCAAGGAAAGCTTATCGTCTTATCCTTCCGTAATACGCCTTTTTATACACATGATCTCATTTAATTCTCACAACACTGCCAGGCACACATAATTATATCCCGTTTTAGAATGAGGAAACTGACGCTTAGAAAGGTCAAGGAATATTTTTAAAGTCATAAGACTAATAGCAGAGGATTATTCCAGATCACTCTGCAACTTGCATTCTCGTTTCTTAAATGAGGCATTTTGGATGCTACATGGAGAGTTAATGATAAGGAAACAATCATTTTTATTGTTTTTGCCTGGGATGTGTGTGTGTGTGTGTGTGTGTGTGCGCCTTATGTTTTAAATAAGCAGGCCCTTGGACACAGTCTAGATGAAATTTTCTACATAATATCTATGTCAAGGAATCGCTTGGGGAATGAAAGGATATAACTAACATAAGGAAACTTGCACTGCACCGGGTGCTTAATATCTGATAGAAGCCACTTACTGTCACAGAACCATCTTGTCCTCCAGGAAGAGGGAAATGCTGAAGACAATGGGGGCTTCAATAGAAATAATGCTTTCCTAAGATTATTCATCCGTCCATTCACGTGTCCACTCGTCATTCATTCCACCAGCATTTGAATCCCTTCCTCCGGGCCTGCCTCTGCATAGGCACGCTGCGGGAAATGGAGACACCGGAGGCTGTCTCTCCTCTTACACACAGTGCTTAGCCTTCCTGGATGTGAACCGGGTAAGGGGCTAGATGCTGTGCCAACATTAACTAATTTAATCCCATCATTGTGGATGCCATCCCTGCCCCTGTTGTCCCTACGAGGAGACTAAGTGTATGTCTAAACCACTCAACCAGGAAGTGGGAGACCCAGGTTTGAATCTGTGGTTTTCTGACTGCAAAACGCATTCATTCTCTTAACCACAATGTTGCTGCGCCTATTGCACGGATATGGAAGGAGCTGTGGCAGAGGTTCGTCCCAGGTACAGTACTGACAGAGAGGAGAGCCTGGCAGGATCGTGGGGCGGTCCTCCAGGAGGGCCTCTGCAGTACAGTTTTCTTTAGAGCAGGTGTCCTCAAACTACGGCCCACGGGCCACGTGCGGGTGTTTTTGTGGTTTTGTTTTTTTACTTTAAAATAAGATATGTGCAGTGTGCATAGGAGTTTGTTCATAGTTTTTTTTTTAAACTATAGTCCGGCCCTCCAACGGTCTGAGGGACAGTGAACTGGCCTCCTGTTTAAAGAGTTTGAGGACCCCTGCTTTAGAGAGTCAGCACACACAGTCTTTCTGTGTAATAACTCTTCCTTGGAATTCTTTTGGGAGTTTCTCATACACAGAAGCTTGCTCTCCCAGGTGCTTCTTAAAAGATAGCCCCGTGCGATCACACACCTACCAATTTAAGTCCCAATTACTGCTTAGGTTTTCTTTCTTATGTCTTTGATTGTTTCACAAACAGTCTGTGAATATACGGGCTACCTTAACTTCATTTTGCCTAAAAGTCTGGGCGATTATTAATTAAAGATCCACAGACAACGTTTCCCCAACATTTAATCTCCCATGCGGATCTACTGGAGTTCATAACAACTGGGATTAGAAAATGGTGGACACATTCTCCTAAACTTTAGAAAACACCATCACCTTTTTGGTCCACTTTTTTTCTTTTTCTTTAAATTTACAGAGAAAAGGGGGCTTGTTTGGAGGGGTACCTTGGGAGTTTTCCATTTTGGAAAGTGAGGGTACCATCACTGGCTAGGGAGGTCGGCTCTTTCTGGATGCAGCCTTTGTTTGTAGGTTTCACTGACTGTTGGAGAGAAAGGTCAGGACATTAGAGCCAGGGAAAGGAAAGGGCCAAATGTATAATCCGGTCTTCAGTGGGACCAGTGGCTCAGTATCGGAGTCAGAGCCTCCGAGCGGACTGCAGGATGTGCAAACTCTGTATCCCTCAGAAAAAGCGTTCACTCTTTGGTCCTGAAGCACATCCAGGTGTAAGTCTACGTCGCTGCCCGAGTCTGTCCTTTCCAATCTCATGCAGGACTCCCTGCAGCGGAACACGCTTTGGAGGCGATTACTTCATGACAGAATCACTCATACCTACCGCCCTGCAGTACAGGCCGGCTCTGAGATGATCAAGTTTAGCCCCATGTGATGAATATTAAGACCAGCACTCTACATTACAATATGGCCAATGCCATGATCTGTGAAACAAACTTAAGGTCGCTTTTTAAAAGGAGAAGAAGAAACAAACTTTGACTGATGCTGCCTAAACCGTCTAACGTTGTCTAATAACACTGGTTACCTGTTAGGGAAAAAAGAGAAAAGAAAGAAAGGCAAGCACGTGCAATGCGTTGCCAACGCTCGGAAAGAAGTTGAGGAACTCGGGCAATCCCAGAAGCCATCCGTGTTAGAGCATGCTGCACGTGTGCGGGATACAGAGTTTGCACATCCTGCAGTCCGCTCGGAGGCTCTGACTCCGATACTGAGCCACTGGTCCCACTGAAGACCGGATTATACATTTGGCCCTTTCCTTTCCCTGGCTCTAATGTCCTGACCTTTCTCTCCAACACAGTCAGTGAAACCTATGAATAAAGGCTGCATCCAGAAAGAGCCGACCTCCCTAGCCAGTGATGGTACCCTCACTTTCCAAAAATGCTCTCTCAGACATTGCTCTAGGCAAGCAGGACACTGAAGGTGGATAACCAAGTTTTGTTTTTTTCCTTTAGCTAATGAGTTCCCGAGGGGTGACTATTACCTGTATCAGAAGGAGACGTGTGCTTCTCTTGTCACCTGCCAAGTAGGGGGTGCCGGGGTCCTCCCCTCCTGGAGTCCCTTCCTCTGGCTGCTGGTCCTCACAGCCGGGGGAGGGGTGGGGGGGGGGGGGGGGGGGCATCAGGAACATGGTCATTGTAGATGCCATCCCTACTCTTTTGTTGTCGTTGTTACAAATCCTCACAACACTGTTCCCAAGTTCTTCTCTGAAGGTTTCAGAGCTTAGCATTTTAACCCGCTAACTTGAGCACCATTTCTTCTTGACCCCAAAGCTTTGTTTGTCTCAGGGGCCTGCCCTCGCCTATAATGCGTATCCGTTCTGATCTGGTCAAGAGACACAGCCGTGCTGGGACTGGCATGAAATCGTTAGTAACTCTTTTATCTGAAACATTCGAAACTGCGAGGCTTTCGGGAATCGCCAATGAGAAGCAAATTCTGGGTTAGTGGACCAGTGATGAAAAATTAGCTTTACAACCTGGCAAATATTTCATCATGCTTTCTCCACCTTAGACTATTTTTGCTTATCAGGTAAATTAATCTCCAGTGGGATGTGATCCTTGCCAACTTAACCTGCTCTCTGCACCCGTCTCTGATGTTTTACTGATTTTACAATGACAGGGGGATGGAAATGAGTTGGGTGATTAAAATATGAAATATTCTCTGAGCCAAGCTGCGTGGGCAATTTTGGCCCAGGGTTACCTGCATTCTGGGTTGTGTCACTGCCACCTTTTTGTTGTTTTGCCACCCCGTGATGACTACGTTAAAAATACAAGGAGATTCCGTCAAAAGACACAATCTATTCATTTTTCACTGCCCCATGGCATAGGAAAATGGGAAACAAACAAACTTTGGCATTATATATACAGGGGGTCACCAAAAATATATACGCAGTTTGAATAATTATTAATTCCCATGGGTTACATCTGAAAAGAAAGAAACATCAATTGAGCGTCAGCTGTAAAGTGTGTGTCCACTATTTTGGGACACCCTCTATTCCCCTTGGAACCTCATCTCCTATCTCCACAGTAGGTTCCTCATCTGTCTACTAAAGGGTTAAGGATGTGCCTTGCATATGGTTTTACTTCAAAGTTTAATGGATCAAGTAATAAAATAGGACACATTTGTTTTAAAATATACATGATGAAAGTCTTTAGACTTACTGGAATTGCTTCTATCATCCATGTATTATTAATAAAATATTACATATTCATCTAAATATATATTCATGAGAAAAAATTCCAAAAATACAGAAATGTATAAAGAAAAAAGGAAGGCTCCCCTATTCTCCACTCCCAACCCACTGTACTCCCAATAGGCACCTTCTGTTAACAGTTTGGCCGATGTGTTTTTTTAGACAAGATAGATAAACGATAGATGGTTCAATAGATATCCTCAAGCCCCGGTTGGTTGGGCGTGGTCCCTTGCACCAAAAGGTTGCCCATTTATTTCCCAGGCAGGGTGCATGATGGGGTTGCAGGCTTGATCCCCAGTAGGGGGCGTGCCGGATGCAGCCAACAGATGTTTCTCACACATCAATGCTTCTCTTTCTCCCTCGCCCTTCCTCTCTGTCTAATAATCAATAAACTCTTCTTTAAAAAATTGATATCCTCAAAAAGTGGTCACCAAGGTTTTGAATATAGGTTTCATCTTTTATCATCGTTTTGAATCAGTTGTTGGAAAGAGCATTTTGCTAATGATTTGCAAATGAGTTCTCATAGCTTTTATATTGTTTTTATATTAGCTGTTTTATACTAGCCATTACTATAGAGACTTAATTTATAGACTAAAGAAAAGTGGAATGGGACTAACAACATACTTATCTTTTGGGAACAATTGATTAATTGTGGCAAAATTAATTAACGGCAGGAGTACCCTTTCATATACATCTTAACATTATAGGTACAGAAATGGAGGCTAAGCCAAACTGAAAAGCAGCAGAGCTGAAATGTGTAAATTAGAGGTTCTGCTAGCCAAAAGTGAAGGCGGAAGTGCTCACAGCTCCCTAATTAACGCTGCCTGTCCAACAGGGCTGCAGGAAAATGGGAGCCACTGAGACCTTTGGAAAAAGCAGTGGCCTGGGTGTGGAGAACTGAGGGCTCTTCTGTTTTGCGACTCCGTAAGGGGCCATAAGTTAGCAAGCCTGTCCTTCCTCCTCAAACCACTTTAAAGTAGGGTCATGTTCACCACCTGTTAGCTTTTAAGAATTGTGGTAGCAATTAAATGAAGGGAAAGAAATAGATCAAGTTCCAGAAAAAAAATGCTATAGTTTATTGCTGAACTGTTAATGTTATGATGTCTACACTAGATATTTTACAAATTTTTAAAAAATATATATTTTATTGACTTTTTACAGAGAGGAAGGGAGAGGGATAGAGAGTTAGAAACATCGATGAGAGAGAAACATTGATCAGCTGCCTCCTGCACACTCCCCACCGGGTATGTGCCCGCAACCAATGTACATGCCCTTGACCGGAATCGAACCTGGGACCCTTGAGTCCGCAGGCCGACGCTCTATCCACTGAGCCAAACCGGTTAGGGCTATATTTTACAAATTTTGAATGAGTTTCTACCAGGTCTGGGAGCAGTTTAGTGGCCCAGAGTTGGGCCTGAAGACTAACTGGCCCAGGACGAGAGAAGTACAGGATTTGGAACAGAACAGTTTTATCTCCGTAGAATTTAATAATAAGTAAATGGGCTTGCATTTGGCATGTCATGTTCCAGGATTTTTCTTTAATTTTGTGAACTATTTGTCCATGCCAGATGAGAAATAAAAAGACCCAATTTGTCATGACATTGTCTGAGAAGCACGTGGGGACTGGAGCTGTGCTAGATGCAGCAGAGAGCAGCACTGACCCAGTTCCCACTCTTCCAGAGCTTGGGGTCCTGGGGGAGACCCAGCTGTTAACCATACCTAAGTGGTTACTATTCAGACTGAAACCAGTGCTCCTCCTCAACCCCTCTCCTCCTTTCTCTTCCTCTCCACTCCCCCCTCCCATTCTCCCTTCTCTCCTCCCCCCTCGGGTCTTCTCCTTCCTGCTCCCTCTGCACCCATTCACCTCTCTTCCCCTGACACCCCCTTCTTCTGCCATGACTTCTCTCCCTCTGTCCTCCTTAATCTTTCATTTGCTTTTCACCGACTCTGGTGTATATTTCTGATGATATTTATCAATCTACACAATAGAATAGGTATCTTATCAGTAATCATAATCAACAAGGAGCTATTCCAGTTTCCAATTTTTACTTATGAATTCTCTTTCTGACCGCCAAAGAGTGTGTGCCTACATCCCTAGGCCTTTCCTCTTCCCTCCTTTCCTTTCATCCACTGGGCTATTTCTTTTTTAATTTATTGAGCCCCTACTATGTGGCAAGCATTGTGTCTTGCCCCCTCCCCCCACACCCTATATCTCTGTTCCTGTCCCTAAAAGGAAAAATAAGCAAAAGTATTAAGAGAATTGGAATTCTGGCTTCTGTGACCATTTAACCTGGGCATGTGGTATTTTAGGATGCATTGTTCTTGTTTTTGTTTTTAAAAAAGATATTAAGACAGAGCATGTATAAATTGAAAGTCTGAGCATTTATTATTGTTATTACTGAGAATATAAATGCAATGGCATAATTCTGATTCAGCAGGTCTGGAGTAAGGCCTGAAATTTGGTAGCTCTAAGAAATTCACAGGTGATGTTGATGCTGTTTATTGAGGAGAAAGGTATTTGCTCCAATTCTAAAAGACGGAGTCTTCTTGATCTAATTCCCCTTTCTAGTTGGACCACATTGGTGTGGCCTTGACCTCTTTTGGTTCCATGGTCCTTTGCTCGGGTGCCTGCTGCAGCCAGGTGGAAAGCAAGGAAGGAGTTTGGTATTCCTGGAGCCCGAGAGCCAGAGCCACCTGGTGGGATGAGTTTCCCCGAAGATGCTTCCTGGCAAAAGCTGGGCGTGGTGCAGGTGCACTCCACACTGGAGCTGAAGATGCCCCCTGAACCAGAGAGGGTGTGTGCACGGGACGGGGACAGGGATACCCAGCCTCAAGCTCTCGCCAGTATCTCCCATATTTTGAACCAAGTCATAAGACAACAGGCAAGGGAAACTGGGAAATGTTTTGCAAAGAAAGGGGGAAGAGAGGATCTGAGATCAAACCAGAGAATCTATAGTAATAAAAGCGTAATATGCTAATTAGACCAGACGTCCTTCTGGACGAAGCTGGGGCTGCGAGGGAAGCCCGGGTCCCAGGTGCCGGAGGGAAGCCAGTGCTGGCAGCCGGGGGAAGGAAGGCCTACTCCTGCATGAATTTTGTGCAGCCGGCCTGTAGTTACCAGTATAAGATGAAGGCATGTGTGTGTGTGTGTGTGGGGGGGAGCTGTTCATATATTTATTTTAGGATTTACTCATTCTTTTAGTCCAAGAAGTGCTTGGCGACTTAGGCTTCTCATCATCTCAGAACGTTGGAACATGGCTGAGCAGTTGAGTGAGCAGTCCTGGCTCACACACTACAGTAGGGAGTGGGGAAAACATTGGGGTTGGGGAGAGTGGCGTAGGAGGGCTTGGGAGAAAACATCATGAAGCATGCACTCTTAAGTATCAGCCTCTAAGTTTCTCTAAGACCTGGGCGTTGCATGCAGGATTTCTCCCTCTATGCACACTTCCTAAAGCACCATGCACTCCTTCGCCTGCTTCCTAATGGCTGGAACTATCCAGAGACAATTAGAGATAAAAGGTTTGAATTACAAGTGTCTAAATGCAGTAACATTTTCCTGTGGGGGAATTTCAGTCAAAGGATAATCAATCAATCAATCTGTCAGTCTATTCCTCAGTAAAATGACTTACAGAGAGCCAGTGTGCATACAGATAGCTGGAGGATTTGCCATAAAGATGGAATAGAGAACATGAAGGACCCAGAGAACAAGCTTTGAAGATTAAAAAATATATATTTTTTTATTAATTTCGGGAGAGAGAGATAAAAACATCAATGATGAAAGAGAATCATTGATGGGCTGCCTCCTGCAAGCCCCACACTGGGGATGGAGCCTGCAACCTGGGCATGTTCCTTGACTGGGAATCAAACCGTGACCTCCTTGTTCATAGGCTCAACCCCTGAGTCACGCCAGTTGGGCAACCTTTGAAGATTTTGGACAATTTCCTCTAGAACAGGGGTCGGCAAACTGCGGCTTGCAAGCCACATGCGGCTCTTTGGTTCCTTGAGTTTTTAGCAAAGGCCAGCTCAGGAGTACCCTAATTAAGTTAATAACAATGTACCTACCTATATAGTTTAAGTTTAAAAAATTTGGCTCTCCAAAGAAATTTCAATCGTTGTACTGTTGATATTTGGCTCTGTTGACTAATGAGTTTGCCGACCACTGCTCTAGAATGATACTCTTTACCTACTATGTGAGCAAAACTGACAGTGATTTTAGCTTGTTAATACTCGGACAGTACACAGCTCTACTTTATGGGCAAAGATTCTCGATCTTTGCAAATATACACTTGACCTCAGTAAAGTCCTTCTTTCCCAGGAATTTGTTAATTAAGGTAATCAAGGTGACCTTTTCCCCTGCACTAACATCTTTAACCCTATCCTATCTAATAAAAGAGTAATATGCAGATTGACCATCACTCCAACACACAATATAGCTGCCCCTATGTGGTCAAAGATCCTGCCCCCATGTGGACACAAGATGGCCACCACAAGATGGCCAGCAGGAGAGGGCAGTTGGGAGGCACCAGGCCTGCAAGGGAGAGCAGTTGGAGGCGATCAACCCTGCAGGGGAGGGCAGTTAGGGGTGACCAGGCCGGCAGAGGAGGGAAGTTGGGGGCAAACAGGCTGGCAGGGGAGCAGTTAGACATCAATCAGGCTGGCATGGGAGTGGTTAGGGGGTGATCAGGCTGGCAGGCAGAAGTGGTTAGGGGCAATCAGGAAAGCAGGCAGGTGAGCAGTTGGGAGCCAGCAGTCCTGGATTGTGAGAGGGATGTCTGACTGCCCATTTAGGCCCGATCCTTCAAGGGGTCCCAGATTAGAGAGGGTGCAGGCTGGGCTGAGGGACACCCCTCACCCCCGTGCACGAATTTCGTGCACTGGGCCTCTAGTAGTACACATATAAGCTCTTTGGGCCATATCATATCCTCTTATGGGTCTTATAAGAAGTGAGGCCACACTGTTCTTGCTTATTAGTTTTGATTAAGGGAGAGAATATTTGGTTTGCTGCCTCCTTTTCTTGAAAATTTCCTAGAGGTTTACTACACGGGATTGATATAACCTCAGGTTCAGTCTTTCTAAACCAGATTTGAAGGCTGTCAGTCATATTTAGTTCTCTTGCTATCAACCGTGGCCTCCCACAATTGCATAACAACCCCTTAGTGGTTGGATATTATCTATGCCAACGTCTCACATAAACTCTTGTATGAGAAGGAATGTTTCTGGATTCCCTGCCCCTGAGCAAGATGAATTAAACCAAGTTGTTGGCAGAGTTTAACTCCTTGTGGTTGTAGGACTGAGGTCCCCCGTTTCCTTGCTGGCTGCCATTGGGGATCTCTACCAGCTCCGTAAAACTGCCTGCATTCATTCCGTCTTATGTGACCTTCTCCACCTTCAAGTCCTCAGCGGTACACTGAGAAACCTTTGTGCTTTGGATCTGGATCTCTCTGACTTCCTTTCCTGCCACTAACCAGAGAAAACTCTGTGCTTTGAAGTGCCGAGTTGAATAAATCTGGCCTACCCGGTTCATTTCCAAATTTCAGATCCACCGTACCACATGCCATTGCATAATCACACACGTCCTATCTAATCCTATTGACAAGTTCTGGGAATTAGGGTGTGGGGTCTTTGGTGGAGGGGCACATCGATATCCACCCTGCGCAGTACCTAGCGCAGTAATACGTACAATGAGTAGTTCAAGAACATTCTTATAAGAACATAAAAAGACTCACAGTCTGTTTACTAAACAGACACTAGATATCCATGTGCATGTGGTCTCTCTTGGTTGTCCACGTCAACAAATAGTTACTGAATATTTCCTGAGTGCCAGTCACAAACTGAGAAAGGAATGAGAGCTGGAACTTGCCCTTTAACAGCTAACAGTTTGTGCTCACACCACCTCTTAGAAACCTGTGTGATATTTTGGTAATTTTGTCACGATCGTTTCCCACTTATTACACAGAAAACTGATTCTGTATGACTTCAAATCCTTGAAATTCTGGCAGGTAATTAAAAACATAAACGTCTTCAAATGTTTGATTCAGTTATATTTCTTCCCATTATTTCTGAAAGCGTTCTTTTTTTCAGGATAGAAACTCCTACTTACTTGACTATATTTTGTTACATGACTTCAAGTCCCTTCAACATGTAAGTTATGTTTTTAACCGGACAGAGTCAATTCACATAATATGTCTGTTTCCTGGTGGTGGTTTTTTTCCAAAAGTAAAACAAATATTATGCATTAGTTACTGCTGATTTTTCAAATTACAAATGGTCTTTGGATAAATTAAGCAAAAACAATACAAAGAGTGACCATCTGTTGGGGGGACGCTGGAGCCTCTCACAGAGTTCATGGAAGAGTTGGTCCCCCAGTAATCCGGAAAGGCAAGAATGACAGGTGGCCCCGGTTTTAGAAAAAATGATGGTAACTCCAGCGACTGTAAGCTTTGTGCTTTGTTCCTAACGGCTAGCATGCGAATACCAAGTCGGATGAGTCCCTTTCTCTCTGTCTCATAGTTCCAGAACTTTCCAGGGTTGCAAGAGATCATGCCTCCTGGAGCCTGGGCTTGTGTGTTCGGAAGGGATTGTGTGCACTAGGTTTCCATTCCTGTTGGTGCTTGGTACATGCCACGACGTGGCTGCTGAAACACACACACCAGCACCCAGCACCCAGCACACAACTTCTCCATATATCCAGATACAATTGTATACTGAATGCCTACCACCTATTTCACAGACACCAGAAACAGCCCCACTCCCCCCAGTGGAACCGATCTAACACCACAAACAGCCCCACTCGCCCCAGTGGAACTGATCGAACACCACAAAGAGCCCCATTCCCAGCAGTGGAACTCATCCGGGTCCTGGCCAGCCGGTAGGCTCAGGTGATAGCGAAGAGCCCACTTTTCTGAGGCCAGATCGCCAGGTGATGTGCACGCCTCTTTAGTTCCGGGACAACTGAAATTATACAACTAATGGAGGTATTCGTATATTTATCCACCGCCTCCACACCCTAGATACAGCAGTGGAAATCAAACTTAAGGACATGAGGAAGGTGTTTTTAATCTTCAGACACTTGACAGCAAACAAAAGAATCCAGATAAAGAGATGACGAGAGCCCAGACTTGTTTCAAACAATGTGTTATTCTTGGGTCTTGTTTTTATCACTGCTTCACCGTTTCTTAGGATCATGTAGTTCCTGGATTATTATTGGCAAGGCAACAAAACCCTGAAGTTGTTGTTTGGCCAAATGCCAAGGTAGGGGACCGTCCTTTTGGATCACATTAATTTTAGTCTCAATTAGAACATTTCTTTTCAGAATAACTGATCTCAAATCTGTGACTCACCCCCCCCCACATTTACTTAGTTATCAGCTTAGCATAATTAATGATAAATCCCTGAGCCATTTCTTCTATAAATTGTCCAATTATTTTTCTAAGAGAATGACTTTATAACAATACTATATGACTTCGTTTCTATTGCCCATTTAATGTTTCCTAAGACATTTCTCTCCAGTGATTAGCTGTCAACTCTCTTTGAAAACACTGGACTGCGGTCTAATGATTGTCTTAAATTCACTTTTAAGTTTAACGTGAGAATTTATCATTGTATATTCTGCTTGTTGGATGAGACAGGACATCAAAAACCCACAGTGTTAATTGCTTTGGTTTCCATTTGTAGCAGTAAATAGCTTCGTAAGTGAGCTGCCGCTACAGGAATGTGGTACGCAGCTGCCTGAGTTTATTATACTCTTTATGACTTTGTATTATTTACCAATCAGTTGATGGATATATCGATCTATCTGTAGAGAGACAAACAGTCATATCTCTACCTTGTTAACTTTGTGTAAAGCACTAAACTGGTTTCTCTAGACCACTATGACCTGTAAAATACATACTATATAGACGCTTACAGTCTAACTGGCAAATAAAATATATAGATTTTAGCATTGTAGATGACAGGTATTGTAAGATAAGAAAAAAGACTAAACAAACGACTACTGAAATCTGGAATATCAGGATTTGAGTAGATATCTGAAAATCTGTAACAGATATGATTATTGTACATTTCAGATAAGTTAAAAAACAACAACATGTAATCTAGTTCAAAACCTCTTATCTTGGAGTCAATGAATACATCAGGAGATTCATTACTTGGGGGGAGAATATTCATATTTATATCTAAATTTTCACTTACCTCTACCTGAAATTTAACATGGCGTTGTATTGTGAATGTAGGCAGTAAAGCACAGTGGTGTTCACAGTGATGTGATTTTATCAGCAAAAGAAATCATAGATAGCTTTCATTCATTGTAACGATACAAAAATGTTTATGCGCATCCCTTTCTATAAACTACCCAGCTCTTTGGAACCCTGAGCATGAAAATAACAGTGTGCACGTGTTTTCAGGCAGAGAAACTACGGCTAAGTGCCCGCGTTAATGGCCATCGTAAAAAGCGAGCATCGCAGAACCTGGAGAAAACTCTGTGACAGGCCCGCTGACAGAGGCTCCGGGGAGGGAGGGAGAGACGCTTCTCAGGCCACACTCACGGAATGGGGGGGGAAGCACTGCACACGTCCCCAGGCCCCTGCCCTGGGGGGAGCAGCCCACAGGGGCTACAGAGAAGGGGTACACAGCAAATGTCCAGGACTCGGAGACTCGGAGACGTACCGTTCCCTGCCTTAGTGTGTAGAGAGTATCAATCGTGAGCTCTTCCGGCTCTTTCCTGCCTTGGTGCTGTTCCTTATACATTCTCCTGACCCACAATCACCATCATGCACCTGCGCACTAGTATACCTCTCCCTCTTCAAACTGCCCCCCTGTGAAGGCCTTTCCCGATACCGGCCTCGTCCCCCGCGGTCACAGGTGACTTTTCTTTGTGTGCAAGACCTTGTTTATTTGTTGCCTTACACGGCGCTCTCCTGGGTTAGCTACTCCCTTCTACCTGGCATTGCAGTCATTCAGTTAGAGTCCAAGTTAAGACCAGATTCCGTACGGAGTCTCGATTGACTCCCAGTGCCAACAAGGGTGCCTCGCACACAGTAGGTATTTGGTTAACATTTTTAGAGACGGTAACATAAAGAACGTGCATTGCCTACGCATGGACAGCACCGAAATATTGTTATTGAGTTACTGTGCTGAGCCTTAGTTATCTGCTTTAAAACATGCAGCTGGCCCTAACCGGTTTGGCTCAGTGAATAGAGCGTGGGCCTGCAGACGGAAGGGTCCCAGGTTCGATTCCGGTCAAGGGCATGTACCTTGGTTGCGGGCACGTCCCCAGTAGGGAGTGTGCAGGAAGAAGCTGATGGATGTTTCTCTCTCATTGATGTTTCTTACTCTCTATCCCTCTCCCTTCCCCTCTGTAAAAAAATCAATAAAATATATTTAAAAAAATAAAAAATAAAAGGTACAGCTGATCTCTGGGCCTTCTCTGTATTCTCCTTAAATTAGAGCCCCTTCTTCTAACAGCCAAGGCTGGATGAGGAGCTCCCAACCCAGGGCCACCCTCCCTGCAGAACTGAGTTAGTGGAAAACTGAATCCCCTCGATACACTCTTACCTGCAATGCTGGTTTTATCCTTTTAAAATCAGTGCCCTTTAACCTTTCAGCAGCAGTCACACATAAATATATACATGCGTATGTATTCATCTACATTAGTAAACTTAATATTAAATGTTTTGACTTCCAAATGTAGCATCATTTTTTGGAACATGTTTAACAAAGCATTAACAACCTGGATAATATTTTGAAAATACAAACAAAAATAGACCAATGCATTTAAAAAATATTTTGTTGTTGAAAGTATTGCGTATGTCCCCTTTTTTTCTTCACTGACCTCTTCCAGCCCCCCTCCCGCGCCCTCACCGCCCTATTGTCTGTGCCCATGGGTCATGCATATACGCATACAAGTTCTTTGGTTGATCTCTTCCCAACCACCCCCGCCTCCCCTCTGCGATTCAGAACATTGCATTTTTAAACTTTATTTTTTCCAACGTTTTTGTGGTATTGAGGACTTGGAAATCCAGGGCTTTTGTAGTCAACAATGAAGTTTTTGCATATAAGAAAACAAAAGACGAAATACAGAACAGGTGTTTACTTAACATTTTAAAAATTATATTTTCAGGGTTTAGTAAAATAGAAATTCCAAGAATGGAAAGGCCATCAGAAGGACTTGAAGAGGGGAAATGGGAATAATGTGGAAGGCATTTCAAGATGGGCAAAGGGGGTATCGAGGCAGGGATGAGTCAGGTGGTGGGCGGTGGGCAGGACAGGGCCATGGGCTTGCTGCCAAGGATCCGTTGGCACCTGATGGCTTGCTTCGTGTTGGAGAGGGGAGGGAGCTCTGGGCTGAGGCGTAAGATGTAAGGTACAGTCTAGTAATGGATAAGTTCACATTTTTTTACGGGGATCCGGAGCCGCGAGAAGACAGAGCAGACATCAGGAACAATGACAGGCATTGCACCAAAACTCTCCTTTGCAAGTAGACTTTGAAGAATTTAAAAATATGTCCACCTCTTTGGCTCGTGAAGTCATATTATCGGTTTAAAAGTCAGTTTCATGGTAAGATAGGAAAGGCAGATTTTCTGAGGTGGCATCAGAGGAGACTGTGGTACACTTGGGGGAACCATAAAAAGCTTCTGGACTCTAAGCATCTGACCTGGATTTTAGGACTAAATTTCCAAGTAGCCGTCTTAAAATGAGGAGGATATATTTTCCCTTTTCATTTTGCCCAAGGCACTTGGCCCGAAGACCATAATAAAGAGCTACTGAAAGTAGCTGACTCAGAAAGTAGGTCAGGTGCTTGGGAGATCTCCAACACATTTAGCACATATTCTTAGGTAGGTAGGTGCATACATACATACATACATACGTGTAAATACAGGTATACATATAAATACATACCATACATAGGTTATAGGTTAATTCTCTTTCAGTAGCAAGAGCTGACCTTTGAGTCTGGTGCTGATGAAACTATCTACGTAAACCATCATATTTCCAATGTGTGCTAATGGGTGCAGGGAAAGGGGCGTAGGGGACGGAAGGAGAGGGAAAACAAGGAATGGCCTGCCGCCTAGCTCGTGTTGCTGTAACTTACAGACAAGGGCCCCCACACTGAGCTCACTTGGACGGCCCTCCCCACACTACTAAGTCCATCCCATCAAAGCCAACCTCAGCACAAATGCCACCCGACATCCAGCTGCCCTTCTGATGTCACTGGATTCCACACTTCCTCGTCATCGCATCCCACGTTTTCCTCTGTTGCTAGGTACCCTGGGCAATCTTGTTATCCCGAGCTCCGGGGGCTGTTTCCCCTGGGGACCGGCATACAGAGTCTTTGGCTCAAATGCTCTGGTGCCCAGGCTAAACTTGGGGAGAAGCACGGTCGCCCTGGGCCTGTGAGCCCAAGGCCCTTCCTCCAGATGTAGAGACCACACCCTCCGGGTAGCAGCCCGGTGTCCACACACCAGCAGCCACTCAGGATGGGTAAGGAAACACATTTCCCCTTTTTAAAGCCATAAACTGACGTGAGCTGGTTATGATAAAGAGGAGTCTGGGATTTGTGGGTTTTGATTATGAAAAAAGTCTCTTTAAGAGAGAATAAAAACCTTTAACCTGGTCACCCAAAACTACACAATAGAAAACGTTGAATTTATCCTCCGTTTAATGTCTGCTCACTTCTTTATATTGAATGTCTCTAATGTAGACAACAAAAACTTTGTTTTGAATTTTGATTTTTAAAATAGTGGCATGTGACAATTACTGATTCTTTTACTATTTACATTATAAAATATGTGAATATATATTTGATGCAAATGAGTAAATCACTCATTTTGTTCATCATAAAAAAGACTTATTTACTCAGGAATGAAATATGTAAGGCTGTTGAATTTAGTTACCTTGGTAACATCTGGAGAGAACTACTTTGTCTAAAAATATTTTCTCCTTTATTCATTTACTGTTTGTACCAAAATTATAAATACATGACTTTTATTAAAGACTTTCCTGATAAATAGTAATGTTTATCTTCCCTGAAAAATGAATAACTAGTACACTGTTTATTAAATATTGATGATGATTTCAGATTAAAGGAACAAATATCGCATGTTTGAATTTTAACTACAATGGGTATTGGATTTGTTTCATGCTAATGTAGATTTTATTTTAAAATGAAATATTTCTTCAGGGTTATTCATTCTTTTACTATATTGATAAAATTTCTTACATGAAATGTTTAGTAATTTTTAAAGGATTTTAGTACAAAATGTTAAATCACATTTTTCTTCATAAATTAAATAATTGGATATGTATATGTCCATTATGTTTTTCTTTGGACTTCCTTGGAAAGGAATAACTTAACCCAAAATTACCTTTCATACTTTAGCCTAAGGATTTGACATAACAAAAAATATGCACAATTTTTCAAATTACATATATGTAAGTTATATATATATATACTTCCCCAATTATTTGAAACACCTTAGCTATTTCATTGTTAAAAGGGTGTTTTTTATTTCTCAAACTAATAGTATGGAAAGTGCAATTTCACATTACGTATGGCCAGTTTCCTTATGTATGTTTCCGCTCCACATGAAGTCTTTTCTTGAGTGGATATACAAAAAGAGTAACTTAATAGGAGAATATTTGAACACATTTTAACTTTTCCTCAAAATACTTTTAGAATACTTGTTCTAAAAGAGCATTTTACTGAGAATTAAACTCAGCGCTCTCTTTTTCCATGTTTTACTGGCGCTGGAGACCTGGCTTCTCCCGGGCCTTGGCCAGCCCACCGTCCGTCTCCGCGTCTTTCCGCAGGCTTGTGCTGGTCCCCTCCTTCTCTGCTCAGCTGCCGCTGTAGTCTGAGCTTCCCTTCAGCAATGCTGACGTGGGTGACGTGCAGATCTCCTAACTGGTCTCCCCAACTTCCATGTTGTTGCCTTCACCCCATTCTCATCAGAATCAGAGTAATCTCTTTAACACATCATTTCCCACAATAAATTAAAGTCACTTCTATTGACTCTCAAGCTGCAGTCGAACTCTCACAGACTCAAAACTTCCCATCACCTCCTCCTCCTCCTCCTCCTCCTCCTCCTCCCTGTCCAGGTTTCTGGTTCTTTCCTTTCTCTTCTGTGCTCAGCCCTGCAGGTGCTTTTCTCTGACTGGCACCTGCAGATCTCAAGGTGGGAGACCCACTCCTCCAACTGCTTCAGCTGGGGTAAGGCTGCCTCCCCTTTTGGGACTCGGTCATGTGTCAGCATCTTTTGGAAATGGTCTGGGATGTTTTGGATCATAGCTTGCTTCGGATCATAGCCCTTTTTGGATGTAAGTTTTAGGTGCACGTTCACTTTTCTGCCCCTTTTAATTGTGAACTTACTGAAGGCAGAATCTCAGAGGCCAAGTATTCAACCCCTTCTAGGCCAAGTGTGGGCACTCAGGCAGGTGAATAAATGATTATACTTTAGGGTTTCCATGAATTTAATTGACTAGAAGGCAGTAAATATTTCATTGAACTCTACAAAAGTAAAGCAGACTTAAAAATACTCAGACATCACTCTGACTGCTGTGACACAGTGGTTAGAGCATCAGGCCACACACCAAGGAGTTGTGGGTTCGATTTCTGGTTAAGGGTATGTACCGGGGTTGCAGGGTCGATCCTAGACCCAGTCCCTGCACATGAGGGAAGCAACCAATCATGTTTCTCTCTCTTCCTCCTTCGTTTCCTCCCTCCCTCTCTTCTACTCTATCTAAAATCAATAGAAAATTATGCTCTTATGAGGATTAATAAATAAATAAATAAATCAGAAATCAAACAAAAATTAAAAATATTGAATATTATTACTCTTATTCATATTTATATGGTTTCATCAATAGCATTTAACGAATGAAAACATTTAAATATATGTACTTCATAATCCTTTAAAATTAATAGCAAATTCTTATATATGAAAAGATGAATTAAGAGAAATAAAGGGTGATTGTTTTATGTAAACTTTTTTCTTGGTTTCAGTAAAGTATCATTAATATACTTTGTTAAACAAGCTTATTATTTACTAAAGGCCCAGTGCACGGATTCGTGCATTGGTGGGGTCCCTCGGCCTAGCCTGCACCCTCTTGCAATCTATGACCCCCTCGGGGATGTCAAACTGCCAGTTTCGGCCCAATCCCCGCAGGCCAGGCCGAGGGACCCCACTGGTGCATGATTCTGTGCACCTGGCCTCTAGTATGCATATAAGATCTTTGGTTAATCTCTTCCTGCCCTCTCCCCTCCTCCTTCCCCTCTGAGATTCATCAGTCTGTTCCATGTTTCCATGCCTGTGCATTGAGCATCTTCCCCCTGGTGGTCAGTGTATGTTATAGCTACCGGTCGAATGGTTGGATGGTCGAATGGTCACTTAGGCTTTTATATATATAGATTTTAAAGCCAGAAAAATTTTAACTCTGCTGCTTCCACTTCTTCCCTATTTTTCTTTTATTCTACAGTTATCTTATTTTTGTTATTGGAAAATTATATGTTATAGATAATAAAGAATATTAGAAAATCCAGAGCCATATAGTTAAGAAGAAATCAATATTAACATTTAGGATTATATCTTTTCAGTCTTTTCCATCCATGTTTATATGTTTGCTCTATGAAATTGGGATTACATTGACAATGCTCTTTGTAGCTAGGTTTTTCCCTGTAATACTTTGACTCACATTTTCCTATATCTTTAAAATGGAATGTTGAATTATTCCATAATATTCTAATCATTCCATTGTGTCTTAAGCAAGTCTCCTTTTTTGGTAATTTATATCAAGTTTTTGCCGTTGTAAACAGCACTAGTATAAATGTCTTCTTACCCACACAGAAGTATACACAGTGATTAAACTTCTTATGCTTAAAATCCCAGACGTGTAATGGCCGGAACGGCATTTTTGAGCCTTTCTAAAGCTTTAGATGCATATTAAACGCCCACAAAGCTTGAATCAATATGTACCCCATTAGCAGGATAGACAGTGCTTTTATCAGAGCATTTTTACCAAATATGGCTGTTCTCACTGGAAAAACAAAAGCTATTTGCAAAATAGTTGACAATTATCTTATTCTCTTTGTTTAAATTTACATTTTGCGATTGTTTGAGATTAAACTGTTTTCTCTGTTTTTTTCTTCTTTTTCTTATTTTTATTCACTTATTCTTGTGGCTAAATGTGCCTACTATATTAAAAGTAACAATGGAACTTTACCAATTTATTCTTAAAGATAAATTACACATTGTATGTGAAATTAGCACAATGCCAAGCACATAGTAGGCGCGCAGTGAATGCTAGTTGAAGTAGAAACTGAACGGCACATTAATTAAAATCAAATGTGTTTTTTTTCTTTCCGACAGATGATTCCGCTGCAGAGAGCTTTAATGGCAATGAGACTGTGGGGCAAAGTTCAGTTGCTTCAGGGGGAACACACAGCAGGGAGATGGGCGACTCCAATGGGGATGGCAAACCTGGGCTGGAGCAGGACCAGCAGCCGCTGAACCTGAGCGACAGCCCCCTCTCAGCACAGCTCACTTCGGAATACAGAACCGACGACCACAGCGGCGATGGGAAAAACAAATACAAGAGTCTTCTGATTTCTGACCTCAAGATGGAACGGGAGGCGAGAGAAAATGGAAGCAAGGTAAGATCACATTACAATTTTCATGGACTTTTTAATTTGGCCATGAAGGTCACAAAGAAATAGATGAAGATTATTGTTAAAAAAAAAATCTAAAAATATTTTAAACAAGTCCCAATAATATATTACCAAGAAACTTATAACCACAGCTATCATGTGTCCCTGTAATAGAAGCGGTAAATTTAAGGAAGGACTGAGCAAAATGGATCACGTCTCAGGAGAAGTTGTTGGTGTGCTTTCATATATGGAATTACTTGATTTAATGTTTCTCGTTTACATAATCTTTTATGGGTCTGTGTCTGGGAGTGTGTGGAGCTCTGATGTGAAAGTTAAGCTCTCAAAGCACAATTTTCAACTATAAAAATCACTATCTGGTTTCTCCAAGATTAGACAGGTGTCTATAGCAATAAAGTTTCCGCCGAAGCCTCTGATTTACTTGAGAGACCTGAGGACTTTGGTCAGTGGTTTACTGCACGTACAGAGGAGAATGGGTCCGTGTTCTAGAAGAAACGTGCAGGTGAAATCAGTGCTCCGACAAGTATCTTATCATAAACTGGGCTGAACAGAGGAGCATGCTCTCTTGGTTTGTACTCTCTCTCTGGCGCACTGGGCTCCTGCGATGCCTGCTCGGGGTGAGCGCCCCTGCGCCCACATGCTCAGAGCCATGTGGGACTCCACACAATGGAGTAATGGACTTTGATTAGCTTGGGTGCTGAGCTAACCTGGCTGCAACATGGAATGGAAACCCTGGACGCTGGCCTTGCTTTTGGCTCTAATGGAGCCCCAGGACTGGCTTAAGGCGCAGGGGCTTTTACAACCTGAGCAATGTAACTCCGCACACATAAAGCCCTCTATCACATCTCATTCTCCTAGGGCCGTGGTCGGCAAACTCATTAGTCAACAGAGCCAAATATCAACAGTACAACGATTGAAATTTCTTTTGAGAGCCACATTTTTTAAACTTAAGCTTCTTCTAAACGCCACTTCTTCAAAATAGACTCGCCCAGGCCGTGGTATTTTGTGGAAGAGCCACACTCAAGGGGCCAAAGAGCCACATGTGGCTCACGAGCCGCAGTTTGCCGACCACTGTCTAGAGGGTCTTCTGAAAATGCTCATTTCAGCGGCATCCCAAGGACCCCGCTCCTACTGTGTCTGAGAGATCTGGCCCATTACCTCCTCCTGCAACAAAACTAGACCCCCACCTTATAGCACACACAAGAATAAACTCAAATGGATATAAGACTTCAATGTTAGACTCAAAACCATAAAAATCCTAGAAGAAAGTATAGGCAGTACATTCCAGGACATTTCTTGCAGCAATGTTTTTTCCTGCTATATCTCCTCAGGCAAGAGAAACGAACAAACAAAGGAATGAGACTACTACTTCAAACTGAAAAGCTTTTGCACAGCAAAGGAAGCTACCAACACAATGAAAAGACAGCCCACTGAATGCGAGAACATATTTGCCAGTGACACATCTGATAAGGGTTAATATCCAAAATCTATAAAGAACTTATAAAACACACACCAAAATCACACACAATCCAATTAAAAAATGGGCAAAGGACCTGAACACACACTTCTCCAAAGAGGACATACAGAAGGCCAAGAGACATTTGAAAAGATGCTCAACATCACTGATCATCAGGGAGATGCAAATTAAAACCACAATGTGCTGTCATCTCACAACTAGATTCTTTATATTAGAATAAGTTACAATGTTCCTGATTTATTTATTTTTTAAATTAAGCTCATATTACTACAGTTTGAAATAACACATACTGGTGACTTGGTTCTATAATTTTTAAGGTATACTTTTAAAAACAGGAGGACTTTATAGAGTATACATTTTGACTTCAAAAGCCCTCACCGGCCCCGACCCCACTCTAAGTTAGAGTTGTAGAACATGTTTTTGTTACATAATGTCTTCATCTGGATTAATTCCTGATTTGCTGAGGCACTCTGCCTTCTGAAATGGCTCTACTTAAATCTGCTTTCTCACCCAAGGATGTGTTGTTTTATCCTCTTTTAAGGAAGTCACTGGACATCACCAGATACGTAAGCACTTCCACCTCAGGAGGCTGCTGTGCCTTTTGCTGGTGGTTAAACGCACAAGTGTCCTCTTCAGTGGTTTAACGCCAAGTCGCACAAACAGGCATGCTTTTGTATTCACTAACAGGGTCTGCGTCTGTGTGTGACATTTTACGGAACAGAACAACCCTTAAGTTTCCCTGCCAGCCACATAATCCTGTCTCCATAAGACTTGAATAATCATGTAATGTCCTTTGTACACCATGAGTCTTGATTTAAAAAAAACCACTCCGTGGTTTGCTGTCTTCTTTATCCCCTTGTGTGTGATTACCATGTGAACTCTGCTCATGGAAACACATTCTCGCACTCATTGAACAGAATGAAGATACTTTTGCTCTCCTACTCAAACAGGGCTATCCACGGGCACAGATTGTTTGGACTGCTTGTGAGGAGTGAGATGAGAAAGGGACCCGGGGCGGAGGTACCCCCCAGGAGCTGAAAGTTGGATGGTTTGGTAAAGGAAAACCATCTCCCACAGCTGAGTGGGGAGGAGCCCGAGAGGCAGGGGCAATCAGAAGGGTTTAGAGTATGGAAGCTCAGTGACTTCCACTTTCAAGAATGAGGGCGTGGTCAGCTCTGATGGCCAATGCTGAGATATCAGATAAGATGAAGAGAGGAAACAGTTGAACTGGGAGACCTTGCTTGGGAGCACATTGGGAGCAGAATCCAGAGGGACCCTATTCACTCCTCCAAAAGGGACAACTTAAATACCTGTCACCCTTGCACCAAGGAAGTAGTCAGCAGGGCCAACTGAAAGAGAGCAGACTTTATTCATGAGGCTCTTAGATAAGTAGTTTTGGTAAAGAAGGTACATATATACATAGAGACGTTTCTTAATGAAAGTATAGGCAAATGGAGATTCCTGTGTTAAAACATTGAGAGTTTGAAGTAAGGAAATACTATTTCTATTGAAGTACTAAAGAGAGCTTCCAAACATTGAAGGAAATGTGAGCTGACCATTTCCCCCACACCCCGCCAAAGGGGGTCTCCTGTTTTCACTGTGAGGGGCCTGGAATGCAGACAGGGAAGATGAGTAGATTTCATGGGGTTGGGAAGCATTGTCCATTCAGAACTAGTTGTGACTTCATGCAAGGGATTCCTACGTGCAAGGCACTGTTGTGGGGAGCAAAAACAGACATGAACAAAGCAGGGTCCCTGTCCCTCAAACACCCATAGTCCAGCAGGAAAGAGAGGCAAACTTGTGATTGTAATCTAATTCCATAAGTACAATGATGGACATATGGCAGGGGGATGAGAGAGAGGACAGGTGTGGGGCACCCATGGGACTACAGCGATTCTCAGGGAAGACTTTCTAGAGACGTTTACCTGGTGTGGAGATGTGTAGGGAATTGAGCATGGCCTCAGCAGAGAGGATGTGTGGAGGGATGGGGTATAAGGCTCCATCAACAAAGGCTTTGTGGGCCAGTTCAAGGACTCTGCATTGTATCCCCAACAGTAGAGTTTAGCATGGTAAGGTTGTGTTCAGCTTGGAACTTTAGAATTTTCTGGCAACATTATAGTGGATGAATAGGATAGGGACCAGCAAAAAAAAAAAAAGAGATGAAAACTGGTTAGAGAGCTATTGTGGCAGTTCAGAAAGAAAAGAATGCAGAGATATTGTTCCGTCTGTTCTTTTGAAATTGTATTTATAGGGCCACTACATAGAGTTCCATAGGCTGTATATTGCCAAACTCCTGGAAATGTCTTTCACATATGAATAGCCTATTTACTTCTGTACATTTCATTAGGATGCCAATTCTTATGAGTACTAGTATAAACATGATGTCTACCTTGCTTATTACTGTATGTCTAGCACCTGACTTAATATCTGGTACATAGTAGTTCCTCCAATATTTTGAAGAAATAAAGTTATATTGAATGTAGGAAATGAAGCAGAGAACATTCTAGAATGACTCCAGGATTTGGGGCTGGTTGGTGAGTGGATATGATTCCATTCCCCAAGATTCGGGATGAGGAACAATTGAAGAAGCACTTTTGACGTGTGAAGCTTATGGTGTCCATGCAGTATCGTCTGGATATGTTTAACAGGCACTGGGGAACACGTGTCAGCTCCAAAGAAACGTCAGTTGGCGAGAGAAACGTTAGAAAGACTTGAGAGCAGCAGTGCTGCCTGAAGCTGGTGTGGTTGATAGGATTACCTCAGGAAAGCAAAGCCTGAGGAGAGAAGAGAGTGAACATGTATCACCCTGCAGAAGACTAACCCCCAGGAGCCCGCGGCGTAAAGGCAGTTTGTGGAGGAGAAAGAACTGAAAAGGAAAGTGAAGGCAACCGAATAAGAAAGGGAGGTATTTTGGAAGCAAACATGTAGGGCATTTCAGAACAGTGGGAAGTGGTTAAGTGGAGCAACCCGTAGGTGAAGCGGTCGAGGTCTTCACTTGGACAGTGGTTAGGAGAGTTAATACTAAGAGTTGCACTCAAAACACATGGCCGATGAAACGTGAGCCTAATTCGTGGGAAATTGGATTGGGGTAAGCGAGCTGAGTCATTTAATTGTGAAGAAGACAATGTCTGGAATCGTGTTTAGGGATTCGTCTTGCAATCCCAATCCATATGCAGAGTCCTCCAGGGCCCCTGGCTCTCTTGTCTGACCCCAAGGCTCTCAGAAGGTGAACTTTCCGCTGAAGGTCTAATGCTTCTCTGTTCAGTCATTGCTGCCTTTTGTAGATCTCGGGATTGTCCCACCAGTTCTGTGCCGATGGATAAAGTGACCGCACTGTGAACTTCCAGCATGTTTCAGGCTAGTCTCTATTCTACCTTGGAGGACTATGAAAGCTTAATTACATAGTATCTCTGAGAAGCTTAGATTCTTGAAGGTTTGATATTGATTTATTTCACGATTTTATTATGAATAATATCCAACAAAACTGATTATAAAGCCTTTGAAAAAACGAAACAGTGACTAGAAGTTCTTAAAAAGAATAGCTGTGCAGGACTATGCCTTTGACTGATTGCTTATTACTATGCAAATTAACTCACTAGACTAGCCGGGAATCATATTAACCAATCTAAAGAATAAATATATTGCATTGAGAGTTTAGGTGATATTTATTTTTCTACACAATTTTAGAGGACAAGTAGTAACATTAGAGCTCAGAAGAAAAGTAGAAATGTTGATTAAATCTTGGAAAGTAAGTCTCATGAGGAAGTGTTAGGGGATTAATTATATGGAAAAAAGAAAGGTTAAGAATATACAAACCCAGATGTAAATATGTTTTAAATTATTAACAAGGGAGAATAAAAACAAAACTAAAACACTAAGGGAGGAAATATATAATTTTAAAACACTATTATTGCCCCCCCCCTTTTTTTTTTCTTAAATCCTCCCTTCAGAATATTTTTCCATTGGGACTGAGAGAGACAGAGAGAGAGAAATATTGATATGAGAGAGACACAGAGAGAAACATCGATTGGTTGCCTTCTGCATCCCCTGACCAGGGCCAGGGATGGAGCCTCACCGAGGCACATGCCCTTGACTGAATCGAACCCGGGTCCTTCAGTCCATGGGCCAATGCTCTATCCACCGAGCCAAACTGGCAAGGGCATCTTTTTAGTTTTCTTTTTTTCTTTTAGTATTTGTGACCCAGCTTCATTTTACTTAATATGGTAAAATATTCTGAATCAGTCTCCCAAAAGAATAATGTTTCAAGTGATAACTGTGGTGGGAAGGTGATTGATGTTGGAGGGTTAATGTGTCACTGTGGTTACTACATACTTGGTTTTTGGCTCAGTTCCTAAAACCCTTTAATCTTCACTTTATTTAAATAATATTTCCTCATCGTGGTCCATGTGACATATAATCAATTAATCTTTCCTTTAAATTTTTACCAACATGGATATTACCATTCAAATTAAAGTACGTAGAATATTTATCATAATTCCCATTAATACTTGCTATGTGGTTTTATGTAGCTATGATGAACAGAAGTGCATTTTTTAGAATACCTCTTTGAAATATTTAGGTGTAATGAGGTTGCCTTTTAAAACAAGAAAAATGGATTCACGTTTGGAATAGTGTCATGTTGATCTTTGCTATGTGGCTATTCCAGCTCATTATCATTTCAATTTGATGATTTTCAATGCTTAACTTTTTGGTGTTATATAGAGATTTTGGCTTAGACGCTTTTCAGGGTAGAAACAACAGTATATACTCCACAAACGTGCCTATCCTGGGGGCTAGAGCGAACGGGGGAAAAAGGTCTCTGTCATTAAAAAGCGTATATTTCGCCCTGGTCAGTGTTGCACTGAATGGTCTCAGGTTTGATTCCCGGTCAAGGACACATACCTGGGCTGCAGGTTTGTTCAATCCTGGCCTAAGGCACATGCAGGAGGCAACCCATACATATGTCTCTCACATCAATCTCTCTCTCTTTCCCCCTCCCTCCCTTTCGCTCTCCCTAACATTCAATGGGAAAAATATCGTCGAGGGAGGATTAACAACAACAACAAAAAAGAACTTACAGACACACAAGTAAATACGTGTATTATAATACAGGAAATAATTTGTATGTGGGATCCCCTTCTAGGCCTACTAACCATGCCTTAGAAAGTTCCAGATTTAATTATTTGAAATATTTCTTGGTTTTTCAGAGAGAAAGGATGGAAGAGAGATGGTGAGAGAGAGAGAAACTTTAATTTGTTTTTCCGCTTACTTATGCATTCATTGGTTGATGCTTATATGCGCTCTGGCCCAGGATCGGCCTAGCCACCTTGGCGTATTGGGACGACATTCATGCCAACTGAGCTACCCTACCAGGGCCCATTCAACGTTTAATGTTTAAGTAAGAGGCAGCCATTTGGCAAGAGGGAATGGGGCATTCTCAGTAAAGAGAGCATTCAGGTAAAACCTGTCAATGTTGAGGCTGGGCGTGGTAAGAGATAAGTCTGGAGAGTTGGTCTAGGGGGCCAGACTAGGGTAGGCTGTGAACGAATGCCTTTTAAAACGTGAACTTGGCAGTTGAGCGGTATATACCTTAGGATGTCGGAGAGCAAACTAGCATGGTCACATTGTGTTTTGGGGTCGATCATTGTGGCATTTGGCATCTTTAAGCGGCATAGTAAAGGGAGGAGGAGGCTGCTGACAGAGGACAGGGTCCTAACTTTGGGAGGTGGTGGTGGGGATAGAAATCCGGGCATAGCTCTAAAATACGGTGGAATGTTCCATGCGCAGAATTGGGAGTAGGTAAGCGATGAGGGTGTGAAGGAAACTAACAGCCACAGGATACAGGCTCTATCAGTTCTCATATTACATGGCCACTGTAATAATAATGAACCCTTGTACGATGCTTTCATATTTTGAACTCAAACCAACTCAGTGTGGTCAGGAGAGCAAGTGTAATTACCAGCCTCATTTAAGCGTAAGGAGATAAAATCCAGGGCATTGTAAGTCATTTAAGTGACAGCAGTTAAACAAGTTGTTAAGTAATCGAACCTGGTATGGAACCTGGGTCTGACGCTGTAGCTCCTGTGCGGTTCCCTATCCCCCCCCCATCCCCTCCCCCGCCTTGCTGATGCTGTGTAACCGGTCATCTCTATGGTAACTGAGCCCGGCAAGCTATCAAGAGAGGCAGAGATCTGGTACAGTTTAGTGGATAGTTCCTTGATCAGTGGCAAATACTTGCATTGACACTTCTTAGACAAATACTTGTTTTGCTCAAATAGTTGGTATTACCCCAGGACTTATTGAAACTCATCAGTTTTGACTCAAATTTTAGAAAAGAGCAAAAGAAGAAGTAGAAGAAGAAGAAAAAAAGAGAGACAGAGAGCTATATATTCCAACTTGTCTTAATGTAATAGTTTAAAAACTATGAAATATTTGATGAGTCTTAATGTATATTCCTATGGCCTCCTATTAGCATTTTTAAGGTGTGTTTTTGATATGAAGACCTTAAGTTTAGCGGGGAGGGGGAAGTTGGGGTTAAGAAGAAATCTTAGATGATGGAGTGAAAAAGAATGAGGTCCTAAACTTGGCGCCCAAAAATAATAATGGGAGTTACTAAAAGGTAAGATTTGTCGCCAGGTGCTATTCTAAGAACCAATTTTTATAATCTTTATAATAACCCCATCTAATTAGACTAAGTTATTATTCCCATTTTTTACAAATGGGAAAACTAAGACCCGCAGACATTACAAAATGGCTACACTAAGAATTTCTAGAATGTGGATTTCTGTAATTTTGCCATTATTTGAACCGCTACAATATAGTCTGAGATCACAGGGTAGGGTCTGACAATGGGCAGCAGCAAATTCGACTTGATGCCAAGACCCCCCAGCTGCTATTTTATGGCTCATAGTTATTTGCTGACCGAAAAGCCACACTTAGCCCTAACAGGTTTGGCTCAGTGGATAGAGCATTGGCCTAAGGACTGAAGGGTCCCAGGTTTGATTCCAATGAAGGGCACATGTCCGGGTTGTGGGCTCGATCCCCAGTAGGGGGCGTGGGGCGTGCAGGAGGCCTGCTTGATCCCCAGCAGGAGGCAGCAGATCAATGATTCTCTCTCATCATTGATATTTCTCTCTCTCTCTCCCTCTCCCTTTCTCTCTGAAATCAATACAAATATATTTTTAAAAAACTATACTTATTATTTTTGTGACTTTGATCAAGTCTTTAACTTTTAAGCCTAAATACCTCATCAGTAAAAGAGGGATAATAGCACTTACCCTATAGGAAATTGTGAAGGTTAAATAAGACTGTGTGCATTTTCATATAAACTCATATCAGAATGGTGGTGGTGATGGTGGTGGTGGTGGTGGTGGTTATTGGCTCCAGAATTTGCAGCTTAGTTGAATCTTGCAAAGTTGTTCTCAATTTAAAAATATTTATTTTAATAGCCTACAAATCACTTAATGAGATTGGCAGTTTGAAGAAGCATATTAATTCATTTCAACTAGTAAATACTACTTTCCTCTTCTTCCTTCCTCTGTCCCCTTTTCCTTCCTATTTTCTTATATTTATACCTATTTTCCATGACTCTGGATGTAATTCATTCCCGGATGCATTTTATAGGCATTTTTCTAGGACCTATTTCTGTAACTATATAACATGTACTCATAGAAATAAATCCTAGGATACCTTGCAATTTCTGCTTGTTAAAATATTTGCTTATGCTGTTGGAATCTGTCCAATTCAAATGCCACTTCCTCTATGACACCGATCTGGTCACCTCAGCCGGGGGAAAGATTCATGAGGAATGAGGACAGTGTGGCGGGTGGTGGATTATGGGTGATAGGTTATAAGGGTGGTGGGTTGTACGGTCACACACTAACGTGGTTTAGATGCATGAAGCTTGCTCCCTATAAAATGTTTGCTAAAGGAAATATACGCAGCAATGTGGGAATACATCATTTTTATCTTATCCCACCCGCTTTCTCATACCAGCAGTTTCCTCAAATAGTTTGGATTCCCCAAACTCCCCACTATGCACTTGACCGGGACCTTAATCTGGAGTATGACCATGCCCCACTCCAGTTCAAATGTATACGCTCTTATCTCTCTGGGCCAGAGATTCTCCTTTGAAAATGTTACCATGAACAATGACTCAATTGAATCTGACACTGAAAACACAACCAACCAAATCAATAACCAACAAATGGGACTACATGGGACTGAAAGCTTCTGCACAGCAAAAGAAACACTCAGAATGAAAAGGTTATCTACAGAAGGAGAGAACACTTTTAGAAGTCAGATATTGGATAAAGGGTTAATATCCAAAACATATAAAGGGCTTATATAACTCAATAATAACAAATCTATTTTAAAAAAGGGAGAGGAACTAAATAGACACCCCCCCCCCAAAAAAAAAAAGTGGCCAGAAAGTACATAAATGGCCAGCAGGTACATAAAATGATACTCAAAATTAGTAATCATCAGGGTAATGCGAATCAAAACCATAATGAGATACAACCTCACACCTGTTAGAATACCTAGGATCAGAAAGACACAAGTGTGGGCAAGTATGTGGGGGGCGGCAATGGGGGGCGGGTAAGGACACGTATGTAATACCTTAATCAATAAAGAAAAAAATTAAAAACAAACAAAAAAACAAAGGGAACCCTCTGTTAGTGGGAATGTAAATGGGTTCAGCCACTATGGGAAACAATATGGAGGTTTCTCAAAAAGTTAGAAATAGAGCTGTATGACCCAGCAGTTCCACTTTTGGGCATGTATCCCAAGGATATGAAAACAGCATATCAAAAAGGAATATGCAGCCCTGCCTGGTTTGGCTCAGTGGATAGAGCGTCGGCCTGTGGACTGAAGGGTCCCAGGTTCGATTCTGGTCAAGGGCATGTACCTTGGTTGTGGGCACATCCCCAGTAGGGAGTGTGCAGGAGGCAGCTGATTGATGTTTCTCTCTCATTGATGTTTCTAACTCTCTACCCCTCTCCCTTCCTCTCTGTTAAAAATTCAATGAAATATATATTTTTTAAAAAGGAATATGCACTCTTTTGCAATAGTCAAGATATGGAAACCACCTAAGTGCCTATCAATGGAGGAATGGATAAGTACAGTGCTATTTATACATGTACACATACAATGGAAAGTTACTCATCTTGCCATTTCCGACAACATGAATGGACCATGAGGACATTATGCTAAGTGAGCGAAGTTAGACAGAGAAAGACAAATACTGTCTCATAAAATCAGAGCAAAATGACGGTTACCAGGGAATGAGGTGGGTGAGAGAGACAGATGTTGAGGATAAAGCTTCAATGAGTTCTAGTACGGTGAATAAGACAAGACAGCATTATAATCATCAAACTTGCTAAGAGACTAGATCTCAATTATTCCATTCACTAAAAAGAAATGATAATTATGTGATATTATGGAGGTGCTAATTATCGCTACAATGGCAATCATATTGCACTATATAACTGTATCAAATTAACTCACATACACCTTAAGTTTACACTATGTTATATGCCAAATATATTTTAATTAGAGAAAACAGTGACTAAAATAAAGTGAATTTCCAGTATGGTGATGGAGGAGGATAGAGCGATAGCAGGCTGGCAAAGGAGACATTTGGGGGTTTATGAGGACTTTATTGTAATTTTCAAATGTGAAAATTTAATATAAAGAAAACTAAGTGATTTTTTTAAATCAGTTTCACTTTGATGCTTAAGACAAAATTTTTTGAGACTTAATTTTTTAGAGCAGTTTTAAGTTCACAGCAAAATTAAGTGGGTGGTATAGAGATTTCCCATAGTCCCCCTGCCCCCCACACATGTGGCCTCCCCCATTACCAACATCACCCACCAGAGTAGTGCATTTGTTACAATTGGTGAGCCTCTATGGATACATCATAATTTCCTAAAGTCCAGAGTTCGCCTGAGGATTGTATATTCTGTGGATTCAGACAGATATAGAGACATACGTTCACCATTATGGTAACGCAGAGGGTCTTCACTGTCCTGCTGAAGACAAAGTTTCAAAAACCAAAATTAACCTGTGATGTTTGCTTCTACATTTTCATTAACGAAACCATTATTCCCGGTGTTAGTCTTCTCATCTGAGGTGCCTTTAAAGTGCTGAAATAATTCAGCAAAACTAGTAGTATTTGGGGAGAACATTCCTGGGTCACAAGTATCCAGGTCACAAATACCCCTCAGTTCTGCTGCAGGCAGGGTGCCCCCCTAGGGACTGTGTGGCTACAGAATTATTTCTGAAGGAGCCACCACATAACCACAAATTAAAGATAAAAATACATGAATGTCAATCTTTATGTGTAAAATGTTCTGTGAAAACACAAAGTAGGGAATCGGAGAAGGTTTCATGGAGGACTTGAAGAATAAAGGTAGTTATGATGAGGGAAGTTTGAGGAGGGGAAAATACAGAGGAGAATGAAGTCACAAACGTAAGAAGGCACCAGAATGATCTGGGAGCAAAAGGGTCTGGATGGATGAAGGGGTGCCTAAAGGCGAGTTGGGGGGCTTTTTCCAGGGCCAGTTCTGGTGTGCTACTTGGTTGGTGTCCCTGAGCGTGGGGGACCGTGCAAGGATCTGAGCAGGAGAGGCGTGCAGTGGGCCTGCGCCTTGGGCAGGAGGATGGAGGGCGCTAGAGAAGGAGGCAGAGATGGCTTTTCCCTGGGTCAGCTACGAGGGCCTTTGCCAGGGCAGAGCAGGGCCAGCCTGTTTTGAGATTGTGGAGTGCCAGGTGCTAGAGGGTCAGTTAGGGATGCCTGGCTGGCAAGTGGAAACATGAGGCCAACAGTGAGGAGGAAGACTGGGGAGGAACAAGCAGGGGTCATCCTCAGAGTGTCAACAGGCCGCCCAACAGGAAGCTGCCAGCCAGCGGGCCCAAGCCAGGAAACGGAACAACTGTCCCAGAGCACAGGGAAGGGAGGTGGCGGGTCGTTCTGAAGGATGGGTCACTTTAAGAGGTAGGGAGAAGGAAGAGGGAAGGAGCCATTGACCTGGATTGACTTTCGTGATACGTACCAATGTCTGAGCCATCCTGGTTAATTGTCATCTGGCGATAGTCCTCCGCTGGTTGAAGATCGTCTCCCATGAGAGTAGGATCTTGTGTTTCACTTGGTGGCTATACCTCCAGCCCTCAGAACGGCACCTGGTAGATAATAAGTGCTCAGTAAATATTTGGTGAACAAAACAAACAACTCATTTATAGTCTGCCATGTTATAGTGAGAATAAAAGAGGCTAAAGGGTTGTGCTGCTCTTTTTGGACATTGTACATGACATAGTGTACATCAAACTCATGCTGCAGCGATAGTGAGGTGTTGACAAGCAAGTACCCCTGACATAACTATGGTACTTATTTTTATTTTATCAAACACTCCTATGGTGCTTCTACAGGCTAGGA
This sequence comes from Eptesicus fuscus, assembly GCF_027574615.1. NCBI lineage: Eukaryota > Metazoa > Chordata > Mammalia > Chiroptera > Vespertilionidae > Eptesicus > Eptesicus fuscus. The sequence continues at coordinate 87,277,656 of NC_072484.1, forward strand.
ATTGTTCTAACAACTATACTAATATTAACTCATTAATTATTAATGATGAATTATTATTCTGCCTTAGTAGTTCTCCAAGGAGTTTGCTTTGGGTTTTATAGAGACTCAGTGCATGAATTCATGCACGGGTGAGATCCCTTGGTCTGGCCAGTGATCGGGGCCAATCAATGAGGGTAGGGGGGCCTGCCGAGGGAGGGACCACGGGAAGTTGGCCAGCCGGGGGGAGGGACCACAGGAGGTTGGCCAGCTGGCCCCGGGGGAAGGGACTGGGGGAGGTTGGCCGTGGGAGCGCACTGACCACCAGGGGGAAGCTCCTGCATTGAGCATCTGCCCCTGGTGGTCAGTGCGTATCATAGCGACCGGTCGTTCGGTTGTTCAGTTGTTAGTTGCTTATCCTTTTATATATATAAATGGCTTCAGAAAAATGCTGAGTGCCCTAGCCAGCGTGGCTCAGTGGATAGAGCGTCAGCCTGCAGACTGAAGGATCGCAGGTTCAATTCTGGTCAAGGGCATTTTCCTGGGTTGTGGGCTCCATCCCCAGTAGGGGCCATGCAGGAGGCAGCCGATCCATGATTCTCTCTCATCATTGATGTTTCTATCTCTCTCTCTACCTCTCCCTTCCTCTCTGAAATCAATAAAAATATATTTAAAAAAAGAAAAAGAAAAATGCTGAGCATAAGAATGTCATTTACCATCTGTGACTCTACCTAAACTAAATATTATAATGAGGTGAAGTGAATATCCTTAGGAGCTCTTTGCTGGGCCAGGCACTATTTATGAAAACATGTCCTTTTTGTCTGATGCCATATATAAACTATTTCAAGCCCTATAATAGATGCTGTAAAGTTATTTCTATATTGGTTTGGCTTCCAGCACACCATCTCCATTGTTTTGTTTAAAGATGTTGTGTGTTATGAATTTTCAGTGTTTTTTCCTCCCCAGCTGCTTCATAATTATTAACAGATGCCATCACTCATCTCACTAAGAAGCAATGTGCATTACAGCAAATCCCTTTAATGTCAGTAATCCGTTTATGCTTTAGGCCTTGAATCAGGGTGACTTTTGCCATTGATTTTCACATCTACTCTACATACTTCTGATGGAGTTTCACAAATTGGACTTGGTGCCGTTGTCCACAGAAAGGGGAGATGGCGTATGTAGGGTAGGGATTTTCAAAGGAGTGTTTTTCTGTAGCCGTTGACAGAACTCTGCTGTACAAAATGCACATCCAGCGTGGTGTAGGTGGCTTCTGTTCCTTCCCCCAGCACAGTGGTTCTCAACCTCCCTCATGCCGTGACCCTTTAATACAGCTCCTCATGTTGTGGTGACCCCCAACCATAAAATTATTTCCGTTGCTACTTCATAACTGTAATTTTGCTACTGTTATGAATCGTAATGTAAACATCTGTGTTTTCCAATGGTCTTAGGTGACCCTGCTAGCGGTTCTCAACCTGTGGGTCGCCTAAGACCATTGGAAAACACAAATATTTACATTAAAATTCATTAACAGTAGCAAAATTACAGTTATGAAGTAGCAACAGAAATAATTTTATGGTTGGGGGTCACCACAACATGAGGAACTGTATTAAAGGGTCGCGGCATTAGGAAGGTTGAGAACCACGGCCCTAGCATGTATGTGTAGCTACCTTGGTTGGAGGTGGGGTGTGACTCTGAGGAATTAATCTTACCCCCTCTTCAGCTGAGTCATAGTCTCCATCATCCACACCGGTGGTTCCTTGTGACCCCAAATCCATAGTTATCGTTCGGTGGGTGCTTCTCACATTTCAGTAGTGCACAATGAGTCACACACACACACACACACACACACACACACGCACACACACCCACTGCAATGACTGAGAGGGTGCCCCCTGCCGGTTCCTAACCCCACCTGTCTCGCCTTCGGTGCGCAGGGCTACACTGTCTGCGCCATTTCCTGGGATGAGTTCTCTTTCCCCAAAGAAATAGTCAAGACCCAAGTGTCTTCTCATGCTTGAACATTTTATACTGCTGTCAGCCTTTGCTTGTTTTCCCTTCTTCATTTTCTTTTTTTAATTGAACTTACTGGGGTGACACTGGTTTGCAAAACCATGCAGGTTCCAAGTGTACGACTCAACAAAACCTAATCTGCACACTGCACCGTGCACCCCTCACCCAAAGCACAGTCTCTTCCCATCCCTACCCCCCCCCCCACCCTTGGCTCACCTCCACCTACCCCAACCCCTTTCCCTCTTCTGTCATCCCTTGAAACTCTGCGGCTCTCCACCTCCATATGGTTTCCTGGGCACTCCAAAGGAGGAGAGAGGAGAGGTCTAGTAGTACCCAGTGTGGGATAGAGGAGGTTGGAAAGATAATATTGACAAGATCCACTTTTCTGGCTAAGGGTATACTGTGCATCATTTCTTAACTCTGTTCACTGACGTCATGCTAATAGCTTGACATTGGCCATAATAGGAGTATTCACACAACAGAAATCTGCAAGTGCTATCTATTGTGTTTCTGTCCCCAACCCCCCCCCCCCCGCCCCCCCCCCCCTCCCCCCCCCCCCCCTCGCCGAGTTGGTTGTTAGATGTCTACCAGCACTCCTTTGAATATACTAGTATGTATTTTATTTAGTGTTTTGCTGATGATGATGGGGAAAAATATAAGAAAATCAAAGCTTTTATTTTGCCTTCATTTATTCCTCCTTTATGTAGATCCAAGTCTTCAATCTATATTATTTGCTTCTTTGTCAAGAATTTCTTTTAACATTTCTTGCAAAGCGGGTTTGCCACAATAATTTTCCTCAACTTTTGTTTGTCTGAGAAAAATCTTTATTTCTCCTTCACTTTTGGGGGATAATTTTCAAGGTACAGAATTGGGGTTGGTGGGTTTTCTTTCTCTTAACACTTTAACTTATATTTCACTCCACTCTCTTCCTGCCTGCATGGTTTCTGAGGAGCCGGCTGTCATCCTTATCTTTGTTCCTATATAGGTAAGGGGTTTTATTCCTCCGGTTTCTTTATCCTGGGTTTTCTGTAATTTGAAAAAGATACACCTGTGTGTAGGTTGTTAGAGGCATTTATCCTGCGTAGTGTTCTTAAAGCTTTGTGGTTTAATGTCTGACATTGATTTGGGGAAATTCTCAGTCATTCTTGTAAATATTTCTTCTTTTCCTTTGTTTTTTCTTTGGAAAAAAAAAAGTGTATGTTGTGCCTTTTGTAGTTTTCCCATAGTCCTTAGATATCCTGGGTTTGTTTATTTTTTTGCTTATTTTTTTCTTTTTTGTCATTGTTCTCTTTGCTTTTCTGCTTTTCAGGAGTCTACTGATACGTTCTTTAGCTTAAAGATTTCGTTTTCCTCAGCTGTGTCCAACCTACTAGTAAGCCTATCAAAGGCCCTTTTTATTTCTGTTACAGCTTTTTTTCTAGCACTTTTTTGTTTTGTTTATTTCATCAGGACCTGTATCCCTCTCTTCAGTGCCCATCCCTTCTTGCATTATTGGTCATTAGTAAGAGTTCATTGTGCACACACCGAAGAGAGAGTTCGTGACCTGGGGCCACGCACATGGAATGAGGCTCAGGGGTATATTATTATTAAGCAGTTATTTGGGGAGAAGGCAGTGGCTGTCTGTTCTCCACAGAGACTGGTTATAATACTAGAATTTTCTTAAATGACAGGGCATTGGTTAGTGGCTACCTGATTTAAATTTTGGAAAATGAAAGTTTTGCTTATGGTTTCCAGAGACATTGCAAGAAATTACCCAGGTCCAGTTAGCCTTGCAATCAGCTGAATTAAGCTCTGTTTGTATGGCTAATTGGTTTTGTCTGTGCAGGGAATTTTCAAGGCTGGTCTCTGTGTTTTTTTTTTTTTATTTTAACACTGTCTACTTTATCCATTAGAGCCCTTAGCAGGTTAGTCATAGTTTCTTTTTTCTTTTTTTTAAGTATTACAAATAGTAGTACATATGTCTCCTTTTTTTTTTTTCCCAATTGACCTTCCCCCAGCCTCCCCTACCCCCCAGCACATGCCCTCACCCCCCTCCCAGTGTCTTGCGTCCATTGGTTATGCTTGGTATATGCATGCATACAAGTCCTTGGGTTGATGTAGTCATAGTTTCTTTTAAGAAATTCCCAGTCTGTACTCCAGCATCCCTGCCACGTGTGATTCTGACGCTGTGTGCTCCCCCAGCGTGTTCTGGCCTTCTGCTTTGCCTTGTGATGTTTCTGGGTAGCCAGTTTCAAAGCACTGGGTGAAGGGAACTGCTGTGAGCAGGCCTTGGTGCTGAGGTGCTGAGGAGTGGGGGGCGGGAATCCAGTCCCTAGTTCATGATGAGGTCTGGGGCCTTTGGGGAGCCTGTGCCTCAGAGCTGTGAACCTCACAAGCTTTTCTCAGATTCCTCCTCCCGGTGGGAGGGGCGGGGGGCTGGATTCAGGTGGCTCTCTCCCAGGGCAGCGCTCTGATGACCCATGACCCCCAGCAGGTGCTGAGAGGCAGCAGGCGGGTCTCCATCAATCAGCTCCTCCTGAGGCCTCTATTTCAGGAGGAGGCAGGGCTCTGGCTCATCTCACCACCGCCCTCCTCCTCTCCCTGCGGACGCCGGGGACCCTGCTCCAGTACCTACTGTGGGAACCCTGGCCAGGCTCTTGGAGGCGATGCTCACAATATTGAGGGCGCCCTGGAATTGCGCCCCTGGGATGTCCAGCTCTCAGGGTTCTCAGCCCCGGACTCCAGCCCCGGCGGGTCCGTTACTCCTTCGGGGTTCCCATCCTGGCTGGTGGGCCCCGGGTTCCGCTGTGAGACCCGCAGGTAAGGGGGTCCCTGTGACCCAGGCAGCCACCCTAACGGTCTCCTAAAACCTATTTCCCCCAGAAAGCGCCGTGCAAGCCCTCGTGATGGTTGTGTTGTTGTTGTTGTTTTTCTAGGCAAAACCCAAAAAAGGGAAATTGTCTGGCCAGGCCTCACTCCTTTAAGACATGCAGTAGGTTTCATGTTAATACTCCGCTAACATCCTGGGCTGGGGAGTCATTTGAAGCATTTTAGCACTTTTGTTGAATGAAGGATTTTTAAAAATTAACTGGAGTGCTGTTGGTTAATAAAATTATGTAAGTTTCAGGGGTACAGTTCTATCACACAGCATCTGCATGTGGTGTTGTGTGTCCCTACTCCACGTCAAGTCTCCTTTCATCCCCTTTTATCCCCCAAAACGCTCCTTTAGCCCCTTTCCCTCCAGTAATCTCCATACTGTGGTCTGTGTCCATGAGGTTGTGCTTTTTTTTTTTTTTTTTCGCTTAACCTTTTGCACTCGGATGTCGAGTGTGACTCGACACGGTTAGCTTTAGAATAAAGGAATCGAGAAAAAAGCAAGCGAGTGCAAAGGGTTAATCCCTTCACCTTTAAGGATTAAGGATTGATTTTTCTATAGAATGTTAAGTAACAGTCGATAATTTGTAGGTATTTTAATCCTTATTAAAGTCATTGTAAAATCGATATCCTTTTGTTGTATCAGCGTATTGCAGATCAGCCCATCAAACAGCTTAGCTTCTACTTTCTAAATAAAAATGCTCCGTGTCCTTCCACAGTTCACCAGTATCTTACAAAGTGCTCTCAGTCTGTAAGCTAGGCACTTCGGCAGGGCCAGGGGGCATTAACTATTTCAGAGCAGTAAGACCCATTTTAGTAGCTGACACAGGATAGTAATTGAATTACTGGTGGTCGGTGAGGTCTGAAAGATTGGCAACCGCTGAGTACAGTTTCCTTTTAAACCTCTCTTATAACAGGAAGAGTCACACAGGATAAACTGGGCCTAGTGTTGTTTCATTGCAGGAGGGTTATGTCTTTATCTAAACCTATAAGGAATCTGTACAATAGAAATAATAAACTTAGTGGTTAATTCAAATTTCAAATTTAATTTTCATTTTACAAATGGTTGTTTTCATAAAATATTAAGTATGTGATCTTTGCTGTTTGGACTTGCCTGTTTTATGTCAATTGACTTTATTTATACATTGGTTAACAGCTCCTCCCAGTTGTAAAAGAAAACTATTTGTTATTCAGAAGTTATTGAAAGTGCATTAATATACATTAAATCAATAGATGAAATAGCTTTACTGTTTTCAGTAAATATCCCTTTCAAACTAAGAAGTATAAGGGAATATAACGTAGTTTGTACTATGAAGATTTATAGCCCCATATTAGAAAGATATTTCATATCAGGCACACATATTTTTTTTATTGGTTTTATTATATTTTGGCTTGAGAATAAAGTAGTGAAATGTGGTTGATTTGATCAAAGACTCATAACCAATCCCAGTGATTATTTATCTACACATCTACATCCCAGTTTCTTAATCTGTAAAAATCCAAGTGGGTAAAAGCCATTGGCTCTGTGGCTCTCGGCTTTGGTCTGTGGTGACGAGGCAGTCCATTCAGAGAGAGCAAGGAGGTAGGAAGTTGGTCTTCATTTAAATCTCTCTCTGTATATTTCATACCTTCCCCAGCATACACCAAAGATAGATGACGGTTAGAATTTTACCTAAAATCTGTTGAACGTCAGCCTTTGCTGCAAAACTACAATGCTTGATTGCATTTTATTTCACCCAGTAATCTGTTATTTATTGTGTTTCTCTATAATAAAAAATATATTAAGGAAGACTTAAGATATGTGGAATTTTCAATATTGGTCTAGAGGGAAATGGGAGTTTGTAAAAGGAGATTTTTTTAAGTCAGGCATAACTGAGAGTAATAAACTATTGATAAACTAAAATTGCACCATTTTAAAGTGCACACAAAATACTAAGTCTCAAGTAATCAAAATGTTGGAAGGTACAATATTTAGACAGTCGATTAAATGCCTGTGTTTCATTTTCCCCGTTGGCCAGAGGGTAAATGCTGTATCACTAAGCAAATACTTTCAGATGCCTGAATTCCCTAGCTGTCAAAACATTCCTATAAAAATGACCTCTTGAGGTTTCACAATTGGTGCAACCACTTAGGATGGATTTGATTCTTAAAAAGAATTTAAAAAATAATCTTCTTTAAAATTTTTAATCATACTGTAGCCTTCACTTTAATCACCGGTTTGATGCATTATAGCATTTCTCTCCTTGAGGCATAATTTTCTTCAGTCCGTTTTTATCCTTTCCATCTCGCATATTCTTCATTGCCATTCTGTGAGGCAGGTACAATGTCATCCTCAGGTTGTCCGGAAGAACCTGAGACTTTGGCGAAATAAACCATTCAGGGTCACACAGACAGCAATGAGGGAGGGAGAATTGAATTACTTAAAGTTAACCCTTGGACAAATGTTGATAATTTGTAACCCTTGAAGCCACATGACATTTCTCCAGAGTTGATAAAGGAACAAAAATCACTTGAGTTTTGGTTGTGGGCCTGGTTTGGCTTTTCCTTTCGATTTTTAATGATAAAATTGACCAGCATTTTGGGAAGCTTGCAAATTCACTTGTGCCATCCCAGGAAAATATTTCCATGTAAGTGTGTAGTGGTGTTTATTGGGAGGTAAATTTCCCTGGAGGTATATTTCCCTTTATATTTGGGCCTAGGGTAGTTGTAAGAGTGAAAATTGGATCAGGATTAGGCTTTCATTACATTCCTTCATAATTTATTATGTATTGTGGATTTATTGTGATTTAATTTGTTGATGGGAAAAATACATTCTTGTTTCCCTTCCCTGTTGTTGAGGATATGACCCTGTGGCAAGAAAAAAGTTGGTGTGTATTATCATGTGTACGGCTAAATGTTTTTGCATGTGGATATCTAATTGTTCCAGCATCATTGTTGAAAAGATCGTTCTTTCTCCATTGTCCCTTTGTCTAGGATCAGTTGATTCTATTCGTGTGGGTCTATTTCTGGATTTCTGTTCCATTGATTTATCCATTCTTTAATTAGTGCTGTACTGTCATGTACTGTGGCTTTAGAGTAAATATTGAAGTTAGAAAGTGTCAGCCCTTTGACTTTGTTTTTCTTCTTCTTCAATATTAAGTCGTTTCTTTTGGGTCTTTCACCTGTCAATATAAACTTTAGAATCAATTTGTTGATATTAATATAAAAACTTGGGATTTTGATTGTGATTATTGATTCACTAGATCCAATTGGGAAGAACTGATTTCTTGACAATATTGAGTCTTCCTATTAGTGAAAATGGAATATCTTTCAGTTATCTTTCAATTTTTCTGTTCATGTAACTGATCTGTTTATGTGAGGATTGATGTGTGGATGTGATGAACCACAATTGATTTGTGAATGTTCAACCAGCCTTGCATATATGGGATAAATCCAGTTGGTCATGGTATACAACTTTTTATACATTGTTGGATTCAATTGGCTAATATTTTCTTAAAGACGCTTGCATTTATGCTCATGAGAGATACTGTTTTGGAGTTTTCTTGTCATGGTGTGCCTAATTTTGGTATTAGGGTAATTTTGAGCTCATACTAGTAGAGTGAATCCAGAAGTAGTCCCTCTGCTTCTGTCCTTCACGGGTGATTTATTTCATAAGTGTTTGATAGATTTCACCAGGGAACCCATCTGGTTCTGATGCCTTCCGTTTTCGGAAGGGATTGACTCAATTTTAATAGGCAAAATCCTATTCAAATTGCCTGTTTCTTCCTGTGTGAGATTTTGCAGGTTGTATCTTTCCAGGCATCGGTCCTTTTTATCTGGGTTATGGAAATTGTAGATATAGTTGTTTGTAGCAACCCTGTATTATCCCCTTAATATCCATGAGTCTATAGTGATGTTGCTTGTTTCATTTGTGATATTAGTAACTTGTGTCTCTTTTTTTTCTTTTTTTTTTTGCAGTGGTTATCAACCTTCCTAATGCCGCGACCCTTTAATACAGTTCCTCATGTTGTGGTGACCCCCAACCATAAAATTATTTTCGTTGCTACTTCATAACTCTAATTTTGCTACTGTTAATGAATTGTAATGTAAATTTCTGTGTTTTCCGATGGTCTTAGCCTCTACAGCAGTGGTTCTCAACCTGTGGGCCGTGACCCCTTTCACAGGGGTCGCCTAAGACCATCAGAAAACACAGATGTTTACATTACGATTCATTAACAGTAGCAAAATTACAGTTATGAAGTAGCAACGAAAATAATGTTATGGTTGGGGGTCACCACAACATGGGGAACTGTATTAAAGGGTCGTGGCATTAGGAAGGTTGATAACCACTGAACTAGAGGCTTACATCGTTGACCGATATTTAAAAACAACAGTTTTTGGTTTCTTTTATCTTCTTTATTATTTTCCTGTTTTCAACTTTATTGATTTCTGTCGAATTTTTATTATTTCTCTTCACCTGGTTACTTTGAATATAATTTGCTGCCCTTCAGGTTTCCTCAGGTGGAAGCTTCTTTGCCAATATATACACTTAATGCTATAAAATTCCCTCTGAACACTGCTTTTGCTGCATCCCACAGATTTTGATAAATTCTCAACGTAGTTCAAAGTATTTTTTAACTTCTTTTGGGAGTTATTCTTTGACCTAAGTGTTATTTAGAAGTGTGTTAGATGCTCTCCAAATACTTGGGAGATTTTCCAGCTAACTTTCTGTTTTCGATTCCTCATTTATTTCCTCTGTGGTCTGAGAGGCTATGTTGTATGATTTCTTGTAAATGTGTGAAGGCACTCAATGACCTAGAATGTGGCCTGTCTTGGTGAATGTTTCACGGGAGCTTGAAAAGAACGCATTCTGCTGTTGTTGAGCCTCCCGAAATTCATCAGTTACCATTCAGGTTTTCCTACCCCAATACTGGTTTCTGCTCCACCAAATCATGGTTCTCTCTCTCTCTCTACCTGCTTGTCTCTCTGGGGGTGCAGCAGTTCGCCCTGTGACCTCACTTCTCTGATGGATTGAGGAACAGTTGTGGATTTTTTTTTCTTTTCTTTTCTTTTTTTTACTTGTTGGGGCTAGTTAATGTCTTTTAAGCTGCTTAAATGCTGGACCAGAAATCACCAAAAACATTGTTTTAAATCTGACTATACGAGAGTTGTTTGAAAATTTTGAGGTTTTTACATAATTGTAACTCATTAAAATTGCTTCATGGAGAGGCAGCTTAGAAACAATATCTAATTTAAACATGGAGGATTTAATTGGATTAGGAGCTCTGAGTTCCTTTCCACAATTCTAAAATCGAAAATCCTCCAAAAAATTTTCTTTTAACTTAGATTTGTAGAAAATTCATGTTTTGCAAAACCTGACTTAAATTGACATGAAACTATTCATAGTCTTTCTTTATGTATTTCTTTGTTTTAGTGTAAATATTCATGTGATTTTCTGGAGAAATGTGGAAATATTTCTGTGTGCTTCGGGGATAGTTCACACTCTATAGTTCGTCCTCACCTGTTCCATCCAAACCCACAGTATTCTAAGTCCCAACAGACCTTGGGCCGAAGGCTTCAAATAAAAGACTACAAACCTGTAATAATATTTATTAATCTCAGAATTCGAGCTATTTTGTCAATAGATAGTATGTTATTTTGCAATTAACTAGGCACGGAGTCAGACAATATGGTTAGATCATTTAATGGATGGGTTTAAAAAAAGGTGAACAGATAATTTTATTTATAATTTTAAAGGATATGATTGTGCCTGGCGTATTATTTGAACATCAGTAAACCTGAAATTTCAATGAGATAACTGGCTTGTTATCTTATTATAATTCATTTACTGGTTATCAAAGTCTTCTTCTTGCCCTCTTATTCTATTGATTTCACATCCAGTGGAATATGTGAAGTTGATTTTGTTTTTAATTTTGTCCTGGAGACCTAAGAACGAGCATGATATAATGTCCATTGAGCCTTATTTTCAGACTTTACATTTTTTTGCAAGTTCAAGTGCTTTATATATAAAAAGCATTGCTCAACCATTACCACTGTACCTACTTTAAAAAGTAAATTTAAAAGGAAAAAAGTCTCAGGTTTCCGTTAGCCTTTATTTAATTTATAGTCATAGTTTGGATTCTCTCCTTTTCACTCTACCATTAAAAACCAATGTTATCTAAGCAATAATCCATAAGCTTCTACTAAGCACTTGTTGTATCCCTAGCACACAGTGTTTACCGAGCACTTATTTGAATTATCAATTCACAAACCCAGAATATCTTGGGATGTTTACTATGTATCAATAACCAGGCAGTCAAAATTTCTCAAGAAATTCTATAAATTCTACAAAGAGCTTAATTTCTTGCAGCAAGGACAGAAAAGAACAGGGGGCCTTAAGTAAATAAATGTTCCTCCTGGAAGAGCAAAGGAGCTGTTAGTAGAGACCTCACTGATGGAGAACTACCAATGTAACTCTTCCTCTTAATACCCAAAAGCTCCCTTTTGGCTGGGGTTTCGCCATTTTTCCATTCTTACTCTAACTTCACAACATCCTTTGTAGGCACTAGTAGCATTCACTTTGACGAATATGGCATCTCTAGGAAAGATAGAGAAGTCTAGTAGAGTAATTATTAGTTTTGGAGTAAGACAATATGAGGAAGACACCACTAGGAAGATAGATAAAGATGTGGGCGATATTGGCCAGCTGCTCACCAATCCAGTTTTCTTCCTGGGCACACGGCTAAACAGAATCTCCAAGTCTTCCTCATCCCTGTGATTGAGGTCTGGGCAATAGGAAGTGAGTGGAGGTGAAATGTACCAGGCCCAGGGTGGGCCCATAGCAACTTCCCCTGGATGGTCCTCCTTTCTTTCTCTACTGGCTGGATGTAGAGGACTCTCAGGCCCTAGATTTCCACAGATAGCAGGAGCCTAGGTCCCTGGATTACCTTGTGAACTCCCCTGACAGTCAGGGAAATAATTTGAACTTCCATCGGAAGAAAAATTGAGTTGTGCTTATTCACTGAAATTTGGAGGATTTTGTCAGTTACAGCAGGTAGCATTATATTGATCAATACAGTGATGGACATTTAAGGGTAGATTAAGTATGTCTAATAGTGTCCAAATAATCTCAAGCCAGAGGTTGTATGATTTAAATCTTGTATTCTGTAACATAGAGATGTTGGTGGGCGGGCTTTGAAACGAGCCTGCAGGAGTTCAAATCACAACTCCACCATTTTTCACTCTTTCTCACGAGTAAAATAAGCATCATAGTATTTCCTCATGGGGTCCTTGTGAGAACACATTTGTATAAAGTATTAAGTACAGAACGGGAACATATTATGCGCAATATAAGTCTTAGTTATCCTTGTTCCTATTACTAATGATGTTACTATTATTTATGACTAGACTTAATTTTTAAAATAAGACAAATGAAACATTTAATCTGCATGTTAAAAGCATTGTAATAATAGACAGCATGTGTGGCCATTCTGCTTGTCAAACATCAATTGTTTTTTTTAGTGTCTGAAGCCTAGGCTGATGAAATTATTACTAAACATTGCTAAAATATTTATACAACCCCAGTCCCTTGAGAACAAAAATGGTAATAATGCCTCAAAACCACTATAGTATGACAGTCATTTGTGTTGCTGGTGATGGAATTGATGGTTCACTTTGAAGGCTCACTTTAAATTCCAATTTTACTTTAAAAAGAAAAAAAGTTCTTCTAAAAACATATGAGATAATATTATAGCAAATTATAATAAAGAGGGAATATGCAAATTGACCATCACTCCATCACAAAGATGGCTGCACCCACAGCTGAGGCCAAGTTCCCATAAGGAGCCTTAACGAGCCATCAACAGGGACCTGAGGCTACGCCCTCCCCTGCAGGGCTTGACAGGGGACCTCAGGCCATGTCCCCCACCCGGCGGGGCTTGACCAGAGACCTCAAGTTGTGCTTCCTGTCCTGGTGCTGGGCTAGGGGACCTCAGGCTGCTCCCCCCGCCCCAGCGCCAGGCTGGGGGACCTCAGGCCGTGCCCCCCACCAGGTGGGGCTTGACAGGGGACCTCAGGCCATGAACCCCCCCACCCCGGCACAAGGCCAGGGGACCTCTACCACACCCTCAGCCCAGCAGGGCTTGACAGGGAACCTCAAGGTGCACCCCCAGTGCTGGGCTGGGGGAACTCAGGCCGTGCCCCTGCCCAGCGGGGCTTGATGGGGGACCTGAGGCTGCGCCCCCCCTCCCAGTTCTGGGCTGGGGGACCTGAGGCTGCACGTCCCCCACCTGGGGGGACTTAAGGGGGGCCCTCAGTCCATGCCCCCCACCCAGCGGGGCTTGACGAGGACCTCAAGGCACGCCCCCTGCCCTGGTCTTGGCTGGGGGACCTCAGGCTATGCCCCCTGTCCTGGGGCTGGGCTGGAGGACCTGAGGCTATGCTCCCTGCCTGGCAGGGCTTGACAAGGGTGGGACTGGCTGGGTCTGGATCTAGCCCAATGAGGGGCGGGGGGTGGCTGGGTCTGGGTCTCACACGATTTTGAGGTGCATGTGGGTGGGCGGGGACTTGACTCTGGGTCCCATGGTGAGCCCCGGACTCTGACAGGAGGAAGGTTTTCATATACATTTTACTAATTTTCTTTCATCTCTGACACTTCTATTATAGAGAAAGGGCAAATAGCAATATTAAATTATTTCCTTTAATTAATCCCCTTTTAATGTGCACGAATTTCATGCACTAGGTCACTAGTAGCAAAATAAGGCTTCTGGAGAAAATACACTAATGATTTCTATAACTTTCTTTTTTGTTTTTGGTCTTTTTAAAAATACTTGAAGAAAATCTAATTGATATTCACCATAGACGTTCTGAGATCTGATGCCTACATCTCCCTTTTATTATTTTAGTTGTAGAACTAAACTGAAATGTTAGAAGACAAATTTTGCCATTTGGGGATTTCTCCTTCAGAGTGATGGGTTAATGTCTTCAGTAGTTGTTTTTGAAACTTTGGAAGAACAGTGAAATCGGGAATGCACATTTTAACTCACTGGGTCGCAAGACTTCTCTGTTGTCAGCGTGTTCCCACCTTGTGATAAAAGATAAGCCAGTGTCCCTGACAACATCTGTCTCAAAAAGCTGAAAGAGCATATTCTTCGTTGGATTCTTCTCTCAAAAGTGGTGTAATCATAGGAGCTTGGAATTGAAAGAAACTTTCAATGTCACTCCTAGCACACATTTCTGTCGTCATTTGTATAATAAAAATAAAAGCCTTGACAAATTGGCTAAAATGTATAACCCTCTCAGGAGCCATTCTTCCACATAGAAACACACAGTAACTTCAAATAAAACGCATTGCTCTTGACTTACGGCTTCTGTTTCTAAGTGGAATCTGTTGAATGATGGGCAATTGTTTTTTCCTCAGGAAGAAAGACTTCAGTAACCATTTAGTACACGAGGCATGCGTGCCAGGAGACTGCCCTGAGAAGCAGTCGTTCTGAACCCCTTTTAGAATATGGCTTAGACTCTCTCTTGCCCCTGCTCCATCAGCATTTATGTAGCCCATCCAGTGTGTCTCTTCTTCTTCTTTTTTTTTTTTTTTTGCCTTGAATTGTGTACTAAGACTTTTTGTTATCTGTTTGTCGTGTTGAATCTCCCTGTATGATTTCATTGCATCCTCAAAAACTGCTTCTCACAAATGACTTCCTATCACTCATAAAGGTCTTTGGTCCCTTTTGTAATCTGATGGTTTTCCTGTTGAGTGTTCAGTGTTGTTTGTATATTTTGGATTACAGTCCTTTATCAGACGTGTCTTTAGCAATCCTCTTCTCCCGTCTGTGGCTGGCCTTCTTTCCGTGTTTAAGACCCGCTAGTTTTGTAGAAAACGGGAAACTAGTCTTGAGCGGCAACTCTGTGGAGAGCATGTCCTGGATGGTGTGAGGGGAAACGTGGGAGCGTCTGCGTTGATGCCTATGGCGGTCTAGCTGGCAGGAAAGTGCACGTGAACACGGGAAGAAAAGGAGAGAGCAACAGCGCTGTTTACTTCTGTGTCAAAGTCCACCGTATAGTTACGATGAGTTCACAGTGTAGCGAAGGATCGAAGATGGACTGAGGTACAAGTGGGGATCTTTGTAGAAACGGAACCTAATCTGATTGGCCCTGAAAGCCCGTTAGGTCTTCCCCAGTGAGAGCGGGGCAAGAAATGAAACTCCACTTGAGAAACAGAATTCAGAGCTTTTTTTTTATCATTTTAGTTTACAGTGTAAAGGATCATTTAGTCTATATGGATTATGCTTTAGATTTAGAGCCTGAATATTTCGATACATTAAGGATGGGCTTTGTTTACCCGAAGAGACTAGCACTGTACATCCTTCGTGGTTCCAGCGGATCCTGTTTGGAGCAGATGCTGGGTGTGGGTCTCATAGGGTGTGTAGAAAGAATAAATTAGCTTGGCGTATTTGAATGCAGATAAGTGTATTATAACATTTTCCAAATATTGCACATTGCCATTTAAAAACATATTCTACACGGTGTATTTTTCAAACCTATGGAATATTTGCCTTGTCTTTTAGTAGGTAATTCCACCTTCTTAATGTTTTGAACTATAAAAATATTCTGGTTTTTAAATGTTAACTTCATTTTGAGGTCAGTTGTCTAGTTTTACAATTTCTCCTCTTATTTTACAGTTAAATTTGTGTGATCTTTAAAGCATGCTACACATATGTTAACATTTCACAGGGGCATGTTTTGAATACCGTTGATTTAAAGTTTCTATCATCAAGGTCTTTCAGAAGGATTTGACTTTATGGATAGATTTGAGGGAAGCTGCTGCTGTTGACAGATATTGCTATCTGTGTATCGGGAGCCACCTGTGTATCTAAATTGGTATGTGTGAAATCTGCCTCATTACTCTGGCCTTACAATGATTGATTTCTGTGCCACTCCAGACTCAATTACAAGCGACTAAAACTCAGATTTAATCAAAATAAAAAGGGGGGGGGCAGGAGGATGTATTTTATCATACATCTGAAGAGTGTTTAGGTTAATTTCAAGCACAGTGGACTCTAGATGTCCATAGATGTCTGCTGGACTCGGCTTGATTTCAGTTACAGGCACGTTCGGTGTGTTTTTTCACCGAGAGGGGAAGGTGAGGCACACGCATAAGGTAGAGAAGGTTGTTGCCCATGGGATCGCCGCTTTCACGTGGTGAAAAGCAAAAGCCGTTTCTCAGAGGACAAGCTGCTGGGCTGACCGAGATAGCAGGAGGCCCCACAGCAGGACCAGGGTTGGCCTTGGGTATCCGATCCCTTTGGGGACCCTGTCTTGGTTGGCCTTCGTCATCTCTTATGCATTAGGAGACACTGAGCGTGACACATCTTAGGAGGAATCCTGGTTCCTTGTTTTCTAATCCAAAATCAGATGCCATCCTGAGACATAGACCATTTATAAACTACGTTGAAAGCATGCTGTCGTACAAATCACAGGCCTCGTCTCCATAACGCTTTGTCTAGTCCTTGTGGGGCAAGCCAGCTGAGCATGCGCACCCCTGCGTTTCCTTATCCGTTTAAAGAAGACGAATGCAGTGAGGCCGGCTCCGCTCCGAGGTCATTTCCATCGCGGAGAACATGTGATTCCATGGTTCTCTTGCAAACCTGAGTACCGGCTGGTTTTCCTTTTCTTTGGGACAGGGACATGGAGTGGAAACAGCGGTTGCTCTCAGAAAGCTAAAATCCAATGAAACTTGGTGCCACGATAGGAATTTGCCATGGGGCTATTGAGCACTTGAAATGTGACTGGTGTGACTGAGGAAATGCGTTTCTCATTACATTTTAATTAATTGTCATTCAAATTAGAATAGCCACAGCTCCTGAAATGATCAACTCATTTAAGCAAGACGTTCTTTGAGAAACAGCTGAAATTCAAAAATCAAACCCTTGCGTCTAAGTGTGGGCAGCGAATGTAACCCGGCCGTCTCCTCCTCTGCTCTCCCTGCAGTCCCCTGCACACAGCTACTCCAGCTACGACTCCAGCAAGCACGAGGGCGGAGAGCGGGGCGCCGAGGACCTGTCCCTGCACCGGGGCGACGAGGACGAGGATGAGCACGAGGACCACGACGACGCCGAGAAGGTGGCCGAGACGGACGGCGTGGAGGCCGAGCGGCTGAAGGCCTTCAACGTGAGTCCCCCCGCCGCCCCGACGGCTCAGTTCTCACCACGTCGCGCTCATGTCGCCTGCTGGTGCCTGTGGATATTTTAGAGACGTGTCTGTTTGATTTGCAGAGCGATTTAAAAGTACACGAAACACTCTTTGCCAACCAGACACCAGAATTGCTGTGTGTTGCTTAGAATGTTCAGGCCCGATGTGGCCGGCCACTGGCGTGTTGTGTGAGTATCATGTGTCCCCAGGGGTGAGGAGCACAGAGCTCGTCATCAGTGGCCCTCCTGCTTGCCCAGCGTGTCTCATGCTGCATGACAGAGTCCGTGGTGTGTGTTCAGAGACCGGTACCCTGCAGAGGAGCGGAGTGGCGGCCGCACTGTATTTCTCTCTAACAGAGTTTTATGGGGTGCTTCATTGTCGCAGTCTGCTGTGGCCTCCTGTTTTTATTTTCTACACGATAGTCTATACTTTTCTGTCTGTCTGTGTCTGTCTGCCTTTCTCTCTCTCTCTCTCTTTTTTTAACCCAAACCATGGAGAAAGTCTTTAAAGGGTGTTTGCTTAAAATTTCTGGCTTTCCATTGCAAAGTTCTCCAGTGAATAAACCAAAAAGACAAGAGTATTTTCCTATCCGTGATCAAGACAGGAAGCGAGGAACAGCCGAGAGCAGCCCTCCAAACCCTTCTCCTCTGTCTCCCTCTTGCCAACAGATGTTTGTCAGGCTGTTTGTAGATGAAAACTTGGACCGAATGGTCCCAATCTCTAAGCAGCCCAAAGAAAAGATCCAGGCTATCATTGACTCATGCAGGCGACAATTCCCTGAGTACCAAGAGCGTGCCAGAAAGCGCATCCGTACTTACCTCAAGTCCTGCAGGCGGATGAAAAGAAGTGGTTTTGAGATGGTGAGTTCTGAATGAAAACACAGCCCTAGATTCCATCCAAATCCCACCTGTAAACCATGACACTATTTATTTTTTTCATCCTAGTGTCTTTTTTTATTTTTTTTCCATGATGTCAGGTCACAGGGGTTCTGTTTGCTCGTTTGTTTCCCCCCTTCTCCTCTTCATCTTCCTGAAGTATATTTATCCCTTGTTTATCCAACCAGGAGCACCCGGTGAGCCAGCGCTCACAGGCCCACGTGGCATCGGGCCATAGACAATGAGGGTCACAGAGTCCAATCCCATGAGAACCAGCATCTCATTCATGTTTGTTGCTTTCTGTTCCACCGAAGTGGAGATAAGGAGGAGCATCCTCGAGGCTTTGGATGGCCTGGGAGAAGGGCGTTCTGTGCAATGGGAGGAAGTGGATGGGTCCGTCTAAGGAACACCGTTCTCGTGCCAACGCTTAGCAGATAGCAAGCCTCGAAAATGGCCATCGGGGGTGGAGACCCTCGTGTGAAAAATAAGGCTTTGTTGTGCTCCGCGTATCTGTGTGCTTGTGGGTGGAAGCATGAGCTTTGATATTCAGCTGGGCTGTATACATGGGTGAGCTTATGCGGAGGTTAGATTACTTATGGGTGGAAATCAGATACCGATGTTTGCTTTTTAACTTGATTATAATTCACCTTGCTCTCTAAATGTACCCCTGTAGATCGTGCATGCATTTACAGTGTTGTTGTTGTTTTTTAATTTTTTGATTGTATGTGAGCAGAAATGTATTGGGAATTTTCTGAAATCCTTTTTTCCTCTCTCGGCTCCATAAAAGCCAAGACCGGGAGTGTTTGTGGCCCGGCCTCTCCTTCTTCGGTGTGACGGGCCAGGAGTCGGGGCGGCTAGGAGAGGTTTCAGAGGATGTCGTATCTGAGAAATCATTTTTCAGATGTACATGAAACGACACAATAACAAAATCCGCCATCTATCAAATTTTCTGCATTGGCTTGTGAACATATCATGGATAGTTTTTTTAAAAAAGGACTGTCCTTATGGAGAAGCAGTGGTCTCCCTGGATGGGAACGAGCACGGGTTTGGACCCCAGGGAGCCTGGCTTGGAGTCCAGATCCAGCACTTTGTGGCTGGGTGGCTCCGGCAAGCCACCTCCACGGCCTGTGTCAGACACCTCTCTGGGATGACACCAACTCCTCATTTATAAAGCTGAGGGAATTCTATCCGCTGGCACACGTAAAGCTCTGGGAGCCATTTCTGACCCACAGTCACCACTAAGTAAAATCTTAACTCTGAGAACATTATCAAATATTTTTAATTCATCATCTGAAAAAAGCTTCCATTATACATGCACAGAATTCTTTATGTAAGTAGTTGCTTACTTCTCAGAATAACTACATTAAAATTAGAGGCATGGTGCATCAGCCATTTTAAAATAAGAATGGCCTAACTGTGTCTGATCAAACTAAATTATTACAAGCAGAGGTGATGTGGTATAAAAGAGGAGAGACACTTGGGGGGGGGGGAAGCTATTTTCCCCATTATTGAATTATTTAAAAAATTATTATAATTTACCCAGTAGGAGGGAGATAACAAACAAAAAGGATATCTAAGCAGGTGTAAAAGCCCGGAATCCTAGCATTGACATAGGATCTGGCTCAGGACCACTAAGCAGCTGATGTGAAATTCCAATTAAAACTATGTCTCACTCTGAGTACAAAGTATATAACATAGCTTCCTTTTTCAGTTACAAGAAAGATAATATTATATATCAATATTTTTTATTTTAACAGCATCTGGCATTACTCTTTCTTCCTAATCATTTAATGTTTAGAGATTATTTTCTTTGGTAAAATTTATTATTTTTCATAGTATAAATGTTTTATTAATCATTATTTTAGAGAAAAATAATTGTCATGTAGAACTCTTAATTTCTCTAAGGCATATTTGAGACATTCGTGGGTTTTTTTCATTAATTGTATTTTTTACTTCCATGGACATCTGTTTGTTGTAAACCTCACACCATGCATAGAAAACAAAAAGTTGACTACTTCAAAGTCAAGTGGTTTTATAAAGGAATCTTATGCTGTACAGAAATGCTACTAAATTTGAATGTAATCATTTCATTCGTTCTTTATTTAATAGACTAGAGGCCCAGTGCACGAAATTCGTGCACAGGTGGGGGCTGTCCCTCAGCCCAGCCTGCACCCTCTCCAATCTGGGACCCCTTTGAGGGATGTCTGACCACCCATTTAGGCCCGATCCCACTGGCAGTCGGACCCCTCTCACAATCCAGGACTGCTGGCTCCCCACCACTCGCCTGCCTCTGCCTGATTGCCCCTAACTGCTTCTGCCTGCCAGCCTGATCACCCCCTAACCACTCCCCTGCCAACCTGATTGACGCCTAACTGCTCCCTGGCAGGCCTGATTGCCCCCAACTGCCCTCCCCTGCTGACCCATTCACTCCTAACGCCCCTCCCCTGCTGGCCTGATCACCCCTAACTGCCCTCCCCTGCAGGCCTGGTGCCCCCCCCAACTGCCCTCCCCTGCTGTTCTGCACCCCTACCAACTGCTCTCCCCTGTAGGCCTGGTCCCCCCAAACTGCCCTCCCCTGCAGGCTTAGGTCCCACACCCCCCCAACTGCTCTCCCCTGAAGGCCTGGTCTCCCCAACTGCCCTCCTCTGCTGGCCAGGTCTCCCCTAACTGCCCTCCCTGCAGGCCTGGTCCCCCCACTACTGCCCTCCCCTGCAGGCCTGGTCCCCCCGCTACTGTCCTCCCCTGCTGTTCTGCCCCCCCCCAACTGCCCTCCCCTGCTATTCTGCCCCCCCCCAACTGCCCTCCCCTGTAGGCCTGGTCCCCCCAAACTGCCCTCCCCTACAGGCTTGGGTCCCCCCCAACTGCTCTCCCCTGAAGGCCTGGTCTCCCCAACTGCCCTCCCTGCAGGCCTGGTCCCCCCGCTACTGCCCTCCCCTGCAGGCCTGGGTCCCCCCCAACTGCCCTCCCTTGCTGGCCTGGTCTCCCCCAACTGCCCTCCTCTGCCAGCCTGGTCATCCCAACTGCCCTCCTCTGCTGGCCTGGTCACCCCTAACTGCCCACAACTTCCCTCTCCTGCAGGCCATCTTGTGGTGGCCATCTTGTGTCCACATGGGGGCAACCATCTTGTGTCTTGGAGTAACATCTTGCATATTACTCTTTTATTAGATAGGATATATAATGCACATAACATTATACAACATAATAAGGAGAAGTTGAAGAGATGTCTGACCTGTTAATTAGGAAAATATAACATGTTCCTTGATTAGTATGATTCATTGAGGTGACAAGTTGTGGGAAGTGAAATGCTTAAGTAATAATACAAGGCCTAATGTAATTAAATGTTAAATGAACAACACGGATGCAAATTGCTATTGCAGTTTAGTCCATTTTTTATGCATTACTCAGCTATGTACTCCTGGCAATAACAAATTAGACCTGCCATCTAGTTGTCACTTGAAAGCTTGATTTGTTTTATGTGTCACTTCATTGACATGGAGCGTGGGGAGGATTCTGTGTCACTGTGAGTAGTCGTCATCTGTAACAGGGAGGAAAAGGCATGAGTAGGACAGAGAAGAATTACAGCTAAGTATTGTACACGAATACTGTTGCCATCATAATTGTTAAATTTGATATAATAGTTATCTTTTTAAATTGGAAGAACTCTAAACAAAAATTATTTTTATTATCTTTAGTGTAGGTAGACATGAAGAAAATGTATCATTTTCAGTATGTGATTGTTTTCACATGCAAATCCTCTCTAATAATAGGCAAATATGCAAATTGACCATACCTCTGACACACCCACAAGCCACGCCCACAAGCCACGCCCACCATCCAATCAGAGCGAGTATGCAAATTAACCCAAACCAAGATGGCTACAGCCACAGAGAGCAAGGTTTCCTAGGTAACAGAGGAAGCCAAGCTTTCCGCCTGCCCTAGCCAGGCCTAAGCCTCCACTCAAGCTACAAAGTTTCAATTATAGAAGGTAAACAAATTCAAACAAATGGCGGCAGAATGGAGCTTGAGAGTGCAGGCCAGGGTTGCCGCTGGCAACAGGGGAAGCAAAGCTTTCTGCACACCCTGGCTGGGCCCACCCGCTTAAGGCAACAAAGTTTCAATTATAATCCCAACACAAATGGCTGCCGGCTGGCCTCAGACGGAGCCCCAGGCTTGGCTCTGCTCCAGGCTACAAAGTTTCAATTGTAGAAGGAAAATAAATTCCAGATACCAGGGCCTCTGCTTGGGTTGCCAGGGGGTGTGGCCGGCCTGCAAACCACCACAGGCCCCTCGCTCAGGCCGCCCCACACCCCAAGGGAACCCGCACCTGATCCGGGACACCCTTCAGGGCAAACCAGCTGGCCCCCACCCCTGTACCAGGCCTCTATCCTATCTAATAAAAGAGTACTATGCAGATTGATCATCACTGCAACACACAATATAGCTGCCCCCATGTGGTCAAAGATCCTGCCCCCATGTGGACACAAGATGGCCACCACAAGAGGGCCAGTAGGAGAGGGCAGTTGGGAGGCACCCAGCCTGCAAGGGAGGGCAGTTGAGAAGGACCAGGCCTGCAAGGGAGGGCAGTTGGAGGTGATCAACCCTGCAGGAGAGGGCAGTTAGGGGTGACCAGGCCGGCAGAGGAGGGAAGTTGGGGGCAAACAGGCTGGCAGCAGAGTGGTTTAGGGGGTGATCAGGCTGGCAGGCAGAAGCGGTTAGGGGCAATCAGGAAGGCAGGCAGGCAAGCAGTTGGGAGCCAGCAGTCCTGGATTGTGAGAGGGATGTCCGACTGCCCGTTTAGGCCCGATCCCACTGGGATCGGGCCTAAACGGGCAGTCGGACATCTCTCAAGGGGTCCCATATTGGAGAGGGTACAGGCTGGGCTGAGGGACAAACCCCCTCCGTGCACGAATTTCGTGCACTGGGCCTCTAGTTATTCTATAATACTTAACAAGCCAACAAGGCAACCTGAAGTTTTTGACATTTTTTATGATGGAGTGGTTAAGTGTAGGATTATTTGGTAGGGGATTCTGTGTTATAAAATGAAAGGGGCATTCAATAAACCTAGCTCTTCAGTTACTTGGGATGTCTAAACCAGGAGACTCCTTAAGTAGAGTGAAATATTGAATTGTATGTTTCCTGCTGACTTTAAGAAATTCAAAGAAGTATTCCCATAGAAGTGCTTTAGCACAGCATATTTTAGTACTCTACTTGAGCATCTTGGCACTCGTTTTGACTAATTTTCTGCTGTCATTAATACAAAATCTATTCATGTTTAATTATTCGGCACTATCCCTCAAGAATTTACATTTCAACACAAATACTTTCAATTGACTGCCTATAATAATTCAAGTTCACATTTATGCATTTTTATTTCACTGGAATTATCAAGACCCCACAGATCTTGATTGCTTAAGCAGCCAAAATTTCTGTCATCACAATAAGTATTTTCTATGATGCATGAAGTGTAATAACTGCATTATGACACTTTTCTACACATGCTTCACATTTTTACCAATTCATTGTTAACAAACATCTCAAATCATAAAATCCTCCATGTTGAATGTCAAAGGGTATGTTTCGCGAAAAATCTAATAAGCTTGATCCAAAGTACTGTCTTAGTTTTCATTAAGTTTTAAAGACGCCATGAGTTAAACAGCCATTCACCCAATCGTTAGACAGAAATATCAAATGGTTATGGATTCTGCTGTGTGGCCTTGGCAGGCTACTCCCGCTACTTTTTGTGAAGAATATTTGTTGATTGTTCCAGAAAAGAAATACATTTCTTCAGGGTGTCCTGAGCCTGAATTCAAAGAGTACCTGTCATAGATAAGCTCGTAGAGACAAAGCTTTATACAAAGGTGGGGTTGGCCCATACCTGAGTGTCACCTGATATGATTTCTCTTTTTGTTTTCTGAGTGTGCATTGTGAGAGACGCATCCTGCTACATAGGTTTAATGCAAGTTTATAAAACTCAACTGAAAATATTTAGGTGAGATGATCTCCTAAGACTCTCAGCCCTTCATTCCTCCTGTACCTCAAATTTTGCCACTGTACCAAGTTCTATCAAATATCCTAGATATTTGAATTCATAAATCTCAGCCTCTTGAAAAAATGACCTATTTACTTGCATTTTAATATTATGCAAGTGACTGTGTGTGTTTGAAGGAATAAGTCTCATGCAATTACTTGGTAAAATTTTGCCAAGGACATTGTCCACGAAGTTACTCAGGGTCCACTGCAAATGATTTTATTTCAGAAACTTCTAGAAGGAAAAGCAAGAAGAAAATTGTTTCTCCTGCAGAAATAGTGCTTCTATGTTTTCTCGTCCCTAGGACTCGGTGTAACCTTGTATGTTCACTTTTGCGCCTTGCCTCCAAGAAGTTCAGAGTCAAAGTCTTTCTAAGGTCCCAATTATCCTTTTGCTGAATTTATTTTAGTGTGCATGTGTCTATTTTAGGGAAAAAGTGAGATGTGAATTTTAAAAACAAATATGTAAATAATTATGGCAACACCATACTTTTATACTATCTTCTAAATTCTTGTCCTTAGTATTTCTTTTTAATTGCATCCTATAATACCCTTTTCAGTAATTTTGAAATCTGACCTTCTGATCTTACAGTTCTTTCATCAGAAAATAAATACTTAATGTTTAGGAATAGTACATTTTTAAGAGAATTTGACTAATTACATCATTTGCTTCTATTCGTCTAATGCAGCCCCAAAGTTGAGGGATCAGAATTTGCTTTTAATTCACAGCTTCCCTGCTATCAGACGCATTGCAAAAGCTACAGTGACATTTTCTATTCCTTCTTTAGCAAATAGAGATGTTATAAGAAATGAATTAGAGTGCTTCTTTAAACTAAAATTTTGATCAGAAATATACCCAGTCCTTCATACAAGAGCTTGATTAAAAACTTGATAAACCTGCATAGACAGTATTACTTAGAATGTTGCTCCATCAACCATCCCAGCTCTTCCCCATTTTCAGTTTTCCTTTTTCACTGAAAGGGAAATTTCTTTTCTGTGAAATAAAAAAGTTTCCAGATTCCAAGGAAATAATTAATCTCATAACTTCGCTTTCACAGCCCGAGTCCAGCTTTCTTTAATAGATCTTCTGAAAGATTATTTCACACTCAAAGATCAGACCCATCACCACCAACTCCCTTGATCATCCCTCACATTGAAATTCTGGTTCTCACCATACTGAATTAGTTCCTAGGAAGATCACATGACTGCTTTTGCACCAAACCCAAAGGTTGAATCCTCAACTCAATCAGCCCCATTTTCTTGAGACATTTATTTCTGTCCCTCCTTTTTTAAAAAAAAAATTTTTTTGGGGGGGGGCACTTTCTAAGATTCTGGGCTTGGCAATGTACAGCATATGACCCTACTCATAGTTGCACAAGTCTTGCTGTATTCCACTCTCAAAATAGAATTCCAGTCATCTACAAAGCTTTGGTATTTCATTCCAAATGTCAGCCAGACATTTGACAAATGTACTGATATATTTTCACTGAACTCTTTATATTCTCCGTCACCCATTATCTTCACTGATATTCCATCTTATTCCACCTTATCTACTCTGTCACTGGTAAATTCCTCTTGACTTGCCTATTTCTGGTACTAACTCCACTGTTGTCGTTTAATCAGTGTTCATAAACTTGAGATGAGGTTTGACTGTTGATTACAATTAATGGCTTGCATCCTACCACTCACTGAATTCTGTTTATTCTTCCTTTGCTGAGTTTCAAATCAGTCCCATAATTTTGAATTTTATCTGCTATCATTTTAGTTCTAGTCCTTCCTAAGCCACACCTATATTCTTGTATAGTTCTTTTTATATAAAAAAAAATTCATTGAGAGAGAGAGAGAGAGAGAGAGAGAGAGAGAGAGAAGAGAGAGAGAGAAACATCCATGTGAGAGCAGAACATCGACTTGCTGTCTCCTGCACACCCCATACTGGGGATTGAACCCATCACTGAGGCATGTGCCCTGACCAGGAATCAAACCGTAAACCTTCTGGTACATGGGATGACGCCCAACCAACTGAGCCACGCTGGCCAGGGCTCTTGCGTAATTCTTTAAACTCAATTCCATCTCATACTTCCTCCCTACCATCTATTCCTAGGCAGGCACAGAACTAGGATTTGTGCCTGGAAATTGTAAAATTTGGGGCCTTTTTTAAAAAAGAAAAGCAATACACCATTATGAGCAAAAAATTAGGTAGAATGATGAATATTTACAGTTAGAAAAGATACCATATACACAGAAAAGGATTTAAAAATAGGGACGTTTTGAAGATTCAAACCCTTATCTTCTGACATCTTAGAAAATGTGCAGACACACATATAAATTCTTCCTGGGTTTTACGTGGCTCCCAGCAGAGGGCTTAAACATGCGGAGAGTGCAGGAGTCCCATCAGAGTGAGGGATACTGGCGCCTGCACGTCATTGGTTGTATGAAAAGTCTCCTTGGCTCCTGGAACAGTCCCAGTTCTGGCTTTGACAGTGTCCGACGTTGCCATTTTAGAACAAAGTCTAAGTTGTTTATATGTTAGACTGTGGTCTTTTGAAATTGAGAGGCTAAGTCTCAATTCCAGGCTTAGTTGAATTTCCATACAATTTGATGTGGTGTTTCTGAGTCTCCCTCTTTCTAAAGGAGAGGCCTGTTGGAGTCTTACATGCGATAATGTGTATACAATGTTCACATAATCTTGCCCCTTTCTATTCCTTTTTAAAAATATGCCCAGCTAGTTCCTTTAACACAACAGGCCATCATATGGGATTGCTGCTCCCTCTCTCAACGTGTGCTGTTGTGGTCCACTGATGTTTCCTGGCTCAGGGGTTATGGGTACAATGCTCTCATTATTTACTAAATGCATTAAATGGAAGAATAACTAAAAGGTATAGCCAAATATTTGTCAGAGTTACTAATTATTGGATCTTTTAGTTTTAGCAGAATATTGACCTGAGCCTCATAGAATACCACAGGCACACACACATACCACCTCCCTTTCCTCTACAAATATATACAACTCCTAAGTAAAATATAATTTTTAAAATACCTTGCTAAGCTAAAATAAAGAAAGAAAAAAAAAAAAAAAAGAAAGGAAAGGAAATTCCCAGGCCAAGAAATGAATAGAAAACTCATAGGCAGAATTGTAAGCCCTTAATTTGATAGGGTGGTAGACGAGGAAGGCAGAAGTGAGGTCTGAATACCCTGTCACGCTCAGAGACATGGATTTTGGTGTGGGACTCGGCAGGAAGTGAATGGAATACTGGACAGGAAGGTCGGGCCCTGGCAGGCCTCCTGCTCTATTAACGAGGAATTAAAGTGTCTCCTTACAACTTTAAGAAATAAAATAGGCATTGTAAGCATTGAGATTAAAATCTTAGCAAGTGGGTTAAGTAGAAGGTAAGTTTCAGCCAAAGAGAAAATCCATAAACACAAAACTATGGGAATTACAGGGAGAAAAAGAGAAGGGAAATATGAAAAACATGTAAGCTGAAGACTAGAGTGATGAAGACATAGCTAACCGGCATCCCAGAGGAGAACTTGGAATGAGTCCTCCTTCAAACAGCTGAGGAGCAGGCTCTTTGGAACTGAGTAGTGAGGAGACATTGAATCCTAAGACCAGAGAAGTAGACCGGTGCTGAGTAGCATAGATGAAAACAAACCCATGCCTACGGATATCACAGTAGAAACCGCAGACCCATGGCATTTTTTTTTAAATATATTTTTATTGATGTCAGAGAGGAAGGGAGGGGGAAAAAGAGATAGAAACATCAATGATGAGAGAGAATCACTGATCAGTTGCCCCTTTCACGCCCCCCTCTGGGGATCGGGCCCACAACCCAGGCATGTGCCCTTGACCGGAATTGAACCCGGGACCCTTCAGTCCACAGGCTGACGTTCTACCCACTGAGCCAATCCAGCTAGGGCCCGTGACATTCTTAAAATGTCGACAGGAAGAAGCAAGATATGATCGAAAACAGGACAGAATGAACACACTTCTTGTCCTCAAAAATAGATGTGAGAGCCAATCTTCAAAGTACTAAGAAAATGTCCTCAACATTGGTAGAGAAACTACTTTTAACCTACAAATCAATGCACCGCTAAAGCCACATCCAGAGAGAGGAAGGAGATCCTGCAGCGACTGAGGTTCCCAGGCGAAGGCTGTCTCCTCCGGGGGACCCAGAAAGTCCTCTGAAAAGAAGGAGGCTGACCCCAGAGGGAAGCGTGGAGAACTGGCAGTAATGGTGAGGAAATCAGAACAACACCTCGATTTTATATCAAATGGACTTTAGTTCTCATCTGTGCTTCACCAGTTGTTACTTAGGGACCTTGTCACCCCGGGTCTTCGTTTATTTCTGGAAAAATGGAAATAAATGGCACTTACCTTATACGTGAAACCAGCAGCACTTGAAATAACAATGTGAACACTCCTGCGTCGCCCAGTACGTGGTGTCGGAGGAACGTGATAAAATGCAACTTAATCTGACATTTCATCCCACCGTTCCCTTCACTGGGAAACCCTCGCTGCCTTAACCCTTTGCACTCGCTTGCTTTTTTTCTCGATTCCTTTATTCTAATGCTAACCGTGTCGAGTCACACTCGACATCCGAGTGCAAAAGGTTAATCTGTTGAACTGCTGGGAGAACTGAATCAATGATGTCCTTATCTACTTACCCCTCCCTTCTGGCTAAGAGCAGCCTTGTGTCTCTCTCTCTTCTGTGTGCAAATTTTACTTGTGGTACCTCTTCTGTAGCTTTATTTTATCCTGTCTTCTATTACTGTGCCTTCCATAGGGGCCTTGACTCCCTATCACGGAGTTATATTTCTTGAGGATCATGCTTCTTAGTTTGTGCGTATCTGTATCGCCCACAATGTTGTGTGCAGTGCAATTAGTTGCTCATGAACGCTGCTCAGTACATGTCCAATTCAATTGAATTAAAATTATTGAATGAAAGATGAGTGAGTATTTACTAATGTGTTACTTTGTGGTAGAAATTAGTTGGGAGATAAGCTAATTTTTATTGTTTACTATGTGTCTCACAGTATTCTGCAATTGGCATTTGAATTTAAAAGCTACCACTGACAGAAAATCTAGCCTAATATATTTTAAATCTTTAGGGAGATTTTTCCACTAAATAAGACAATGATATAACATTTAATTTTTTATCACATTTAATTTTTACTCTCTTTTTAATTCTTGAAACACTATTTTAAACATATTTTCATCTACTTGTCAATTATTGTGACTAGGTAGTGACATTAAATGTATAAATAGAATTTTGTATAGTGTTAGGTTTCCCATGTAAACTATTAGGGAGAAGTTGCTGTGCTCCACAATAATCATAAGTGTATATAGTCACTTTTTTCAGAATTAAAAGATGCTTCCTAGTGGAGATTTAGATAAGGGGTCTCTTCGTTAAAAATGAAAATATCATTTTCGTTGATAATTTCATTTATCTTATTTTGATCAGAGGTATTTTCATATGACATTAACAAAACTGGACTTCTAGGTATCAACTCTAAGACTATATAAGTATAGACGTATATGTAGGTACCAACTATTATTCCCCATGCATTTGTGAAAGATCATTATTAACGGCCAATAATGTTTTAAAATTAAGGCCAAAGCATAGAGCATCACTTCATAGAAAAATATGTATAATCAAACCCTCACTGAAGGTTAATTAGCATGTTTGTTACAAACACATTTTCAAGCCCCATTGCATTAGTCGAGATAATTTTCTCGAGAAACTGTAGCAAATCCAATGGTTCACATACAGCTGAGTCCAAGGGCTCAAATGTCAGGGGTTTGATGCTCCCCATTTCTTACCTGTGCTTCTCTGGGCACTGCTTCCCCTCTCAGGCGGTCCTTGCTACCTGCTGGGAAAGGTTGCATTAGCAGCTCTTAACCTCTGTTCTTAAAACTCACAGTCTAAGAGCAGGCTCCCAGCTTCAGGTCCTGGTTCCCATGAAAGGACTTGGATTGGCCCTTTTTGGATCGTAAGTCCATCTCTTGGATCAGTCACTGGGAATAAAGTGATGAGCTCTATGATTGTCTAATCCTAAATCATGTGGCCAGGGTCAGGCCAAGGAGCCTCTTGGCTTACCATTTCCACCAGAACCATACAGGATGAGGTCGAGACAGTCGACCTGCTATTTTAGCCCACATTCACCATCTTTATCTGAAATATTGGATCATCTCAGGTTCCGAATTCAGAACGTTTTAGATTTTGGAAACATAATAGAGTATATATTCTGTTATTGCATAACAGCAGGAATCTGGGAAAACATCCCATATACAAATTTATTATTTCTGCCACAAAACGTATGATTATGCCCAGAAAGTAAGAAAAAGGATTGTAAGTATTCTCATGTCATTTTTATGCCAATTGAGTTTGCCCCAAGTTTTTGAAAATCTTTGTATGTACAATATTAGGATTTCAGAATTGCCAGTAAAAGGTTGAGAGTCTATACTAAACATACTTGGTTGGATATGTATCATACCCTACGTGCTAGGCATTGTACTAGCTTGTACAGTAAATTCTATGATGGCAGAGACAGCAGTGTTGACCTCCATGTCTTTGGACTTGACATATAGAAAGTACTCATTAAATATGCTGGTTGAATAAATAAGTGAGGATATCAGTGATTTTTGTGTACATTACTTCATGGAAGTAATTCTAACAACTGCTCCATGACATAGAGATTATTTTTTTCTATTCAGAACTTACCGAATGAGTCTCAGTTTTTGCCACTTATGAAAATAGAGATAATGATACTTGGCAGGATGAGTGAAGCTCAGAGAGATTAAATAGCAAATTGGTCAGACAGATTGCAAGTAGTTGAACTGTTGCTGAACTGTTAGGTTATTCCACTGATGTCTACAAATGCCGCTACCTAGTTAACCAAAGGGATCCCTTAGGGGCTGAACATTCTGTGCAGCCTATACCAATTAGGCATTTAGGTGCAGAGATACCTTTTGGGGAAATAGGGTATGCTTATCATCCAAGCTACCGAATTCTTAAATTACATATTTTTACGAGATGTCAAGATTAGAAGAAACAGTCTTAATTCCGGCCCTACCTAAACTCTGACTGGTGAATAATTTGCTTTAATTATTTTTGAAGGAGCTCATTCTACTTATAACCTTGGTGGATGTCACCGTTGCTCTCCGTCTGGCCTTGTCTAATACGTGATTAAGCTACACTTCAACATTAGAGGCTAGAGACGTTGCTGAATTAACCCACGAACAGAATCTTACATTTTTTATTTCTTTGTACTACATTTTTATAATTTTAAAAGTCCTAAAGCATCTCACATGTACAGCAGAAGTTCAGAGGACTCTAGCATTGTTTAGAGCAAAAACTGGAATAGCTAGTTGGTGTGGTGGTAAGAATCACACGCGCACACAAGAAAGACTCATTTACATTGTGCCAACAGCAGTCACATCTGAAGTCCCCCATTAAATGTGATTTTTTTTTTTTAACTCCAAAAGCTCCATGTGACAGTGTGGCCATCTGTTTAATGTAACAGCCGCCACTGCTTTGGGCATAGATAATTATTAGGACGAGGACAGGGCTGGGGAAAGATCAGCACATCTCAGTTGAAAATGACAGTTAATTAAGAGGTAATTAGGGAGGGGTGCTTATTAGCATTATATTATATCCTGGGAAAGAAATCAGTATCCAGTCTTATCAATCTAGGTATAAATCGTGTAGAGTATAAGGCTGTATACATTTTGAATCATTATTTTAAAATCTAATATGTACATTTATATATATATATATATATGTATATACATATATATTAATAAATAGCATATTTACTGAACTATATTCAACCAGGGGAAGTATTGACTTCATAAATTATTTTTTGAATTCTTTGCATTTGTTTTTTTGTGGGTTTTTTTTTTTGTTTGTTTTTGTCAAAATATTTTTATGTCACGTTCCTACGTGGAAGCTTTGTGTGATCTGGCTCCCCTTACTGCTGTGAGGGCATCTGCAGCCCTCCTCTCGGGAGGCACCCGTGAGCACAGCCCTGCAGCACACACACTCCCCCGAGGAGCGCCTGTTAGAGCCCTGCCGTCTGCAGGTAGCCGTCCTGGGATACTGTCTGAGACGTAACACCCGTGGTTCCATTCGCTCAAGCCCTCCTTACATGCCAGAGGCAGCAAAATGAATCAGGTAGCATAAAGCTATGCTCAGGTTCATTCATTTACCAGAAAAGAAAAAAAGGCCAGGTCTCGGTGGGTTCAGAGGCTTCTAATAAATGGCATCCAAACATATTTTAGTTTGAGGCTTTGAAAACCCTAATGTACATCACTGTACATGCTAGATTCCCAAAGGGTCTTTCATTTCGTAATTTCATATTTATCTCCTCTGGTTTAATTTTCATGTTTGTTTTTCTTATCTTTCATTTGCTTATCTTCATTTAAAAAAAACTGTTCAGTGTCATTAAGGACTTCATCTTTCAGTTAGATGATTTTGTATGTAATTATCGGAAAAGAAAAACTTTCTTGATTATCACAAATGATAAGAGTTGAAAACAACTGGTAATTAATTAGGAGCTTGGTTGCGGGGGGCGGGGAGTTAATTTCTATGTGGGCTACAAAGAAGATGGATGTGCCTGTTAAAGGGATATTGTTAACTCACATTTTAGAAATAAAACATGTAGGCACGAATACATCTCACATCCAAAACATCACATTTTTGTCGTATCCGAAGTGTTTTAGTACTGCTTTTTAGTTTGAACTGAACTCCTTTTCAAAGGGTTTCATCATATCAATGGCCGCACTTTAGACTGTAAGTCTTCATAAATATTTCATGTTAATGTTGTTTGACCCGGTCTGAGTGTCTGTCAGGTTTTTCCCGCTCCGTTTCAGCCCCGTCACTTGTTGTCTGGCTGTGTCACAGGCCGGGAAAGACCTGAAGGACTTGTCTTGTTTGCTGAGCCCAGTCCCACTGCAGCTCCGTGGCCTGCACTAAGCCCTGGCCACCGCGGCGTCCTGGGAATGAATGGTGGATCTGTGTCGCACCTAGAGCCTTACCTCTAGCTAGCGTTCATTTTCCATCTCTGCAACCTCCATTTCCTCTTTTTATTTAAGTAAAAAGTTGGAATAAAGGGATGCTCCTGCACGTCCCGTGAGCTCTTCTGAGACGAGCAGGGGCCTCTGGATGCTACTGCCCATCACTTGTTCACGTTTTCTCTCTCTCTCTCTCTCTTTGTAGTCGCGACCTATCCCTTCCCACCTTACCTCAGCAGTTGCAGAGAGCATCCTGGCCTCGGCCTGCGAGAGTGAGAGCAGGAACGCCGCCAAGAGGATGCGCCTGGAGAAGCAGCAGGTACTGGGCAGCGCGGGGCCGGGGCCACAGCCACGCGGGCGGCTCAGCGGGCCTCCTGGCCACGCCCAGCGGGTGGATTTTGAAGTTCACAGAGACGGGGTTTTTGTGTGTTTCTGATACGAAGTTAAACTTGGCCGTGAAGGTTCATGAGTGCCGTGGAGACCTAACAAGCCGGATGTTGTGTGGTGGAGACGGCCAGTGGTAAATGGCTGGGTTACAGTTCCGTGTAGCATCCTATCGGAAGGCTAGTCGGTCAGGGACAGGTCCTAAGTGATCACTCACCACCACACTTTGTCCGTTTTCCCGCTTGGTTATGCCAAGGACCTGACTGTGTTCATTTCTCGTGAATGTCAACCTGTCTTGTGATCCCTGTGGCCTGACTGCTACGGGGCAGCACGTTCGGGGGGGGGGGGGAGGGAAGGGGGGTGGCGAGAGCACCCACAATGGGCCGATGGGCAGTCCCTAACGTGGGAACATGAAGTAATGGAAGTGCACATCCCGGGCCCACCTCCTCATTAGTGAGTCATTCACCGCGTGCCGTTCCGGGTCCACTCCTGCGTCTCTCTCCTGAGGGTGATGTCCAGGTGGGGTGGGCGTGAGGATGCTTTGTTCTCATTCCCTGGGGTTTCACCCAGTTTCTCCCTTGCTTCGTCTCCCTCTGTCAGTCTCCCCTTCTTGTGTCTGGTATGATTTGCATTGTTTTCTTTTTCTCTCTAGCCCTCTTTCTTAATTATCCCTAATATAAAATTAAATTATAGCATATAAATATTACACATAATTTAAGTACTGCACATAGAAGGGTGCTGTAGTCTTACTTTCAAATTATTTTTACAACTAATGACAGAATGCTTCATATTTCTAATTGAGATTGGGATGGGAAGATTAAATTGTCAAGCCAATTTTGTTTTTCCTGTGAGCCAATGAAAATAGAAAAATAAACGTAAATATGTTTCTACTCCAGGCCTCATTATTGAAAAGTGTTTCAGAATGGCATTATTTTAAATTTAATACGCTTGTTATTAATATAGCATGTGCTAATAATTTTAAACGATGCAAAAGATGAAGCCTTTAGTTAAATAAAAAATTGTATTGGCCTCAGATAAAATTTATATATGAAAAAACTAACTTTGAATTTGCTAATAATTCTTTGCTAAGTGTTTATTCATATATTCATGTTCTCAGTTGAGACTTTTGTCATTATTATAATTCTAAACTTTATATTAAAATGAGTTATAGTACTATAAATGGTGGGGCAAAGTAGGCTTACAGTTGTGAGTATGCAAAATAGAGTTTATTCTTGTATTATTATTTATTAATTATTATATTATTTTCATACAAACAATGGTAGGCCTACTTTTGCCCCACCCTACCACCTCGTGTAGTGATTGAGATTACACATTCTGGCGTTAAATACATCTGGTTTTGATTCTCAGCTCTACTCTTACTAATTGTGTAACTTTCAGAAAACTATTTCAATTCTCTCTACCTCTGTTTCTTCATATGCAAGATAACAAGATTAGCAGTATTAGTCCTGTAGGGTTGTTATGAGAATTCTAAATGACAGATTTATGTTATGTACTTAGCATTTTGCAGGGCACATAGTAAGTATCAATAAATCATCCTAGAAAAGATGATTTTAACTGATGTTCTAGCTTTTCTGTTGCATCAATATAAGTAAAACTAAAAAAAGCATTATTTGTACTATCTCTTTCATAGGAGTTTTAAAATCAGACTTAGTCTATTTGAGAGATTATAATTCTAGAAATTTCAATGGCAGGATTCTGGGATTCTGTGGGCTCTCCTGGTTATCGTGTTGCCATATAGCCATTTAGTCTATACTCTAGAATATTCCTGCGTTGTGTCAGTCACATATAGAGTAGTTATGACTGGTTCATGTTAAGTATTACCTATACAGTGGTCGGCAAACTCATTAGTCAACAGAGCCAAATATCAACAGTACAACAATTGAAATTTCTTTTGAGAGCCAAATTTTTAAACTGAAACTTCTTCTAACGCCACTTCTTCAAAATAGACTCTCCCAGGCCGTGGTATTTTGTGGAAGAGCCACACTCAAGGGGCCCAAGAGCCGCATGTGGCTCGCGAGCCGCGGTTTGCCAACCACTGACCTGTGACATCATTCTGTAATATCCCCCAAAGCTGTTCATCCACTACTATGTGGTCAATTACCTGGCCACTGTTGGCCTAATCTGTGAAATCGGCATGTGAATATCAAACGCACAGATTTATCTTGAGGGTTTAAGAAGGCAGTGCCTGGGAAAGCACAGTGTGTTTCATCAGTTTGAAGATGTTTGCTAGCCACCATTTGCTGGAGTACCTCACGTGGTGGGAAAATCCCACCCCCAGCGCTGAAGGCCTGCTCTTTCCTAAGCACACGTCCTGCTCACACAGGCGGAACCATTCTGATGGTCTTCCCATTGGGCTCAGATTCGCTTCCTGGAGCTTCTACCCACGGAAGAAAAACTGCTCACAGTCCCGAGGAGTGTGACTTCTTACTACTGTCCCGGGCGTAGGGACAGGAATGGGTGGGGACCAATTGGCCTTCACCCTGCTTCCCACATGAACCATTCTTCTTCTCCATCCTCAGACACGAGGCTCTGTCACCTGGGAAGGCGGGCTGTCCAATCTCACCCCCGGAGCAGTGTTCTTTCCAGGCCCTGCGAGGGCTCATGGGCTTAGGATTCATGAGAGATACGGAAGGAATGACAAAAAAATACATCTCATGGTTCATTAGAAATCTGATAGGCACTTCACAGACGTTTCTCTCATTTAGCATTTTCAACAACCCCATGAGAGCAGGCGCTATTATTCTCACTTACCTAGGAGGAAACTGAGGCTCAGAGAAGCGAGGCGGTGCATACAAGGTTGCTCAGCTGCCTGAGCAAGTCCGGGTATAAGTTCATACGACGCGAGGCTGACACTTGCCATCTCTCCGCGACCCTGTCCCTTTGTGTTGTGTTCACTGAGGGGAAACCCATGTTCAGGCCCAGGCTCTTCAGACTCGTCCCATCTGGGCCTCTGCTCAGTGTTTTCGGCCGGGCGGCTTCTGTTGGAAAGCTGTCCGCTTTGTTCACAGAGACCTTTCCTTCTTCCATAGCCGCGGGCTTCCCCAGCGAGCAGAGTTCCTCCGAGAATGAGGCTTCTGTCTCGGTCTGAGCCTGACCGAGGTGCCCACCTTCCCAAAGCGCCTCGCATCCCCGGAGAAGCTGGCCACGCACTGAGAGTGCGGGCTGCCTGAGGGGGTTTTACTTTAAAATATCTGCACTGCTCCTTACTGGGCATCCCACAGATTGCATTGCACATGCCACCCAAAGGCTTCTGTGGGTGACTCTGCACTTCCCACCACAGCATGGAGGTGGGCATCCTCTCCCGCTGGGACCCAGACCCTCTCTTTGCACAGGAAGAAACAGCCAGAGTTCTTGGGGGCTCGGCAAGGAGATCATCTCTTGCCGGGAGCGTTCTTCACCCACCTCACGATTCCTGGACTTGGCGGTGACTCAGAGATTCGTCACCGAGCCCTGTCTTTCTGTAGGTACGTGAAGGTCCAACAGCGGACGGGTAAAACCGGGGTTCTGTAGAGCCGCACGCCTGGCTGCTTGCCGCCGTGGTGAAGGGCTGTGAGTGTGTGTGCCCTTCCGAGCTTGTGGCGCTGATGAATCCGGCGAATTTCCTAAGGCTCTTCCATCTGTGCACGGGAGGTGCTGTGGGCGGCTGCCTCTCTGCAGCCCACCGTGGCCGGGACCCCGGGAGGCGTGTGATCGTGCGGCCTCGGCCCTGCAGCAGCCCGGCCCGGACGGCGCCTCCTGCTCCATCAGGAGTCCGGGATCTCAGAGCCGAGGTCAGCCTGCAGCGCCTTGCAGGGTATCTTCAGCATCACGTTTCCGTTCCCATGAAAACCTAGACTTTTTAACTTATCTAGGAGATGGTTCCACACGCTGACATTTCAAAAAGGTGGCCAATGCCAGCCTTCCCTTTCATAATTCTGTGACACCGCTCAAGTGAAAAGATTGTCTTTTTCTCTGCCCTTGCTATTTCATTACTTTTTCCCCAAAAAAACAAAGATATCTCAATGTTCTTGGTTACAATTTCCAGTGGTTCTCAACCTTTCTAATGCCGCGACCCTTTAATACAGTTCCTCATGTTGTGGTGGCCCCCAACCATAAAATTATTTCCGTTGCTACTTCATAACTGTAATTTTGCTACTGTTATAGCAACGAAAATAATTTTATGGTAATTTTAATCATAATGTAAATATCTGTGTTTTCCGATGGTCTTAGGCTCTACAGCAGTGGTCGCAGTGATCGCCTAAGACCATCGGAAAACACAGATGTTTACATTACGATTCATAACAGTAGCAAAATGACAGTTA
The DNA here is from genome assembly GCF_027574615.1 of Eptesicus fuscus. Taxonomy (NCBI): domain Eukaryota; kingdom Metazoa; phylum Chordata; class Mammalia; order Chiroptera; family Vespertilionidae; genus Eptesicus; species Eptesicus fuscus. The sequence continues at coordinate 87,315,284 of NC_072484.1, forward strand.
TGAAGTAGCAACGAAAATAATGTTATGGTTGGGGTCACCACCACATGAGGAGCTGTATTAAAGGGTGGTGACTTTAGAAAGGTTGAGAACCACTGAACTAGACAGAGGCAGGGAATCAAACTAGCAACCTCTGAGTGCGTGGGCAACACTCAACCAACCAGAACCCACCAGCCTGGCCAACGGCTCCCCTCTTTTATGGACAGGGACTCTGAATGTGGAAACTTCATGTCTTTTGGGTGACATGTATGGATTGCGGGGAGAAGGTAGGAACAAGCCTCAATTTCTGATTTTTTGCCTTCCTGTTGCTCATTTGTATTCTGGCTTCATTGAGAATTCCTCCACGTTTTTATAGAAATTATTTTTTTTAAAAACTTTGGGTACATCTTTAGCTTAGGGTGTCATTAATTTCAAGTTGATAAATGTCAGGACGTGAGTAGGTGGTTTGAATTCAGACAGAGAAATTCAACATGTTATGTTGATACACTTCTCAGCGCCAAAGTCGGGGGAACATATGGTTTCCGAGGTTCTCCGTGAAGACAGCATTTTCATTAATACCACTTGTTTTACAACCACTTATTTTTAGGCTTCGCAGATAAAGGAAGAATCTGACATATTTGGTTTATGCCAATATATTCCTTTGTTTGTAATTATGTTTTCTCATAATCTGTCCACTCCTTGCCCTATCTTTTCTCTTTAACCACGTTAAAACCCATTAGTTACTCTGGAAAAAATAATGGTTTATGTATTGGGGAAAGTTTTTATAAAATTAGCGAATGCAATAGCTTGGCAAATTGAACTGTAGAGACTGATGTTTGGCACGGTTCATGGGGGACCAGTGGCCACGAGACACGCACGCTGTTCTGTTACCCGGCCCTTAGGAGAGCAGGGCTCCCCTAGAGCTGGGACTCCAGGCCAACTTCCCTTTATTGATTAAGGTACTACATATGTGTCCTTACCGCCCCCCCCACTCATGCCCTCACCCGCCTGGTGTCTGTCTCCATTGACGGCCGCCTTTTAAAATGCTTTTGTTATCAGAGTACCCGGGGTGGCCTCTCCACACTGGGTTCTCGGGCGGGGTCCTCAAGCAAAGGACCTTTCTGAGACTCGCAAAGGGGCTGCATGGTCTCATTGGTGTGGCAGCGCATCCCTGGGTCCCCAGAGTCCCCTTCCCCCATAGGAGTGTGCTGGGTCTCGGTAGAGCTAGAGGCAAAGCCAGGGTCTGGAGCTTGAGTTCCGTGCTGGCGCCGGGTCCAGTTCAGCATCAGGCTGGCTGCGGTCCATCGGTCCACTGGGTTGGGGTGAATGCAGGAGAGCGCGCCCCCGAGGAGTAAGATCCCCAGGAGCATAAGAGGAACCGAAAGCACAAGAGCCTAAGAGCGCAAATTCCTGTTAGGGGGTTAAAGATCCCCAATTCCGTGCCCTTGCCATGGCCACGCCCATTCCGGCCAATGACCTGTTCCCAGGTGTGACTGACAGCCAGGTACCTTCCAGATGTCACCCCAGCTTTATTGGGCATGCGTCTATTCTCCTCCCGGTCCGGTCCCTTCCCCCAGCGATCCCTGGGGAATAGACTGGTAGCTCTCTGGGGAGGGGGAGGCTTTAGCTTCCTGCTGACGCCGCCCAAATGACATGCCTCTAACATCGGGCCTTCCCTTTGCGTCGTTCCTGTTGTTCACAAAGAGGTTCATTACAACCGTGTCGATTTTACTTTCCTTTTCAGTGGAACTCTTTCTGAAATATCAGTGCGTCTTTAGCTTATGACAAAAGGTTTCCGACCGTAAGTTTTAATGATGGATTTGTCTGTTCATCTTCACTCAGGACTGTGCAGTCTGGCATCTGAGCGGCAGCCCTAGGCCTGGGTATCTCAGAACCGGGGCCAGGACGGGTGGCCTTACAGGGTCCGTGCGGGAGCAAATCCCAGGAGGGCCAGCTTGCGCTCTGGGTAATTTGCCTCTTTTTCCTGATGTTGAAGGGCGCCTGGCGTTCTGATTCGCTTGCCAGCAATGTTGACCTTTTCTGACCAATTTTGCTGAAATGGTTCCAACTCCTAAGTTTCTCACGTTCACGAAGACGCCCCATCGTGTTTTCTTTGCTTTGTCAACAATATATTTTTTAAATTTTCCTTTTGCTTCAGCCCAATGGTTGTTTTTTTTTTTTTTTTTTTTATTTTATTGTTTAAGGCAGTGGTCGGCAAACCGCAGTTCGTGAGCCACATGCGGCTCTTTGGCACGTTGACTGTTCTAACGCCACTTCTTCAAAATAGACTCGCCCAGGCCGTGGTATTTTGTGGAAGAGCCACACTCCAGGGGCCAAAGAGCCGCATGTGGCTCGTGAGCCACGGTTTGCCGACCACTGGTTTAAGGTATTACAAATGGTAGTACATATGTCTCTTTTTTTTTTGCCCCCCAGTGACCTCCCCCCAGCCTCCCCTACCCCCCAGCACTTGCCCTCGTCCCCCCCGCCCCCAGTGTCTTGAGTCTGTTGGTTGTGCTTATAGGCATGCATGCAAGTCCTTCGGTTGATCTCTTCCCCCCAACCCTCCCCTAAGCCCATGGCTTTTGGCTGACTGAAGGACAGCCTGTGTTTGTTTTTATTTCACCCCGCTCACCGGGTGTAAGGAAAAGTGCCTCTGGCTGCTTTAGGAGTTTACACAGAGCAGTTTTCTGAGTCCTTACCTGCACTCTCTCAAGAGAAACCGGATGCTCATGTAGATCAAACACCAAGCCACCTTCATTGGTCCCCTTTTTGTGTTTTGCCGAGACTGTACGCAAGATCAAGACAGCACTGTAACCTATGCAGTTACGTGGGGAGTTCAGTAAGACTGCCGACATGCAGAGCCAGCTTCTCACTAAAACTTCTCTAGGAACACCCGTGCTCTTTTGGTTTGTTGGTTTGGGTGTTCGTTTTATTTAGGGAAACAGACAGTGCGTTCTGGCCCTGACGCTCACGGACACTCAGGCCACCCCAGCACGTGGCAGGCACAGTCACTTTCCTCGTCCCTGGGATTTGCGTGTGGCCTCCTGTTCCCAAATCCTCTAGAAGAGCTACGTGAGGTTTATGCTTGGTGCTGTAAAGAGGGCAGCGAGCCGAGCGAAGTTCAAAAGAGGTCAGAGCTGTGACTATAAACTTAATAAAATAGGTGGATGCAAGTGAGAAGTTTATCTAAATCCCAGAGGCATTAACATTTCCATCAAATGCAGCAGTTAAAGCTCTTTACCAGCGTCTTTCCCCCTGGTCATTTCTTTACCTTTGCTACATACCTGCTTTCAGTGGGGGGACCTGAGGCGTGTGAGGAGGGGAGCCTGTGACTCAGGCCTGGGAATCAGTGTGGGGGTGTCCGAGTCATACACGTGGGCATCCACACAAAGTCGCTCCAGTTGGGGATTACTCATGCACAGCTTTTCAAAAGAGCCTCCTTTACACATGATTAAACTAACATTTTTACGACTGGGACATACTAGATTCTTTTTTTAAAATTAGAGCTACAGAGGACCTTACACACCACTTAATTGAATAACTTTATATTATATAAGAAACAGGCCTGAACAAGTTGTTTTTTTCCAATTTAGATTTTCCTTCTTCCTTCCTTCTTCTGTGATTTTTCCATATTTCACTAGAAACAGAATTTCTCTTAAAAAAAAAAAATAGACCAATCCAGTACAAAGAATTTAGCTCCCTTTTGACTTCAGGGTGATGTTCTGAGTAATGAAACTCAGAATGCTTCATAAATTACAAATCATAATGCCATCAGACATTCAAACATGCCAGGATTTGAATACTCTTTGGGATGCAGAACTCAGGAGGTCACATGATTCCATTGCATTTTTCTATCAGTTATTATTGCCGATGAAGCAAATTAGAGAAGTCCAGTGAAGCTGTCAGACTTTCTAGGGAACTTCCCAGGTATCCATGTGTCTTCTTTAATCCTTTATATAGGATTCTGCACTTGAGGTAGTTTTAAAAAATACAGAATCCTTTCTATATTTTTTTACATTAAATTAGTTTATTGAGCTATTAGTTTGTTAGTTATTTGATCATTAGATATTCTAAGAACAAAGTTTGTTGAAACCATTTCAAATACCCTGATTCAGTTTTAAATTCCAACTTCTTCATTACTCAGAGTGTCAGCTCAACTATATTTGGGAAATAAGTCAGGGTATGTATGGGAAGCATACATATATCATTATACTAATGCAGGTGAATTATCTTGTACCTTAATGTTGACTTCCCGTAAATTTTCTCACGTGTCTTTGTCCTAAAACTCCGCGAGGTGTATGTCATTACTATTACTACTTATGACAAAAAATTACACTAGAGGAATGCAGCTCCCCGTGGTGGCTCCTGCTCTCTGCGGTATCAATGCCAGTTTGGGGATTTGGAGGGATGTGGTGTAGAGCAGATTTCTTAGTCCTCTGAGCGCATCCTGGCTCTGCCACCAGTCTGCCGCCCAGGCTTGGAGTGGCTCCCGCTCTGCTTGTGTCTGTTTGCCCGCCCACCTTACAGGGTACCTGCTCTCAGGGGCCCCTCCTGGAGCAGATGTCAGCCCACAAGTCGAGTCCCTTTCCCAGCTCTCTCTGTAGACAACGTAAGTTAGGACTCACGCAGCATTGCAGTGGCCTCCAGGTGTCTCAGAAGATGGACTCTTCCATTTGTATCACGCTGTAGAACTAAGTCATCTTGGGATTTTCATTACTTTGAGCCCCCAAAGATACCTAGTGATGTACTGGGGATAGGGTAACCTCTCAATAAGTAATCCATATGTGGCTGGACGTAGCATGGCAAAAAGGTTGGTTTTCGGGAAGGGAAGAGCCTTTTCCTGAGGTGCCTGCTAACACAATAGCGAGGCTTCCTGAGACACGTAAGGTGTGGCCGGAGGGAGCAGGAATCGCCGGAATGAGCATTGCACCGGGAAATGTTGTCGGACAGCCTGGTGAAGAGTTTCAGCAGCGGACAGAGACGCTCACAGCACAGTGTGATGGGAACAGGCAGGTGGGCTGGGGCGGGAGGAAGAATGTCTCACATTTGGTTCTTGGGACACGGCTGCTCTTCACCGTTCCGTGTGAAAAGGCGGCCGCTGTTAGGGTTCTGGCAGAGCCGTGACAGGGAGGCCAGAGGCGGGAGCTGGCCTGACACTTGCCCGGGGAGTTGTCATAGCAGCAGGCCGAATGCACAGCTTGTTCCTGGTGCGACCCCGCGGTGGGGGGCGTTCCGCCCCAAATGCCACACATGGAACATTAACATTCAGGTTTGCCTGCTGATCCTTCGCAGTGGCCGTCCTCCTCCTCTGCTCCGCGCTTATCTGATGGTTAAGGACGCGTTTCATGAGAAGTCCAGGTTCAAAGGCGCGGACCATCCGTAGATGCTGTGTGTGTATCTAGGCTCTTGTGCCTTGCTGAGAAGAGAAAGGCTGGGATGCTGTCACCTGGGTGTAGCTTTTTGTTGTTGTTGTTGTTGTTGTTTAGCTATGTATGCTGCGTCTGTACTCAGCAAATAAATGACTTATCCTTATTTACTCTTTACTCACAAATATATGCCTGTGCCTGCTGTGTCTATGTCTTCCACACAAAAGAGAACTCTTAAAAGCTATATATAAAAAGGTATACATGCCCTGGCCAGTTTTTCCCAGTGGTTAGAGCATCAGCCCACAGACCAAAGGTCCTGGGTTCGATTTCAGGCCAATGGCACATACTTGGTTGCAGGTTCGATCCCTGGCCCAGGTCAGGGCACATACGGAAACAATCTATGTATCTCTCTCATGTAGATATTTCTCTCTCTCTCTCCCCCTCCTCCCTCTCTTCCACTTTCACAAAAAAATCAATGGAAAAAATATCCTCAGGTGAGGATTAAAAGAAAATAATAATTGAAAAGGTGTACCTATCTATATATATAAATACATTATGTCCACATAAACTAGAGAGTACCAATATGTTACAAAAGAAAGGTTTGGGATCATTGCTGGGGTACACTCATTTGTGTTTGTGAAATGGTACTTCTGGTTTAGCAGGCTGAATTTCACATGAATGTGGACATGTCCTCCCCAAACTGAAGTCTTAATAGCAACATTAAATAATCTGTCATTACGCAGTCATGTTTTAGAAACCGAGCCGCATTAAATAGCATATCATTATGTAGTCATATCTTACAAGCAGTTCAAATATTAATGCATGCACAATCTAGACATTCAGCTATACTGTTGACAACTGCATAATTTTTAGCAAGGAAAAAAGTGAGTTCTGTTCCAGTGATAAGTAAGATGCATGGCAATCTTAGATGATTTTACCGAAAACAACAAAAAAATCAAAATCCTAATACTGTGATCAACAGACACCCTGTGTATTCTAAGTCATGACCTTAAAGAATGTCTGAATGTTTTCTAAACCTTATGGAATTCCGGAGTACGCATCAGGTAAGGGTTATAAGATGTGGGTGTTAGTATATCCACATCCTTGAGGATGTTTTATCTCCCCCTTTGTTTCTCGATCAACATGTGTTTTTACCTTTAGGGGAAAGCAAAAAAATTGCATATTTTTAATTCATTTTTTTAGCTGATGAAAATATAAATAATGCTACTGACAAAGAAAAACTAGCAATATAATTAGAGTAATAATATTTTGTCTTTGCTTAAAGCTTAAGGAAAAGTAACATATTGGCTCTGTAGCAATTTCAAACCAGCATTTCATAAGTTATAAAAAATGCATATATAATAAACAATTCATGATAAACTAAATTTAATATTTAGAATTTAAATTGCTTTAGGGGAGTTTTAAAAAAAGCTCAGAACCACAATTTGTGTGGACACGAGAATATGTAAAATTGAGTATATTACTATATTAACTTACCTTTAAGAATTTTTATAAACAGAAAATACGTTCTCCTGAATGGCACAAAAATTGAGACTACACCCAATCTAATCTAAATCCATGCACTGTATATGAAGAGAAACTTCTATACAGTTCCTGCAACAGGCATAGTATACCCATTCCAAAAGAGAGAAAGGGTATTTAAAAAAAAAAAAAAAAAAAAAGGTTGATAGGTACCAACAAGTCCAAAGCCCAGAAGGATAAATTCCATTTGATTTCAAGCCTGAGCATCATTATCTGTAGCCCCAACTCCTCCCTGCCCCCCTGGGCCCTCCCCGACCAAGGACTTCCTGTCAGCTGGCCTCAGTCAGCTCTGCTCTCTCTATCTCTGCATCTTCAGCTGCCCCAGGCATCATTCTTCTCTCATTCCGTCCCCTTCTGTCCCTTTTCATTCAGGATGCATGTCTTCAGCTGGTATGAAACCCTCAGAACCTCCTCGGTCTTCCTCAGAGGCCGAGGGACCTGGGCTGCTTGACTTGACCTCTCACACCTCCTTCCTGGGTAGCCTCTTCCGTCACCAGCCCCTGCTGAGATGGCTGGGTGGACCCATGGCGTCACGCGCCTCATCTCCTTAGCTAGCATAGGGTTGTCCAGCACACCCTGTTTTCATAGCAAGCTTTCTGGAAAATCTCCCTGGTCGTCAAGTGCTGGTTCCTGTGTGTTAAGAAATCGAACGCATAACTTGAGCAGACTTCCAATTTTTACTTTCCTTTTTTTTTTTAAGAATGTGTATATGGCTTTATGCCCATGAGTTACACCTAATCAGAATTTACCAACAGAACTATTGAAGACTTAGCATTTAAAGTGTATTAAATGCAAAATATATAACTACTTTCAACGATTTTTAAATGGAAATAACATAAATTATCTTTGAGTTTTATTTTATTAAGTTGATTGGGATGACATAGGTCAACATGAACATACAGGTTTCAGGTGTGGGTTTCTGTGTTATAAGATCTGTACATTGCACCACGTGCAGGACACGCAAAGTCCCATCTTCTCCTGCCACCATATATTAGGACCCCCCTTCCTCTGGTAACATTGAGTTATATTTAAAGATTTGAAGTAGTGTCAATATTTCTATTCATTTTTTTAATGACATGAATTAAACATTTTTTATCATCGGGAGACTGGAATAGACTCTCTCTCTCTCTCTCTCCTCTCTCTCTCTCTCTCTCTCTCCTACATATACAGAGTATAGATAACGCTACACAAAATGAAAATTTATATCAAAATAGGAAGAAGTTAAGAGCATTTGAATTCCAAGCTGGAATTCAAAAGGAGGGGAATTAGCCCTGTTGCCTATCGACATCTGCTTTGCTCTTTCAGGAATCATGTATTCCATTGTGATCTTCCTGTCAAAGAGGTGTAAGTGCTTTGTGTAAAGTACCTCCACACCCCCTCCACGAAATCTGTGCTTTCTACAAAACCTTACTCTTCTACGTTTTCCTAAACATTTGTTTAGTTGTGATGTTAAGTATAAGCTGGGAATATCATGTAGATTTATTTTTTTCCGCTGGAGAGACAGAGCTCTCGCAGACCCCTTGGTTGTGCATTGCAGTCCTGCGCACAGCTCCTCATGGAGGCCATCTGTAATTAGACTTGTAATAAGTGCTTTTTAATGATGAGGAGGAAACCAGTTCATAATGCGCGGCTTCTTGAAAAGTACTGTCCATTCATTAGCTATAAAGTGCTGACCGTGCTTTAAATGCGTCTACTCTGTTCTAAAATCAAACCGAAATTAACATGCGTTTGTGCATCTGTCTTTTGTCTCTTTGTTTGCCTTATGGCCTTTCTCTGGATCTGAAAGCACTGGCAGATTGGCAGGGATCTAGCGGTTATCCAGAGGCGTTCAGCAAGGCAGGTTCTGAAGAGTTGTCTGGACCTTAAAATGAAGGCAAACGCATCAACATCCCGAGTTCACCCCCACACAAGACTGGGGCTGCCTGGCCACAGATTCCTTCCCTTAGTCCCTTTCTGAGCAGCCCGCTCAGGGCGAGGAGAGGGCCTGCGACTCTGTCCTTGTGACGTGCCAGGGCCTCGTGTTCTTCCAACCCCCGATGTGAGGTAAACGTCGTGGGTGCCTTTATGTCAAGTAACTCGAGAGCTCCTGTTCGTGAAGCCCAGATGAGGACCCTGGGGCTGGGCCACAGCTGTGGCCACAGGCTCCCATCAAGATGAGTCACACTCATTAGGTCTTTGGTTATTTCCAGGAAGAGTTGTCACGACTTGCTTCAGCAAGTCAGAGAAGCACTGCTCCAGGATTTCTGAAAAGAAGCAAAAAGAAAAAGAATTGAATCATGCATTTCTTAGTGCACTAAACCCAAGTCTATCAAAAGAGGACAGTTGGGGTGAGCCGCGGGTGGTGGGCTGCAGAAGTGTTTTGTTTGGCCTGGACGTTGCTGTAAACTGTTTGCATCTGAAGGCTTCTCCGTGGCGCCTGGGCTCTTGAGTTCATCACTGTCCCCAGGACTCCCTGCTGTCCTCTCCCGGGATCGCTTCACTCATTTATAATCCTCGCCTGGCCCCTGGAGGCAGCTGAGTTTGGCACCTGAAGTGTAGCAAGACTTTGATTTACCGTCTTCTTGGAGTCTTTTATCACCTGAACATACTTGCCAAATTTGTGCTTTAAAAATGAGAGCTTTGCTGATCCTTTGAAAAAATCATTGGGATGAGAAATAAGATAGTCTTTAGATGTTTTGCCCATTTCCACTTACACGAATGCACAGATACTGTCTCCTCTACACATTTCTGTAGTAGACCAGAAAATTATGTGAATGGAATAGGAATAAGGAATCTATTTAAATGTGACTCGTTTCTATATTTTAGCCTGGAAAAATGTGTTTTTGCCCTTGAGAGGATACTTGCTATATTAGAAATAATACATATATTAGAACATGTGAAGAATTTATGAATACTAGAGGCCCGATGCACGAAATTCGTGCGGAGTAGGCCTTCCTTCCCCCTGGCTGCCAGCACCGGCTTCCCTCTGGTACCCGGGACCCAGGCTTCGTCTGGAAGGTTGTCCGGAATGACGTCTGGTCTAATTAGCATATTACACTTTTATTATTATAGGTAACTCAAACTCAAGCTCAGTTATGAACTTTGCTTGGTACAAAACATGAAAGGAAAACAATCGAGCAAAATTATTTCTTTACCCTCTTGGCATGTGTCCATCCGTATTCAGGTGGAACGGAATTGCCTGTGACTTGGGGGGAGCTCAGAGGGGAAAGAAGCCTCCGGGTCCCCGAGTCGGTAAACGCATCGTTTGTGTTCGGTTGTAGCCAAGATGTGCTTAGTTTGTAAATGGGGCCAGAGCCTCTAAGCTAGAATGAGAAGATGCTTATAAGGCAAAAAATGAACTAGTTCGTGAATTCGTCATTGAAAGCGAAGGGTGCCTGGGATTCAGCACCCTCAAAGCCCAGGGCTCATGAGACCCTTAAAGCAGTGGGCACCCGAGGGCACGCAGCTGACACACACACCGCGGAACCAGGGCCTCCCTGTCACGTGAGTCTTCTGTGGAATCGAAGAGCATGTCCTGTGTTTCTTTTCTTGGTGGTGGTGGTCAGTACTCTCCCCACGTCACATTTCACTCTGCGGTCCCCAACAAGCTTTGCAGAGATCAGTATGAGCCTATTGAGATGGATTCTGCGGGGTGGACAGACCTGTGTCCCTTTGTTAGCCTGTAGGCACCAGGACAGGAAAAAGGGGGTGGAGAGTGAGCCCCGCCCCCACATTTAACTGCAACTGTGGGTGCGCCCCTGATGGGAAATAGGGTGTCTCACAAACTGCTGGGGGTGGGGGGTGGGGGTGGGGGAGGGTCACATGCAGGACTGTGTCCTCATTCCCCTGGGAAGGCTCACAGAGGCAGAGCAGGAGGAAGGTTGGGGTTCATTTGCATAATGTAGGCCCCTGGAAATTAAAAGTATTAATCACCTTGCTAATTTTGTATGGAAATGAAAAACTGCTCCTCAGCAAATGCAGCTTCCTGCTCAGCGCCTGGGGTGAAACTAGCCGCCAGGCCACCAAGGGGAGGTTTGCAGTGAAGATGATGCTGAATTCATAGGGAAATAGCCCGGGCCGTCTCATTGTCTTTAAGTTTTCTTAATTTTTATTTTAAAGGCTGTTTTAGCATAAAAACAGCCCTGCCTCAATAATAACTGAATGGTGTTTGTACTTGAAGCTATAGCTTAGTCAGTTAGCAAATTTTACAAGATTAAGAAATAAGTTTGAATTTTTGCTTATAAACATCTGAAGATATACCTGAAAACAGATATATTTACTGTGAATGCAAAAAATATTGTCATATTTAGCATCCACTAAAGTATTTTGCATTAAGGAAACATGAAAACGGGGTACTTTTATTTGAATATTTCTCAATTCTATTGCCACAGAGAAGCATTGGATATTAAAACAATATCGATGGTTAGGCAAAGTTATGTGAATGCTTCCATGACATAATTAAGCCAAACCCTGGGGATCACCGAGGTCTTTGGATATGAGAAACATTTCAGGACAAGTGTAGAATAGATTTCTGTGCTCCGTTTACACACACACACACAAACACACACACACACACACACACACACACACACACACACACACACACATATATATATATATATATATGTATATATATATATATATATATATATATATATCTCCACACATCTCCACACATCTAAATCTTCACATGGCTGCTTCTTTTTTATCATTCCATTTTTGGCTAATTAGCTCATGTATATTTCTCAGCAAGGCTTCCCTCTTGGACATTCATCTCTAAACATTTTTTTACACCACCCTGTATTATTTTATTAACGGTTATCACTGTCTGAACTTATATGTATTTTTTTACTTCTTCCTCTCCTCTAGTCTGTCTCCTGTTACATGCCTCTAGGTCCCTGGAGGGCAGGGATCCTGTCTGTTTTATCTGACGATAGATTCTCAGCGCCCGCTGTGTGCAGCCTAGCAAGCAGAAGACATTCGATAGAACATTGTTTAAACAACTCAGTAACCAGTAACAGTGGTGGAATAAGACTTGGTCCTGGGTTGTGCACAGGAGATCATGAAAAGGGTGCCTGTTGAATAAGACACGGCCTCCGGCTCAGGAGACTGTATAGATGAAGGCATCATGAATCGAGATCAAGAATTCAGGAGGCAGAGCAAATTATGCTGAGAAGTAAGAATGTGAGATCAAGTGTACAGTTTGCCATGCTGAGCGGGAAGCACCTATGCGACAGGTAGTGTTTATGTCCCGTAAAGAGCTGACAATGTGGACCCGGGGACAGGTCTTCATCAGAGATGTGGGTTTAGATTTCGAGGTCTTTAGTGCAGAAGGGGGTCAAGGAAGCCCTAAACGGGATGAGATCTTGCAGGGAAAGGAAGAGAGTCAGAGAGAATAAAAATGGAAGGAAAAGAGAAACTTAGACTGATTCTACCAAAGTCTATCCTGGAGTCGGGTGATGTGATCGGCATCTACAGGAGGGAACGCCATGACCCTGCAAACACAGGTGATGCTCAAGGCCATGAGTGTGTCTGCTTGTGCTTATTTTTTTTAAATTTATTTTATTGATTTTTACAGAGAGGAAGGGAGAAGGATAGAGAGTTAGAAACATCGATCAGCTGCCTCCTGCACACCCCCTACTGGGGATGTGCCCGCAACCAAGGTACATGCCCTTGACCTGAATCGAACCTGGGACCTTTCAGTCAGCAGGCCGACGCTCTATCCACTGAGCCAAACCAGTTTCGGCTGTGCGTATTTTTGATAAGTCAAGAGAACTTCTTAAAATTAATGACTTCCTGAATAACAAACGAACTTCTCGTTGTAGATGCAAACAGTCATAAACTTTACATCTGATATATGGAGAAACATGCCAACAGTGATATTTCTCTTTCTACACACCTGACCCCACAGTCACCACGCTAAACCAGAGCACCTCACATAACTAAGTGGTGAGAACCAGAAGCAGGGCTGGCGAGGGGAGCATTTTTAACCGCAGAGCGTTTACGTCTATATACACGTAACATCCACACGTGGTCAGGCGTAGGCAATGTGTTTTAAATTCATCACTAGGTTATTTATTGTTAGATTATTTCACGTTGTCTGATGCACGTTCCCTTTAAAACTTAATTTCACATTCATGTGAAAGCATTATCACTCTGCGATTCGGGCATCGCTGTTTATATGGCTTTTCTAATTACCTTAATTTGACTATTTCATGATTAATATACTTGAAAACTCAGAATGGATGGGTAATTTTTATGCCCCGTTTAAATCAAATTAGACTAATCCATAAGCTCTTATTCCAACGTGTGGGAATGAAGATCTCAGTGATATGGCTCCTTCAAGGTGTACAGTTCAGATGGACTTATGTTTTGCTAAATGGTCGATCATAATGGCCATCAACAGGAGCCGAAGGAATCCCGTGTGTGGCGTGACCGCGGGGAGGAGTCGCTCATTCTGCTCCTGCAGCCATGCCGGCACACCTGTTTCTAATTTTGAAGCCATTTATGTTACCTCCCAGCATCAGCGTTGACATGGCATCGTTAGTCAATATCTCTGCTCGCTCAAAAAGACATGAAAACAGCCATGACCAGCTTTTTTTTTAAACTTTAATTATATTTTTCAAGTGTCTGTTGGCCAGTTCAGCCTACTCTTAAGTCCAAAATGAAAGCTCTCAAGACCATACTTGGAAGTGTCATCGGCTAGATGGATGGGACTTCTCCGTTGCTAGTGGGGGTGTGGTTCTTGGGGTACCGCTGAAGTAAGCGTTTCTGGACGCCCTCACGGGAGGATGAGATGGGGTAGGAAGCTTTATTTACGTGGAATTGCATTGCTACGTTGGCAACGTCCCATTTCCCTTAACCCAGTCCTGGAAGTGCCGCAGCTGGCAATTCAGCGGAGCCGGAAGCAGAGCCAGTGTCCGGGGCGTCCGCCCCCCGGGGAGCTGGTTCTGCAGAGCATCGGCCAGTTCCCGTCCAGCAGTCCATTGTGGGGGCAGATGCAGGGGAGCCGAGGGCGCGTGCCCTGCACCACAGGAGTCCCAAGAGAACCACGAGAGATGACTCTTTGTTTAGGAGCTTATGTATCTCAAATCTCTGAGCTTGCGGTGGCCACGCCTACTTTGGCCAATGACCTGTTCCCAGGGGTGACTTACAGGCAACTACCTTCCCAGCGTCACCCCGACTTGACTGGGCATGCTCCCAAATTGCAGCTTTCTGGCAAAACTGCACAAATGGCACGCCTATAAAAGCTGGCATTCCCTTTGCTCCTTTCCTCTTATTAATAAGTAGGTTATTACATCCGCATCCTTGGATTTAGGGTAACTGACATCTGGAGTAAATAAACAGGCTCTGAGAAGTCACTTCTGAAGTACTCGCCCTGAGTTTTGTTGACTTGTGCTTCTATAGCAATTTGTGGCAATGCGTCCAACCATCATTTTAACATAAATTGCAGCCTAACCTTGTGCTTTGGGAAAACACAGCCATGGACGTGGAAAGAAAGTCAGTGTGTGTCTCTTATTTTATCTTTTAAAGTGGCAGGCATTGTTTTTACTTGATTTAAATGAAAATGTTAGTCAAAAGAGGTTAACGCCTGTGAGTTTAGTTGAGCATTCATCAATGATATAGACATAATATGTGGACAACATAAATTAAACATGTAGCTTTGTTATCAGAGTCATGACCTATCAGGAACTAATTAAATCCCTTTATAAAGCCCCTTTATGGATCACAGATTTGATTACATTGTAGATAAAATAATGTACCTCTCGCTGCCCTGCATCATACTCTAGATAACCATTATGTGGGTATAAGCCTTAATCTGCCGACATCACCGTGTTAATAGGACCTTTATGTAATAGCTAATGGCGAACTGCTCTAAGAAGTCTCATCAACCTCCACTATGCCTCTCAATGTTTAATGTTAAAAGTATTTTTTCTGAATGTTTAGTACAGCTGCAGTGTTCTATAGCTAAAGATTCTAATATAACGGTCATGTTTAGAATCTTGCTTGGAGGGGATTTACTGATTGTTAGCATGTAATGGAGTTGGCACTGTTTAGCCTCCCATAGTCAATAGGATATTTGGCTCAAGGTATTTCTTTTTTTTTAATATATTTTATTGATTTTTTACAGAGAGGAAGAGAGAGGGATAGAGAGTTAGAAACATCGATGAGAGAGAAACATCGATCAGCTGCCTTTTGCACACCCCATACTGGGGATGTGCCCGCAACCAATGTACATGCCCTTGACCGGAATCGAACCTGGGACCCTTGAGTCTGCAGGCCGACGCTCTATCCACTGAGCCAAACCGGTTTTGGCTGGCTCAAGGTATTTCATCCATAGCAAGCATGTCACAGAGGCGTGCGGCCTGCTGGTGCGAGTTTGACATGCTTGATCTCTAGCAATCTGAAAACTAAAGAACGAATGTATAAACAGTCAAATTCTTTTTCTCTCATAGGCTACCTCTTATTCCCTATGTGCTTTTCTTGCATGTTTTCATAAAAATGATTGTAAACCAGAGAAGAGATGTACGAATTTCAAATAGGTGCCCTGCTTCTTTTTTGTTGGTTTGTTTTGGTTTTTGTGTTATGTTTTTTGTTGTGTTTGTTGTTGTTTTTTTGAGCCCTCTAGAGGATAGATTAGAGATTTAGCAAGAAAGACATTTTGTCAATCTGAGATTTAGGTTAGTAAGGGCGTGAAACAGGAAAATACCATATTTCCCGTTACTTTTGATGAAAGCCATTTCTAAGCCTGCTTTATCTAGATAATACTTTTTTATTTCACACAAAAAAATACCAAAAAATGATAAAAAAAAAAAACTTTCAAGAAAAAATGTAGTTTGTTATTTAATATTACATACATGTGCTAAAATTCTGGAAATAAAATTAAAATATCCTGGGAGGATAGAATACGTACAGTAACGAGAAACGTGCTGTTCACTGGTGCACATACAGGGCAACTCAGGCGGCTCCGAAAACTACAGTGGCAAGATTTTATTTTCCCGTTTGGTTTATGATCAGAGCATAGCATGCACAAGAGGAAGTGACAGCCCTAACCGGTTTGGCTCAGTGGATAGAGCGTCGGCCATCGGACTCAAGGGTCCCAGGTTCAATTCCAATCAAGGGCATGTACCTTGGTTGTGGGCACATCCCCAGTAGGAGGTGTGCAGGAAGCAGCTGATTGATGTTTCTCTCTCATTGATGTTTCTAACTCTCTCTCCCTCTCCCTTCCTCTCTGTAAAAAATCAATAAAATATATATTTTTTTTAAAAAAGAGGAAGTGACAGAAAGTGTGGTGGGCAAGATTGTTCTCAAACTCTGAGGAGCTTTGGCTGTCAGGAACTTTGGGTTTTCATCTCCAGGGGAGAAAAGAAAGAAGACTTTAAAGAGACATGAACATGATAAGAGATACAGACAAGATGTGAAGGAGTGAGCACAGGTCAGAGGTGATCACAGTCGGCGAGGGAGAGCTGCTGGAGCCTGAGGCCGGGGTGAGCCAGGAGAGTGGCCCAGGTGCTTGCCCGCGAGGCTGCTTCCGAGATGGAGCCGAGAGGACTTGGGGGCCCAGAGTGAGAGAGAAAAACCTTGGCATGACGTGTTGACTGGGACAAGAAACATTGGTGCTAGAATGGGTGGTGTTCTGCCTTTTAATTAAACATTTTGCAACGGGTATCTGGAAGAAAGAGAAGATAGATTTAATTTCAAAATGTTAAACTTGACATGCCTGCGCAATAGGAAATTCAGACACGAGCCTCAGAGGGAAGGCTGAGAGTGGAGGTAGGGATTGGGAGGAACCGTGTATGCCAGAATCACCAAGAAAGAATACAGTAAAGGGGATTAAAAATGATTTAAGAACTCTTTAAAAAATCAGTACAGCCCAATGGCAAATACAGGGATGGTTTCAAAGATGTTTTGAACTTTTCTAAATGTAGATTTTTTTAAAAAATGAAAAATAAAAACTCAAAAAAACAAAAATATATGATTAGAAGAACATATTTCTTATACCTAAAATACAGGGTGGGAAAAAGTAGGTTTACAGTTGTGAATACACAAAACACAGAGTTCATTCTTGTATTACCATTTATTAATTATTGTATTTTCCACGCAAACAACTGTAAACCTATTTTCACCCTCTATATTAAAGTTTAATGTTAAAGATACCAATTTGGCATTGCTTTATTAAAATGGAAAGACTTTATTAAAACCGAAAGAATGTATTGGGGTGACACTGGTTAACAAAATTATACCAGTTTCAGGTACACAGTTCCACAACACCTCTGTACACTGTACTGTGTGTTCACCACGCCCAGTCACCTCCTTCCATCTCCATTTATCCCCCCTCTACCCTCTTCTGCCTCCCCCAACACTCTGCCTCCAGCCATCACCACACTGTTGTGTGTGTCCATGAGTTTCTTGTTTCTTTTTCTCAATCTCTCCAAACCACAAAAAGGGTTTGAAGGTTAATGAAAATGAAAAAAAGGGAAGTGCGCACATTTATTTTGAATACTAGATGCCAATTCGTGCACCAGTGTGGTCCCTCGGCCTGGCCTGTGGGATCGGGCCGAAACCGGCTCTCCGACATCCCCCGAGGGGTCCCAAATTGCAAGAAGGTGCAGGCCAGACCAAAGGACCTCACCAGCGCAGGATTGGGGCTGGGAAGGGACACAGGAGGTTGGCCAGCTGGGGAGGGGCTGCGGGAGGGCTCCAGGGTGTGTCTGGCCCATCTCACTCAGTCTCAATCAGCAGGACCCCAGCAGCAAGCTAACCTACTGGTCAGAGCATCTTCCCCCTGGTGGTCAGTGCACATCATAGCAAGCGGTTGAGTGTCCTTAGCATATCATTAGCATGTTATGCTTTGATTGGTTGAACAGATGACTGGACACTTAGCATATTAGGCTTTTATTATATAGGATTCTCAGATCATATTCTAGTAATTTACGACTTGAGATAAGTAAGCTTCTGAGGAATCCTCTAATTGTCATCAATATTTCCACTTTTCTCATTTCCACAGTGATGTTCCGTTTGAAGGAAGGATGTGGGGCAGGGAGGGGATATCTGACTTCCCTTTGATGCCAGTATTAAAAGTACAGTGTTTCTGCTCACAAATAAATAAAACTGAGGGGAAAATACTATGATGTGCATATAAAGTTATTTCCAAAAGGTTTATATCTGTAATCAGATTTTACAACCTCAAAGAAACAATACTTTTAAATTTTCATTTTGGTTATATCAACAAAGGAACTCAAAATTGAGTGTTGGAGACCTATAGAAAAAGACATTTTTTAAATCTGATTTTTTTTTTCTTCTTTTTGGTCAATAACTAAAGGGCAGAGATTTAAATTTAAAATGGCAATTTAAAGGTGCTAAGTCTCTACTTTTATTTTTTAATAATAAAACGTTATGGCCCCAGGAAGAATGTCAGAGCAGATAACTTTGCAGTGTACATGGTTCCTTCTTGCCAGCCATGCATTTACATGTATTTGAGTTGGAGACCCTATTTATTTTGTAGTTTTCTTTAAGGCAACAGTTCTCAAAGCTTTACTGTTTATAAAGCCATGCGACTATGTGTGTGTAAAATATTGCTGCGAGGAGAGTTTGTCAGCATAACCTGTTCTTCAGAGACTTTGATAAAACTCTGGGTAGTAACAGCTGTGCTGTGGTGATTTTGGTTTCTCAAGTCAGAAACCAAATCTGTTATTTCAGATCTGATCGTGGTTTCTTGGATTTAGACAAAACGTGTCTTTCCTTATCATTTGTCTTAGTGGGTTTGGGAGCATCTTTGCAAGGACTTATCTTCTGTGTTGGCATTTTAATCATTTGTAGGGCCAGCAATTGCAGGAGGCTGTATGGAATGCTTCCGACTATATGAAAGGAATTATTTCCTGAGTGTTATTACATATCTGAGTGTGAGAGAGAGAGAGAGAGAGAGAGAGAGAGAGAGAGAGAGAGTGTGTGTGTGTGTGTGTGTGTGTGTGTGTGTGTGTGTGTTGATGGCATCATAAGTCACCTCTCATTATCCTAGGTAATA
This sequence comes from Eptesicus fuscus, assembly GCF_027574615.1. NCBI lineage: Eukaryota > Metazoa > Chordata > Mammalia > Chiroptera > Vespertilionidae > Eptesicus > Eptesicus fuscus. The sequence continues at coordinate 87,334,172 of NC_072484.1, forward strand.
AGCACATTTACTTTGAGTGCATGCAATTTTTTCCTAGGAAAACAGTCTGAATGGGACCTCTGATTCTCTCTGATCTTTTATGAATTTCCCAGGAAACGCATAGCGATGTGCTTAGTTCTGGAACAATTACTGTCAGTGGAAGAAGAGAGGCTTTTAGAAAGCAGATATGTTTTCCAGCAGTTCATATGTGAAATATATTACACTCCCTCAGCCCATCTGTACTAACAGAGCAAAGGAGAAATTCAGAGCACTGACTTAAGTAAAGATGCTTCTGCTACATAGACTACAAAGAGCATGTAAAGGCAGGAGGTATCCAGTAACAATCTTATAGACAGTTCAGGCAAATGATGCCACAATTATCCATTTTGCATTGATAAGCTTATCTGAGGCCTATGCATGTTTCTTTACTTTTAAAAAGTGGGTCACTAGTGCCCCAATCAGCTCAATGATGAACTAGAAATGTAATTTGACATTGATGCAATGATGCCTTGCAAACTCCAATTGCTGTAACAATGCAAGGTAAACGGCAAGCAGAAGAAGGGTAGCTGAGTTATTGAATCTAGCAGTAAGGTTATTGTTTGGATTAGCTTTATCGTCAGAGAGGTTAATGGAAATGTACAGTAGATGGTAGAGGTAAAGTCTAAGAAAGAGTAGAGGTATTTGGAAATACAGTAAAGGTAATGTTATATTTCCATGCCAATTTTTTTGGAAACCTACTTTCAGAAAGTTGAGTGGAATCAAGCAAATCTCATTAACAACAACAAAAGTTGTCTAAGAAACTTGAGTAAAGGATTCCTTAGGCATTTCGGTGGGTTAGGAGTACAACCTGTGTAACCCAAGTAGCAGAGCAGGTCCAGAAAATTGAAGCTTGCCTCTGTCCAGTTTCTGTGGGTAGAGTACAAAGGAATACAGACCAGTCTTCTCAAACAGTCTTCTCTTCTCCTGCGGGATCGGGCCTAAACCGGCAGTCAGACATCCCTCGAGGGGTCCCCAGATTGGAGAGGGTGCAGGCTGGGCTGAGGGACACCCCCCCCCTTCAGTGCATGAATTTCATGCACCGGGCCTCTAGTAATATATATAAAGGATATATTTAATTTTTAAAAATTAAGTAAATTGATTTATGGAATCATAGAAGCTTTACACATGCAGCATTATAAACCAGCAGGGTATGTACTGCATCATGCTCACCACCAAATGTCTAGCTTCTGTCACTATACACCTTTATTGGCTTTGCCCTCCCTCCGGTAACCACAAATCTGCTGTGTGCCTCAATAAGTCTGTTTTCGTTTTGTTTTTATATTTCACATCTGAGTGAGTGAAATCATAGGTATTTGTCTTTTTCCATCTGACTTATTTCACTTAGCATAACGTCCTCTTAATCCAAGGAATGAAAACAACTGAAGTGTCCATTAATGAATAAATGATTAAAAAAAATGTGTGTATACACACACACAAAATGGAATACTACTCAGTCATAGAAGGTGAAATCTTGCCTTTGCAACAACATGGATGAACCTTGAAGGGTGTATTTATTGATAATGCCAGAGCCTTATTGTAGAAGTCACCATAAGTGTTTCTTTTTTTTAAATATATTTTTTTATTGATTTCAGGAAGGGAGAGGGAGAGAGAGAAAAAAAAAATCAATGATGAAAGAGAATCATTGATCAGCTGCCTCCTGCATGCCCCCTACTAGGGATCGAGCCCACAACCTGAGACTCTTCAGTCTACAGTCTCTATCCATGGAGCCAAACCAGCTAGGGCACCATACGTGTTTCTTTAATCCAGGGGTGGGGAACGTCCAGCGTGCAGGTTATATAAGGCCTAAGAAATAATTTGGTCTGGCCCTGCCAAGGCATTAGGGATGAGTTAATTAAATATATGACCAAAGATAGCAGGCTAATTTTTAAATTGATAATTTTGTATGGCCTTCAAATGGCCCTTGACAGAAAAAAGATTCCCCACCCATGCTTAATCTATTGTATATTTTTAATCAGTGAAGTCGGAATGAAAACAATCTGTATTATCTAGTGCGCTGCTGGAGGTCATTCACGCTACCTTCTTTTTCTGGAATTTTTAAAAGAAAATTTGAAATAGGTCTCATAAAAGCTGGGCTAGAAATTTTTCTGTTTGATTAAAATTTCATTGCCTAGACATGCAGTATTGTAATATATTAATATTATCCTCTTTTGAAAATAATCTTCATAGCAACCCAGGGGCAAGCTGTCATTTGAGACTCTGGGAGCTAACAATTATTAAAAAGTTCTGAGAAAACATTTGACTTCAGGAGGTATTCCTTTTTTTATGCCATTAAAATCCGTGCTTCTTTGAAACCAATATTAGTGATCATTCAAAAGAAAAGCATCAATTAACTTTACATTAAACTTTTCCGCAAAAGACAATGCAGACCAGATTTCATTGGAATTTTCATGTGTTGTATTTCTCTACGTATAGTGGGCTGCCACGAATCTTAATAATGAAAATCTTTAAGTACAAGTGACTCCCTACAAGGCATGATGTGATTATTAATGGAATCAATTATCTGTCTGCTCAGTGAGGTTACTATGGTTGAAATGACAGTTAATGAAAGACTGAGGTAGATTTTAAATATAGTGTGTTTATGTTTAGCAACACACATTCTATTATACTAAAAATCAATGAGAAAATATGGTGGGGACAATGCCATTTCACTTTCTTCTTATCATTAAGAAACTCTTCCTGTGAGTATGTTTCAGAAGAGTCACCGATGTCCCCAAACTAGAAATGTTATTATGTTGCCCAAGTTATATTCAGTCAAGAAACTGGGAAGTTACACCGTTGGTGGAATTGTTTGAGGCCAGCCGCTTCCCAAGGGCCTCCAAATCGCTTTGAAGTATAGGATATTCTTCTCTCAGAGTCTCAGTGACCACACATCTTTTTTTAAATATATTTTATTGATTTTTCACAGAGAGGAAGGGAGAGTGTTAGAAACATCGATGAGAGAGAAACATCGACCAGCTGCCTCCTGCACACCCCCTACTGGGGATGTGCCCGCAACCAAGGTACATGCCCTTGACCGGAATCGAACCTGGGACCCTTCAGTCCTCAGGCTGACGCTCTATCCACTGAGCCAAACGGGTTTCGGCAACCACACATCTTGACAGAAAGACGACCTCAGAGCCGAGCGGTGTTCATGGCACTTCATAGTGGTTTTCTGAGGAGAGCAGAGCACCGCGGAGCTGTGGTCTGGGTAATAGGAAGGATTCCTGGCTGAGTCTAACCCATGAACGGCTCCCCACCGCCCCAGCCCCAGCCCTTGAAACCTCCTTCCTGCTTTCTCTCTCTATGAGTTTGACTACTTAGATCCTCACATAAGTGGAATCATGCAAGGTTCGTCTAGTTGTGAGTGGCTTCTCTCACTTAGCATTATGTCCTCAAGGTCCATCCATGCTGTAGGATGTGACACGGTTTCCCTCTTTCCTTAAGGTTGGGTACTACCCCATTGTATTTCTATACCATGTCTCTATCCATCTGTCAGCGGGCATTTAGCTTGCTTCCGCCTCATGGATATTGTGAACGACTCTCTTCATACACATTGAAATTCAGTTGGAAATCAGTTGTTCCATCTCCAATGGTGTCTCACGTTGTTGCTCTTTTTCTTTCTTTCTTTCTTTCTTTCTTCCTTTCTTTCTTCCTTTCTTCCTTCCTTTCTTCCTTCCTTTCTTCCTTCCTTTCTTCCTTCCTTCCTTCCTTCCTTCCTTCCTTTCCTTCCTTCCTTCCTTTCCTTCCTTCCTTCCTTCCTTCCTTCCTTTCCTTCTTTCTTTCTTTCTTTCTTTTCTTTCTTCCTTTCTTTTCTTTCTTCCTTTCTTTTCTTTCTTCCTTTCTCTCTCTCTCTCTCTCTCTCTCTCTCTCTCTCTCTCTCTCTCTCTCTCTTTCTTTCTTTCTTTCTTTCTTTCTTCCTCTCTCTCTCTCTCTCTCTCTCTCTCTCTCTCTCTCTTTCTTTCTTTCTAGTTTTCAGCAAAGTTGTTGAAAATGTGCATAGGCGCTGACTTCATAGGGACTGGGGGGTATTTTTTCTTGTCCAGTGCAGACGTGTGGATAAGAGTGAGACAGTCCTGCTCGCGGTCAAACGGCCCAGGGGCTTGGTAGGTAACGGAATGCTGTCATTGCAGGACAAGTCCGCGCCGGCTGACAAGCAGAGCAAACCCGAGGCGGCCCAGGCCACGCTCGCAGCCTCCGCGGTCTCGGGCTCCCAGGAGGTGCTGTACATCAACGGCAACGGGACCTACAGTTACCATAGCTACAGAGGCCTCGGCGGGGGGCTGCTGAGTCTGAGTGACGCTTCCAGTAGCGGTGAGTCTCTATTATATATTCCGATTTTTAGGTCCATTTGGAGGTAGTCAGTTCTCTGGACCCGAGAGAAGAAAATGAATATATTGTGAAAGCAATAGTCCGTGCCAACCTGCTAAAAACAAGGCCGTTCAATGCAGAACACCCATCTCGCGGCAAGGATGCCCCCTGTTCTGTTGCTATTTCTGGAAGTAGTAGCGCGGTATACAACGGGAGGATTGCTGTTTTTTATACTGAAAAGAATTCTCAACCAGAGAAATAGCCTTTTAAAACAAATAGTTTTACATTCCTCCCCCCCGTCCCCAAAGCTGTTATGTAACTATTCTTCAAGAATAATGACACATTTTCTTAATGTTTGAAGTTTTGAATTTGGAAATTGGAGGCCCAGGAACTTGACTGACTTGATGAAAGATGCATACACAGTCCCTCCTTGTACCTAAGACCCTCCAGTGACAGCGCATCCCAACGGCGGTAGCGTGCAGCTGTAAAAAGTCATGAAAAACATCCTTATATGCGCCAGGTGACGAAAAGTACATGAGCCAATATTCATTCAAGGAAGACTTATAAAAAATCTTGAAAAGTTGCATAGAGGCAGGGATGAGAGAGAATGATACGGGAAAAGGAATATAAGGCAGAATTCTCTGCTTACACTTGTTTCTATACTTGGTTTGGTAAACTTAACTTTGGAACAGCTTATGTGTTTATATAATTAGGAATGAAATTGACCTTAAGAATCTCTAATGTTGAGGGGAAATGATGCAAATGAGCCTCATCTGTTTAAATGAGTGTTTGGCATCGCCTCAGAGAGGAAGGGACTTCTCCAGTGACCTCAGAACTCACGCTCCGCAGCGTGCCGGCGTGCCACCAACCTTAGATTATGTCAGTGACCACTTTAGTATCCTGGTTCTGATGTCTGTGTATTGTGGTTTAAAGCAAACTTATAATTATGTGGTGTCAGTGCAAGCTGCGATTTTTCAGCAGGAGGCCAAGTAGATACAGATGTAAAATCAGCAAGTTTAAGCAAAAACTTCGCAGCCTTGTATTTGAATTGTTAGTATCGGTGAGAACTGCTATTTCCTCTCTCTTTCCACTAGAAATGCCTGAAAACAAAGGCTAATTTGAATTCTAAAAGTTGATTGGGCTTGGAGGGCTTTTCCTAGATTTGGGGGGCAGTTGCATTATAGTGTCAGTACCTGCACAGTATTGGGAAGCTGCTCCGCGTGTGAGCAGGGGCCATTCTGCTGGGTCTGCTCACAGCAAAGGTCCTCTAAGCACAGGGTCCCTGACCTTCAGTTTCTATCAGTTGCCTCCAGCTTAAAACACACACACACAAACACATATGCACACACATGCACACACATGCGCGTGCACACACACACACACACACACACACACACACACACGGTGCCTCAAGTAGAAGGAAAAAGGAGGAGCTGATTTTGGAAAGAGATCCAGTTCCCAGTGTAGGCTCAGTGAGCCTTCTCAGCTGCTTTCACGTCTTATTTTTATTTGGACAATAAATCTGCAGGAAAGAGCAAATCTGAGATTAGAAAAGGAAAACATAAAAGCTTTAAAGCTGGAAGCTCTAATATTTTTAAAAAATACTTCACATGTGAAATAAGAACTGATAGGTAGTTCCGAGCTTAACCACCAGATCAAAAAATGGGGTGGGGGGATTAGAGTGTATTCACTAAAGACTTTATTGACAAAAAACATGTTGTAATTTAAACTTTAAAAAGCATTCATCTATTAATTTATTTAACATAAACTAATAACAATAAATACTACTTATGGAGTCCCCTCAGTGTAATATCCATTGAATCCTTACACAGTCTTATGAGATACATCCTGCCATTTGGAGGAAATTTTTATAAAATTAAACTTGCCCCACATTTAAAAATAATGCCAAGGCACCACTTCCCTTTTTCCTAACATGACTGAAACCTATTTTGTGAGGCTCAGAGGGGTTGAGTGACTTGCCCAAAGCCCCTTCGTAAAGGGAGGGTCCAGGATTTGCACACAGGCATTCTGACATTAGAGTCTGCGTTGGAAGCTACTGAGTAATAATCTGTATAATGGACACAAGTACTGAAGCAAGTGATCGTCTCCGGTAAGTACAATATACTGTCTGTCTCCAGAAACCCTCCTAGGCTGAACGTGTCATGTAAGTGAATGCATCACGCAATATGCTATCTTTTATGTCTGGCCTCTTTCACTTAGCACATTTGCAAGGTTCATCTATGTTATAGCATGTATCAACACTTCTTTTTTATTGCCAAATGTTCTGTTCTATGGATATGCTATATTTTGTTTAACCATTCAAATTGGTGGGCACTGGGATATTCTCCACCTTTGAGTTACTGTGAATGATGCTACTATATGAACCTCTGCTTTACAAGTGTGTGTGTGAAATCAATGTATTGTGTTTATACTTAGAAGTGGAATTACTGGTTCGTACATGTGGTAACTCTGAGTTTAACATTTCGAGGAAATAACAGATTGAACATGAGATGTCTCTGTGTTCATTTTACCCTTTTTAAATTTCTTTCAACTATGTCTCACAGTATTTATAATACAAGCTTTACACTTTTTTATTTTTACTGCTAAATATTTCTCTTTGTGATGCTACTGTAGATGGCATGATTTCCTTAAAACGTTGGCCTACATTTTTCTGTTTTTTTGGAAGAGTTTGTGAGGTGTTGGTATTCATACTCTAAATGTTTCCTGGAATTCAGGAGTGGCGCCCTGTGCCTGGGCTTTTCTGGGAAATTTTTGATTACTAACTCAATCTCTTGACTTGTTATAAAGTCTACTGACATTGTCCGCTTCCTCTTGAGTTAGTTTGAGTAGTTTGTTTCCAGGAATACGTCCATTTCAACTGAATTATCTAATTTATTGACGTAATTGTTCATAGTATTCCTTCGTAACCCTTTTTATTTTTGGAAGGTCAGTAGTGATGGCCCCTCTGTCGTTTCTAATTCTAGTCATTTGAGTGTCCTCCCTTTTCTTCTTGGTGATATATTAGCTAAATTTTGTCAGATGTTGTCATCCTTTCAGAGAACAGCTCTTGGTTTCATTGATTTTTCTCTATTGTTTTCTAATCTCTTACTTCATTGATTCCTATTCTCCTAGTTTTTATTTTCTTCATTTTTCTTACATTAAGTTTAGTTTAGTTTGCTCTTATTTTCCCGTGGAAATGGAAAGTTAAGACACTTGTTTGAAGTCTTCTTTCCTCTTTACATAGAGGCATTCACAACTGTACACTTCCTTTTAAGCACTGCTGTATCTGCATCACAAAATGTTGGTATGTTGTGTTTTTGTTTTCATTCACCTCAAGGTATTTTCTAATTTCCTTTGACCCATTGGCTGTTTAGGTATGGTGCTCAATTGCCACATATTTGTAAATTTCCCAAATTTCTTCCTGTCCCCGATTTCTAGTTGTATTCCACTGTGGCCAGACAACATGCTTCATATAACTTCTATAATCCTGTCAAGTTTATTGAAGCTTGTTTTGTGATCCAGATCATGGTCTGTCCGGGAGAATGTTTCATGTTTCATGGAGAATGTACCTGAGAATAATGTGTATTCTGCTGCTGGTGGTGGGGCATTTTGTAAATGTATATTGGGCCTCGTTGTTTTACAGTGACTAAATCTCCTATATACTTGTTGACATCTGTCTGATTTTTATAGCCATTATTGAAAGAAGGGTATTGAAGTCTTCAAGTACTATTGTTGAATTGCTTACTGTTGCCTTCAATTCTGACAATTTTGTTTCCTTTATTTTGGGATTCTGTTGTTAGGTGTATATATTGGTATATCTTCTTAATGGACTCACACTTTTATCATATCCTTCTTTATCACTAGTAACTTTTTAAGTCTATTTTGCCTAATATTAGTTATTTCTGTAATATCAAGAAAAGACAGTGGTAATTTGCATTATCATGGTAGTACTGAAAACAAAGCTTTGGACATGGTAGTGACATATAGAAGAGTATGGGACGAATTGAGTATTGCTCACCTCTACTCAAATACAACCAAAATAATTTTTCTTTGATCCATAAATGGCTAGGTAATTTTGGGAGCCCAATGCCAAATGAATATGTGGGCCCTCTTGTATAAAAATTAAGTATTTCAAGATGCTGATAACAGAGCATTAAACAAAGCTTAGAGCTCTTCTGAGAACAGGCTCCTGTGGGTCTACACATGCCTAACACCCCACTCTTTATTATCTATCCAGCAAGTTGGAGAAAGCATTGTATTTTCATGAAAAAGGTAGAGAGCTAGATATTTAGAGCTCCTCTCCAATATGGACCTCACCCTTCCCCTTGTTACCATTACTATAACGAGTGGTAAAAAAAATAAAAAGATAATATATACAAGAAGGAAAAGATTGAAGACACAATTGAAGAGACTATTTTGAGAGGGTTTTTTTTTTTTTTTGGAAAGAGAGGAGAGAACTTTGGGGCAACTGCCAACCCTGAGTGAAAATCAAGAAGGAATATAAAGGAAGTTTTTGCTATGAATTATTATTGAGCAGGGCTCCAAAACTTTTTATTGTCCTTCAACCCATTCTCCACAGAGAAACCAAAGTAATCTTTAAGAAAAGGAAAATGTGCCCTGGCTGGTTTGGCTCAGTGGATAGAGCATCAGCCTGCGGACTGAGGAGTCCCGGGTTCGATTCAGGTCAGGGGCGCATGCCTGGGTTGTGGGCTTGATCCCCAGTGGGGGGCGTGCGGGAGGCAGCCGATCAATGATTCTCATCATTGATGTTTCTCTTTCACCCTCTCCCTTCCTCTCTGAAATCACTTAAATATATAAAAAAAGAAAAGAAAAGGAAAATGTGATTATATCACTTAATTATCTAAAACCCTTCTACGGGCTCTAATTATTCTCGGGAAAATGACATTATCCAGCCCTTCATGCCTCAGTGTTCCCCGACCTGAAGTTTTATTTGACATTTTTGCTTTTTACTCCCACACCCGTAATTTATTGCTCATCTCTGAAATGCTGAACTCCAGGTCTAGGTCACGTATAGCCATGACTCTCACAGCATCCTGAAGCTGTCATTGAAAGCATGTACCACAGTGCGCGCACGTGCGCACACACGTACTCACAATACATTGGTATTCCTTCCTCAACCGTATTGTTCATGGTGCTCAGAGTCACCTCAGACACCTAGTTCAGATTCCAGGTATGCAACCGTGTAAATGGCTAGAAATCAGTTTTATAAATTGACAGTTTGAATGTAGATACTATGTATTACGGTGAAGCCCACTTAGTCAGTCTCCCCCCAGAAGAGCCCTCGCTATCAGAGAGTCTAAAGGCACTTGAGAAATAATGTAAGGGCAGCCTATAGTTTTTAAAGGCTACAAAGAAAGAGGTCAGGAGAGCTGAGTGATTTGCTCAAGGTCACACCGGTTGACTTTTTGAGTGCTTAGTCAATACGCCTTTTGGCTTTTGCGTGATGAGATAAAGATCTCTTAAGGATACAACAAAGAACAACGTTGAACAACTCAGACCGTCTGCTGGGAAAAGCCAGGCGTAGCCGGATAACCAGGACGGCATGCCGCAAATCACAACCGAGGTGGCTCTCTTTGGGCAATGACTTTGGGCTTGTCACTGAGTTACAAACAAATAAACAAAAACAAAAGCCGGCAAAACACCAGTCTGAGCAAATAACTGCTTTTGACTTAAACTGAAGAGAATCTCTTTAGCTCACATTTGAGAAAGGCCTCTCGCTATAGTGATGGTAGCAAGGGGAAGGGTTAAAGTCCGTATTGGGGAGGAGCTCTGAATACCTTCCATCTCAAACCCACACACACTGCCTGCAGCACTGGTGTTGGCTCTCGCTACTTTGATTTCTTTTATTGCGGAGGGTGGGGGGGCTTGTTTTAACAGGAAGGCAGCCTGATTGATCAGGCCCACGATTGTCTTTATGTGGGGACTTGCTTCATAAATTCTGGGAACCCCAAACATTCTGACTTTGTTTAAAAAATGTTATCTTTAGCTTATTTTTTCATTTCTAAGACATCAGAATAGTCATTCCCTGTAACGTATTTGGAGCCGTGGAGAAAGAAACTACACACACATCCATAAATCTTGAGAGCTAAAGAGGACATAGGAGATAAGCATTATATGAGATGCCAACATCATATCTGATGGCCAACAATTCCAGTTAATCTAAGTTTGAGAGTTCTTGACTTTAAAGTTTGTAGAGATGTCTGAAAAGTGTAGAAGGGACCAACAACTTTTTTTTTTTAGCATTTATATTTATTTTTCTTTATTTTCTTTACCATCACCATTTATCCCCCCTTCACCCTGTTCACCTCCACCCCACAATCACCACACTGTTGTCCGTGTGCATGAGTTCTTCCTTTTATTTATTTATTTATTTATTTATTTAATTTTTGTGGGAGCAACAACTTTTAAGAGACCAAGTTGACTTAGCTATACATCTGACAATGTATAAAGCAGATGAAGACCATCAGAATTCAAACCATTTACAGAAAAACGGGAAAGTCTGATGTGGATTGGCAGCATGAACAGCAGGACACAGATTGAAGGAGATACTAGTACAATGCTTGCAGGACCTTCTAAGCCAGTGCAATAGGGACATCAGCCCTGCAGATTGTACTGTGTTCCAGAAGAATGGAAAGGCAGAATGGGAAATGAAACGGAGCAGCGTTTGGCTTTAATTTAACAAGTATTTTTGGGTCCTCCTGTTCACATCACTGTAATGGGTGCTTTGTCGGTCTGTTTGGGCTGCTATAGTAAAAATACCATAGACGGGATGGCTTGAACAACAAACACTATTTCTCACAATTCTGGAGGCTGAGAAGTCCATGATCAGGTGCCTGGATGGAGCCTGCTTCCTGGTAGATGGCTGTCTTTTCAGTGGGTGCACCCGTGGGGGAAGGGGAAAGGAGCTATCAGGGTCTCACCTGTAAAGGGCGCTAATCCCATTCATGAAGGCTCCACCCTCCTGACGTACCTCCCAAGCACCCCACCTCCAAATCCCGACGCGTTGGAGATGAGCTTTCTATAAGTGAATTTTGAGGGGAATGCCAACTGTCTGTCTATAGCAGCTACGTCAAGAGAAACAAGGTTGAGGAAGGCAGAATCACTGACCTCAAGAAACTGACAGATCAACTGGAGATAAAACATCTGTCCTCTTCTTGCCTACATATCAGAATCCTTTAGGACTCTGCTTAAATAGCACTTCCTCTGTGACACTGTACCTGGCTACCTCCCTCCCCTTGGGAGATGAGTCACTTTCCTGCCTGTGCCTTTATTCTAGCACTTAACTCACTGACTTGTGACATGTTTTCAAATATTTTCCCTCTGCACTCCTTCAAAGCAGACGCTCTGTCTCGTTCACGATGACGTCTCCTGAATAAGGCCAGACATGTAAGTGCTCAACTTCAGTGACATAATGAACACCTTTTAAAAAATAGAACACGTGCTGCCCAAAATCAAAAAGCCACAAAGAGAATTATGTATGTATATCGGAGGGCAGGGTGAAGGGTTTCTCTTTGATAAAGCGGAGGAATCGGGAAAGGAGGAAGATTAAACGGAATAGACGGATTCTGTGGCTGAACGAGGAAGGCTCCCGGATGATGTTTTCTCGTTGTGAATACAGTAGCAGGAGGAGAAGCCTGCCCATGGAGGAGACCTCGTAGCCTGGAAAGGGTGCCCTCCAAACCCTTCATTAGCCAGCCTCCATTTGTTTAGAGCTGGCAAGAGTCTGCACCCAACAATCCAGATTTTCACGTTGGAGTGTTATCAAGATGACAGCAGTTGCAATTTGCATAAAGAGTTTATTCAAATTATCCAACCAAAGTGAGAAGCAAGCAGCGGCCAATCCTCCAGTTACGATCACATCCGATTGCATAGGACGCTGGGATGCCTTCTTCCTATCGGGAAGTTCACGCTGAGCCGTCTACAGAGCTCAGTTGTGGTTCGCTGTGGTTCTCCGGGGATCTCCAGGGTAAATTATACGCATAAGTCCGCTACTGAGGTGTCCCTTCCATGAGCCCCACTGGGCAGACTTTTCAATTTGTTTTTCAACTCTGATATACACTGGGCTGATGGGCAGACGGGAATTTAACAAGACCAAATTGTAGTAATAATGGCCGTAATAACTAACATTTGTATGGCAATTTCTTGTTTGCCCAAATCTTGACATTCATTATCTTTTTTATTCCCCACCAGTATTCAGGATTTGTGGCTATAAGGATTCCTTGGATCCTGGCCTGTAGTTAGAATATAAGGAGGCCTGGCCATAAGATCCGCCACCTCCCTAGAGCTCGTTCATGATGACGTAGCTGGTGAGGTACATGGACAGTGCTGTCCCTAGGCACCAGCATTCGGAAATACTTCTCACTTGATATTTTCAAAGAAGTGCTTCTGTTCATTCACTGTCTTCACTTCTCATCAGCTATTCACTCTTCAGTCCACTGTAAATGGCTTCTCCCCACCATTTTACTGAAATTGGTCAGGGTAAGTTTACCAGTGATTTCACTTAAAGGTTATTTTTTTCATTTATTTATTATTTATTTTTTCTTTATTGATTAAGGTATTACATGTGCCCTTATCCCCCTACTTCCCCCCCACACACTCATGCCCTCACCCTCCTGGTGTCTGTGTCCATTGGTTAGGCTTATATGCATGCATACAAGTCCTTTGGTTGATCTCTCCCCCTTACCCCCACCCTGCCCTACCTTCCCTCTGAGGTTTGACGGACTGATCGATGTTTCTGTCTCTGGATCTGTTTTTGTTCATCGGTTTATGTTGATCATTATATTCCACAAATGAGTGAGATCATGTGATATTATTTATCTTTCTCTGACTGGCTTATTTCACTTAGCATAATGCTCTCCAGTTCCTTCCATGCTGTTGCAAATGGTAAGAATTCCTTGTTTTTTACCGCAGCGTAGTATTCCATTGTGTAGCTGTACCACAGGTTTTTAATCCACTCATCTGCTGATGGGCACTTAGGCTGTTTCCAAATCTTAGCTATGGTGACGTGTGCTGCTATGAACATAGGGGGTGCATATATCCTTTCTGATTGGTGTTTCTAGCTTCTTGGGATATATTCCTAGAAGTGGGATCACTAGGTCAAATGGGAGTTCCATTTCTAGTTTTTTGAGGAAACTCCATACTTATCAGATTCTTGAGTATATTTGCATCTGCTGCTGATTAGAGCTTTGAAGCAGCCACTTTCTTGGCTTCCATGAAACACTCTCTCATCACAGTGTGCTCCTAAGATGACTCTCCTGCCAGGATCCTGGGCTTTGTCCCTGTCCCTTTAACCCTGTTCTGTACATTGCTCAAAGGAGAGCCTACTCCCTCTTATTTCAGTTATAAAATATGCAACAAGCTGTCACCCCTATGCTTTGCCTCGAGCTTCAGATTTTCTATCCAGCTGTCTACCAGATAGCTTGCCTAGACATCACAAAAATCTAATATTTAATTGTTAAAACGGAATCATTCATCCCCAAACATGCTATTGCCTGTTTATGGGATTATCTCATGCAGGGAGGCCCGCCCCTGCCCCTAACTCATGTCGGCTATTATGTTCTCTGTGATCATTTTCTGGTTGCCTTGCTCATTAATTGGTCTTCCGGTATATTCCCACAGTACCCTGGTCATGTCTGTTATTTAACCCATCTGTTACGTGCTCCCTTCTATATTAGATTGTGTACATTATGAGGGCAGGCAAGGTGACCTTTCTTTTACTATTATATATTAGTGCTCAATAAATAGATAAATGAAAGACTCTGTGAAAGAAATTATTCTGATAAAATATTGTACCACTTGGAAAACTTAACTAAATCCAACTGATAATGGGAATAATAGTTGAAGCTGAGGATGTCTTTTCTAATTTTATTCTCTTTTAGTATTAATACCCCCCAGAAGACAAGTGTTTCATATCAGGCGTCAGTCCCCTGGTTTAGGAAAGAAATGTTTATTTTCCATAGTTACCCAGGGACCTGGGGAGGTGCGCTTTTTACCTTTCCCTCTCAGTGACTCGTTCTGGCTCCGTAGCCTCGTGCAAAGAATTAGTGCAGCTGCGTGGTGAGGGAGCCATTGTCATTCTGCTCCAGGAGACAGCTGGGTGCTTCTGTCGTGAGAAAACGGCATCAGGTCTGTTATGTTAATCGGCGTCGATGATTTTATAGATTAGAACCTAAAACTGAGTCATCAAAGTTAAGCACTCCCTTGTAGTTACTTTGCCTGTATTTTATTTTCATTTTTTTATTTAGGAATTATATGTGTACATATCTTACCATTGCCCACCCCCACCCCACTCCCATACATGCCCTCACCCGCCAGAGTTTTGTGTCCATTGGTTATGCTTATATGATTGCATACAAGTCCTTTGGTTGATCTCTTATCTCCCCCACCTCTCCCTAACCTTCCCGCTGTAATTTGACCTTCTGTTTGATGCTTTACTATCTCTGTATCTATCTTTTTGTTCAACAGCTTATAATTTTCTTTATTATCCATAGATGAGTGAGATCATGTGGTATTTTTCTTTCATGGACTGGCTTATTTCACTTAGCATAATGTTCTCCAATTCCATCCAGGTTGCTGCAAATGGTAGGAATTCCTTCTTTTTTATGGCAGCATAGTATTCCATTATGTAGATGTACCATAGTTTTCTGATCCAGTCATCTGCTGATGGGCACCTAGGCTGTTTCCAGATCTTAGCTATTGTAAATTGTGCTGCTATGAACATAGGGGTGCATATATCCTTTCTGATTGGTGTTTCCAGTTTCTTAGGATATATTCCTAGGAGTGGGATTACTGGGTCAAATGGCAGTTCCATTTTCAGTTTTTTGAGGAAACTCCATACTGTTCTCCACAGTGGCTGCACCAGTCTGCATTCCCACCAGCAGTGCACGAGGGTTCCTTTTTCTCCGCATCCTCGCCAACACTTGTCGTTTGTTGATTTGTTGATGATAGTCATTCTGGCCAGTGTGAGATGGTACTGCATTGTCGTTTTGATTTGCATCTCTCGGATAATTAGTGACTTTGAGCATGTTTTCATGTGTCTCTTGGCCTTCCTACTTTGCCTGTATTTTATGCAGTGGGAAGATCTACATGATAACGTATTATGTGGAGAAAGGTGACTGTGCAATCTAATTGAAGTCAACCTAATAGAATAACTGCATAATCCCATCTCAATCGAGTTCCAATAAACCTGAATGGGTTGTCAAAGTACATTCCACAGCACAGAGTCAGATGTTTGTATCTAGAGATTTTCCCATTGTGTCCAACTTTGTGCCTCTTCTTAGTAAGCCCACTTCTCCTGTGTGTGGTCCTTGGGTGACCCAACTTAATCAGGGTATTGTTGACTTTAAACCCTACTCATTTGTGTCCTTATTTTGTTTTCCCTTTCTTTCAAATATAAATTTATTGACAAGTGCTATCCAATACAGTAACCACTAACTACATGTGGCTATTGAAACTAAAATTAATAAAAATGAAA
Organism: Eptesicus fuscus; assembly: GCF_027574615.1. NCBI lineage: Eukaryota > Metazoa > Chordata > Mammalia > Chiroptera > Vespertilionidae > Eptesicus > Eptesicus fuscus. The sequence goes on from NC_072484.1 coordinate 87,349,992, forward strand.
TAAAAATGTTAAAGTCAGTTCCTTAGACACACTGGGACACATTTGAAGTATTCAATTGTCAAGGTGGTGAGTGGCCTTGTATTGCCGAACTCTGGTTCCAGACTCACCTCCTCTCACCTCACACCCCGGTACCGGCTTTTCGATGGTGTTATTACAGAAAACCTTCTCACGTCTATCACAGCAGCTCATTGTGTCTAATTATGTACGAATCATTCACTCCTCAATGAAATAAGTGAGGTCAATTAGTAACCTTATGGAAACTTAAATGGTGATTCTTAAATAGCAATGATTTTAATGCAAACTGCTCAGCTTTTAAATAACTTTCAGTTATTTTAGGATCCTAAGGATTGCTAATAAGTTGTAATATAGGTATTTAAAACCTCTTTGACATTGGCTGGGATTTGTAAAACTAAAAACTATTGACCTAAATAAAAGAGGTAAACTGAGGCAAGCTAAAACGGTGAGTTTATTCTGGAATAGCAGATGAATTGCAATTCAGAATATGCAAATGGTAGCAAGCTACAGGTGAGTCGCTGAGGGTCTGGGCTCAGCTGTGCTCATGGGCAGGGAATGTAAAGAGGAGAGTTCAGTCAGATTCTGTTTAAAAACAATGGAGACACAAACAGTCCAGTTATACAAACAAAGCTCAATTTAGCTCATTCTGCAAGACTAACCACCTGGGTCATTTCTTGTTCATGCCTCTGGAAACCATAAGCAAAACTTTCCAAGGTTGATAGATGATCTCTAACATTTTTTTAATTTTTTATTGATTAAAGCATTACATATCTATCCCTTTTTCCCTATTGACCTCTCCCCAGTGTCTGTGTCCATTGGTTATGCTCATATGCATGCATACAAGTCCTTTGGTTGCTCTCTTACCTCCCACCCCCTGCCTTCCCTCTGAGGTTTGACTGACTGTTCAATGCTTCTCTGTCTCTGGATCTATTTTTGTTCATCAGTTTATGTTCATTATATTCCACAATTGAGTGAGACCATGTGAATTTATCTTCCTCCGAATGGCTTATTTCGCTTAGCATAATGCTCTCCAGGTCCATCCATGCTGTTGCAAATGGTAAAAGCTCCTTCTTTTTCACAGCTGCATAGTATTCCATTGTGTAGATGTACCACAGTTTTTTAATCCACTCATCTGCTGATGGGCACTTAGGCTGTTTCCATATCTTAGCTATGGTAAATTGTGCTGCTATGAACATGGGGGTGCATATATCCTTTCTGATTTCTTAGGATATATTCCTAGAAGTGAGATTACTGGGTCAAATGGGAGTTCCATTTTTAATTTTTTGAGGAAACTCCATACTGTTCTCCACAGCGGCTGCACCTGTCTGCATTCCCACCAGCAGTGCACGAGGGTTCCTTTTTCTCCACATCCTCACTAGCACTTGTCATTTGTTGATGTGTTGATGATAGCCATTCTGACAGGTGTGAGAGGGTACCTCATTGTCATTTTGATTTGCATCTCTCGGATGTTTAGTGACTTGGAGCATGTTTTCATATGTCTCCTGGCCTTCTGTATGCCAAACCTCTAGCATTTAAGACAATTCCAATATCATCAGTTTTCGGTAAATCAGGCATTTATGGGAAATTAGTCCTTCCTGAGGGCATATATATGTAAGACTTTCCATTTTTAGATTGAATGTCTTGACAAAACACATTTTAAAAGAATATCATTGTGACAGAATTTTAAATTGTGTGACGTTTAAAGGAAGCAAACCCAAACTTTTAACGATTGGAATCTATGTTACTCATTTGCTGGAAATTTTAAAGGAAAATGATGTGCAGCATCTTTCCGTTTTTCTGACTGAGCCCTCGGTCTTCCACCAGTTCCTGTAGGTCCAGGGGTCTCTGAGAACAGGAGAGGGGCGCGGCCCCGTGTTTCCCCTGCCCGGCCAGCACATGTCATTGGTTTTGCAGCTCAGTATCGGCCAGCTCCTTCTGGCATCCGCTTCCTAAAAGCCTGTTTTCTACAGTAAAATGGACCTTAGGTCCTGCAGATCCTCTGGAGAGTTTTGAGTTGTGCCTTCCCACTGAAGGAGGGGAATGAAAAGAAGACTCGTTTCCCCTGGAGCCTGCTGGTATACCACTCAGGCCTTTCCAGGTGGCGTGCGCTCATTGTGGTTGGCTCGTTGTTTTCCTTACACAACTGCCTTTGACTTGTCCTCTGGGAACGTCTGAACATGTCCGTTAAATTGGACTGGCCTCACCAGCCCTCTGCTACTCAGGAAAGAGCTCTCTTGGGGATTCAGAATGTTCTACTAGTCTAGAAAGTCAGAATGATCAGTTACTATGATAGGTAAGGATTTTCGAACTTCTTCCTGATTGTTTTGTATTCCCATTGTTTACCTAGCTTTGTAAATTGGTGATTTTCTATAGTGGTATGCTCTGTTTCTTTCATTAGTCAATCTGCCGTAGGGTCTTGCTTTGTGGTCACCAGTAGGCTTACATAAAAATGGAACAAAATAAAAGTGTAAAAGAATAAAACAAATCTCTAATCTTTACTGAGGATATTCTGGAGGTTTTTGTCTTCTGTTGACATTTGTTACTATAGTTCCCATTCATCTGTGGAAATCATTGGAAAGGAAAAACTAATAGTGGCCCAAAAAGGCAGAACCTGAGTCTAAGCTGTCTGAAAACCAATGAATGAACACTTTTATTTTCTGGTTTAGGAACTGTTTCCTGTTGCTGGAAAACAAAACAAAACAAAAAACAAACAAACTATATAGGCATATAAGTACATATATAAGAATTCATTATGCTCTCATGTAGTATAATTGATTCAACTAAAGTTAACTCCTCTCTTTTTCCTTACTGCAATATTTGTATTTTTCCCACAAGCCAAAAGTATGCAGAAAGAGAAGCCTGCTAAGAGTCTTTCCCCTCACAAATTTCTAAGGCTACTGGGAAAGGGACTCACTTTCAGATCTTCCTACTTCATCAGAATGATTAATCAGGTCTCTGCAAACTAGTGAATTGGAAGGTCAGATGGGAAGGCCACGCACTGAATGCAAGAAATTAGCAAATATAAATAGACGAATAACTAGGAAGGCCAACGGGTTAAAGGACTGAGTCTTTTCAAATTGATTATGTAGAAACAGTCACTGAGGTGAGAACAAAAATGTTGAGATGTTTACGGTTTTTCTCTGAATAAGATACACTTAGATGCGAAAAATGAATTAAAACAAAGGGATCAACAACAGAAATAATAAGATGAAATACAGAAGGACCTGAGAAGGGAAGGGAAATTTTAATAAATGGGTTTTAAAGACAGGTCCAAGAGATTTACACTTTGAAGTATATGAAGATTCAGCTAAATCTGTCTCAGGACAATCAGTTGTATAGTTTTTTAAAAATGTACGGGATATTGAGTATTATAATCTAGAGTAAACACTCATGATGGAGATGTAACTTTACCTATAATTGCTGTCAGTGTTGGATTTTTAGTTTTTCCAGAAATAAGACATAATTTGGGGGAGGGGAGGGGTGACCTATATACTCCCCTTTTCTCCTGGCATAATGCCGTAATCAGCTACTTGGCCTTGACAGTGATCTGTATCTTGCTTTTTGTGTTTTCTTAAATGTTTGTAGAATACGGATACCAGCCTCTTGTTACACACTTTATGAACACCCTGTTCCTTGGTAACCTAATGTTGATTAGTCAGCCTTTAGGTAGAGAGGTTAAATGTGATGAGGTGGGGAGGAGTCAAGTATTTGACTGAATAATCATTAGAATTACAGCAGACCCAAATGGATTTAAAAATGGCTTCAGTTTGACATAGACCTCAGAGGAGACAAGCATTTCCACTGAACTGTAGCATCTGACCATCTCTCCCACTCAAACCCCTAACAATGGTGTTACTCTAAGGCCTGGGATCACTCCATGTTTTGTTCTGTTGTAATCTATTGTTTGTTAAGGGACAGATGCCTAAGTAAAATGTAGCTCTAATTTGAGAAAATAAACCCATACAAAACAATCTTCCAAGAGTAAAGGAAATATTAATACATATATATGCCAAAAACGGTCTTAAGAAAAAAGCTTTGGAGCATAAAAGATGTGTTACTTTATAATGAAGGGAAATCATTTTTCAGAAAGTCACAATTGTCTAGAAACTATGTGCCCCCATAACATAACCTCCAATTAATTAATTACAAGAAGAAAATGACACATCCACAATCATAGCCATTGACTTTCAACACACTTCTCCCAGAAACTAATGGAAGGAAAAAAGAAAATCATTTAGATTTGAAAAAAATAATTAAAATGTAATCTGGTTATATCTAGAACCTACCCCAACTTTCTAGAAATACACATTCTTTCTAACATATTGACCACCTAAGCAACTGATGACAACCAAAGACTTAATATACTGATAGTATTGTGTTCAGAAATATTTGTAATTAGTGGGGCAGAAAACTGGTTTGATACTCACATTAGAAAATTAAGAAGCTACTCATTTAACTCAAGAAGTTAGAAACAGAAAGTGCAAACCACAGAAGAAAATGGAGAAATTAAATAGAAAACAAAGAATAGAGAAGACCAACAAAATCAAAAGCAGAATCTTTGAAAGAATTAAAAAAAATCTGAGAAGATGAACCAAGATAAAGGAAGCTTAAAATAATAGGAATTCAAATAAAGGAACAAATAAAAATGTTTATACCTTTGTGCTGGTATACCTGACAGTGTAGATCTGATATTATCTTTTACAAGTATGTAATTGACCAATAGCCAAAGGAATAGCTATTCCAAATGTATCTTTAATGATTAAATATATTGAATCATTATTGTAAAAATCTATCCATTAAAAAATCAGATCCAGGCTCTAACTGGCTTGGCTCAGTGGATGGAGCATCGGCCTGCAGACTCAAGGGTCCCAGGTTCGATTCCGATCAAGGGCATATATACCTTGGTTGTGGGCACATCCCCAGTAGGGAGTGTGCAGGAGGCAGCTGATCGATGTTTCTCTCTCATTGATGTTCTAACTCTCTATCCCTCTCCCTTCCTCTCTGTAAAATATCAGACCTAAATGGTTTACAAACGAGTTTTACTCAAACTTGAAGGACTAAGTAATCACTTTCCACAAACAGATCTAAGAAAAGGAAATGGAGAGCACTGGGCTAGTTTTGTGATGCTTCTGTAATCCTATCATCCAGAATGGTGTTAAAAGGCAAATTATATTGCAACCACTTGTGAATCTAAATGCAAGTCATTAGCACACTGACTCCAGTATTGTGTATCTGCTGTAATCCAGGCCTTATGTTGAGTGTTTTAGAGGCATTAGCGAATTTAGCCTCAATGCTGAGAGTAATGGTTACTTTTTTCACCCTTTGGCAGAAAAGTATGAAAACATTCATAAAATACCTCTATTAAACATCTGATCAAAATATAAAATGAGCCTGCAATCAAAGTAAGTTTCCAAGTGGTTCATGTATTAGTCAAGCAGGGGAAGTCATATACCTACCGATGGTGAGTTCATTGAATTGTTTGATCACCGTGGCTGAAGGAATGTGTCCAGGGAAAAGAAACTTGTTTTGACTGTGAGCATTAAAGACAAAAACTGCTTGAAGGGTTGAAGAAATTGAGATATTGACAATATCAATAGTCAATTTAAAAGAGCAATCCAACTGATTTCAAGTGCTTTTCCTTGTTTTTTTAAATAAGTTGAGGTGTTATTGATACTAACCTCTTGTTTACGTTGAGTTTGAAGTGACAGAAGAATTAGCATCTATGAATAACATGAATTAAACAACTTTAGCTGAATACATTTTCATTTTCAAAGTTAAGGAAGGAAACTAATTCAGTACAACCTAAAGTAGAATTTGCTAAAAAGCGTGAAGCAAAAATAGGCTTGTTTGGACAAATTTACAAAGTTTGTTAAAACATAAGGCAGCTGGTAATTCCTTGAACTATTTATCAGCAGGTAAATTATGGAAAACGTTTGCATCTATCATGTGTTGTTGGAACAGTTGTGTCAACTTCATGTGTTCTCATTAATTTCATCATCACTTCTATGAGATTTTGTCAGAAATAGAATCTGAACATCAAACTGCTCTCACACAACAGTGTGATGGCTGCATGGTAAAGTATTGCAATTTTTCTCAGGTCAGGGCTAAGACTGAACAGAACTGTTCTCACACTATTATCAAACAATGAATGGCTTTGGAAATTTTGCTACAGAAATGACTACGTTTCTTGATTAAGTTCATCTAAAACTACAAGGCAGAACAGTGCTGTTATGTGAAGCTTTTGCTGTGCTCAAGTTATTTTGCTGATGACCAACAAGTAACGATTAGCTGTTTTCTAAACTTCCCACACAAATTTCTAGTTGATATATTTACTGAGCACACACTACAGGCTCAGCAGTGTTTTTTGGTCCTTGATGTAAGGGCATAAGTAAATTCCCATTTTTTCAAAATTGTTTTCACTGCTCAATTGCAAAAGCTTCCCCTTTAAGTGGAAGTAACTAATTTGCAATGCACTTCGAAGAGGCAATTCCACAGCAATAAACGCCTACCTCAAAAAATAATAACTCAAACAAGTGATCTTTACAACTCAAGGAATAGAAAAAGAAAGCCCACAGTTAGTAGAAGGAAGGAAATAAAGTCCAGAGCAGAAGTAAATGAAATAGAGACTGAGACCGTTGAAAAGATAAACAGAATTGATAATACTTTAGTAGACTTGCTAAGAAAAGACATGACTCAAAAAGTCAAAATTGAAAAGAGAACACATTACCATTGATACTACTGAAATATATAGGATCATAAGAGACTACTATGGATAATTATATGCCAACGAATTGGACAATGGATAAATTGCTAGAAACATAATCTACCAAGACGATTATGAAGAAATAGCAAATCTGAACAGAATGATGACCAGTACGGAGATTGAATCAGTAATCAACTCTTCCTACAAAAGCCCAGGCTTCACGGGTGAATTCTATGGAACTCTTCCACAAAAGAGAAGAGGAGGGAACACTTCCCAACCGAGTTTACGAGTCCAGAATTACCCATCATCTCAGGCACCCAAGCTGATCATCAGAGGACCTGGTTTCAGAGAATATTGCCAGGAGGATGCTGAAGTAGACTTGGTAAACATTTAGTCATTGTCTCAGGCATTGCTTTTTCTTCATTCGGGGACGGATGGCCATTTATAAAAGATGCTGGGAGTCAGGAAATCACTGCTACCCAGCTAGAGGAGTGATTGGAGCAGTGATAACCAGGATCAAATTGGGGCTCTAGCCATGAACGAGCCAACACCCACCACCTCAGTATGATCTCATGTTAAACCTGGGCCTCTTTGGGCCCTTGGCCAGCACGCCGTCCTTCTCTACCTAATACTCAAGTTTCCTCCGAGCTGGGCCATGGCGGCGCAGGACGGAGGGCCAGGATCTCTTTCTGGCTTTGGACAAGCCAGCGAACCTGCCAGGACTCAGTTTCACCTGCTTTAAAATGGGCAGTCAGCCTGCTCTGCTGTCCCCGCCCAGCTGTTGAGAGGCTCCGAGGGGAGTCCCTAGTGAGGGGAGAAGTGGGCAATAATTTGTCCACTTGTGAATATTTTTGTTTCATATATTTTTGCTTCCCTATCCAACCTAACAACTTGGAAATTTTGAATAAACACTCATCCAAATAATTCCTTGTGGTTTTCACTTATATATGCAATCCTGACCCTGTAGATCCAAAAGCAAGCAAGATAAGGAAGTCAACTTTCTTCCAGAAAACAAAGTAGCAGGTGTGGATGGCTGTCTATAGAGTTGCCTGTGTTAATAATGATCTGAATGAAAAAGTGGGAGCCCTGTCTTCGTTGGGAAGTTTATCTCCTTGAGCCAGAGGTGGAGAGTCATCCATAAACTGCAGTACAGACTCCATGTCCACAGATTGAACCAGCCCAGATGGGAAATATGGGGAGACAGAAAAAGTTATGTTGTTGCCGACATCTACTACATAGGTAGGCCAACGATGGTGGCATCTGTACAAAACACGTACAGGCTTTGTCATTTTCCCCTAAACCCGTGGTCTGCAAACCGCGGCTCGCGAGCCACATGCGGCTCTTTGGCCCCTTGAGTGTGGCTCTTCCACAAAATAACACAGCCTGGGCGAGTCTGTTTTGAAGAAGTGGTGTTAGAAGCCGTTTAAGTTTTAAAAATTTGGCTCTCAACGTGGGCCTGCGGACTGAAGGTTCCCAGGTTTGATTCTGGTCAGGGGCAGATGCCCAGGTTGCGGGCTCAGCCCCCAGTTGGGGGCGTGCAGGAGGCAGCCAATCAATGATTCTCTCTTGTCGTTGATGTTTCTTTCTATCCCTCTCCCTTTCTCTCTGAAATCAATAACGATATATTTTTTAAAAAAAATTTGGCTCTCAAAAGAAATTTCAATCATTGTACTGTTGATACTTGGCTCTGTTGACTAATGAGTTTGCCGACCACTGCCCTAAACAATACAGCATAACAACTATTTACATAGCATTTACATTGTGTCAGGTAATAAGTAATACAGAAATGCTTTAACGTATATGGAAGGATATGCAAATACTATGCCATTTTATATAAGTGACTTGAACATCACAGGTTTTGGTATCGTCAGGGGTCCTGGAATTATTCCTCCACAGATACCAAGGGATGGCTATCTTCAAATAAAATAATTTCTCTTACCCCAAAGAGAACTGGAGCTGTAGTCCCACCCTTTCTCAATCCCAGTTAAGAGCACCTATCAGCAACTTGGCAGCAAAACCATCACAAAACGGTACACCTTCGAATGACAGTCAGGCAACCAGACACTAGAGCTCTACAGAGCGGAGAGCAGAACCCTTTCCGTTTTCTGTCATAAAGATGTGCACGGTCCTGGGATTCCTGAAAGCTAAGAAAAGAATTTTTTAAGTAGCTCATGGTATGTCACGATGCTCAGGTGGGACCAGGGCTCCAGTTCTCCTTGGGGTACGAGAGGTTATCCCTTGGTATCCGTGGGGGAATAATTCCAGGTAATGATCTGTTTGGATGCTTGTTCAGTAATTTCGGTTTGCAGGTGTGACCTCCCTCCCACTCGCCCTTCCAGCTTGTTATGTCAGTATCTTGATTTTATAACATGAACGAGTGGAAGCTAACTGCTGCTACATAACCAAAGCTTTGAAAGGCCAGAGCAGAAGTGTATATAAGTTGCTCTCAGATGTCAGAGTTCTTGTGTGCTAGTCTCCTCTCTGTCCTAATTAAATTCCAAGTGAAGCCATTTCTCTCTCCTGGGACCACTGACTCCCGGCTGACAGAAGCCTTCTTCCTTCAGGGGAGAAGGTGGATGGGTCATGTCTTGACCCATCTCCATGCCTCAAGGAGAACTAGAAGGATAAAAGAACATCCCTGGTTTAGTTCATGAACAGAATACCATTCTCTGAAAAGTTCTGTCTTTAGAAAAATCTGGTTAAATACTTTCAAGTTATAGAATCATTACAATTTTGAACATGCCTGTAGTTAAGTGCTTAGTTATAGTCAGGGGAATCACATCCATTACCAGCTTAAAATTTAACAATTATAATTTAACGTGAACAGTACCTAGCAATTACTTAAGTGTTCAGTGTCACAGTTCTTACCTTTCATTAAGTATATACTAAAGTCTTATTAATAATCCAACAAGAAATGATATAAAAGGTCTTAACACAAATGTCTGATTTGAAGATCTTTAAAAAAACTATAAGTTTATCTAAATGTATTGGGGGCAACATTGGTTAATAACACAATTCTATAATACACCATCTGTGTATTGCATTGTATGCTCACCACCCAGAGTCTAGTCTCTTTCCGTGGCCATAAATCTGACCACTTTTACCTTCTTCATTCTCCTCCCACCCCACCCACCCCTGTGCTGCTCTGGTAACTACCATCCTGTTGTCTGTGTCTATGACCTTGTTTGTCCGCTTCTGGCTTTCTGCTTTATATATCCCACATATAAGTGAAAGCATATGGTTCTTGTCCTTTTTCATCTTATTTAACTCAGGATCATACTCTCAAGATCCATCCATTTTGTCACAAATGACAATATTTCATTTTTCGCAGAATAGAATTGAGAGCTCAGAAATAAACCCACACATCCATGGGAAACTAATATTTGATGAAGAAGCAAAAAACATACAATGGAGAAAGGAAAACCTCTTCAATAAATGATGTTGGAAAAACGGGAATGTAACTAGCCTGCTAAGGGATAGCATACACAAAAATGAACTCAACGTGGTTTAAAGACTTGAATATAAGCCTGAAACAGTAAAATATATAGGAAAAAAAAACATAAGCACTAAACGTATGGACCTTAGTCTCAGAGTGGTTTTTGTGAACTTAACCCCAAACACAAGGAAAGTAAAAGCAAAAAAGTACCTCTGACAAGGGGTCGATATCCAAAATATACAAAGAACTTACACCGCTCAACAAAAAACAAGCAATCCAGTTTAAAAATGGGCAGACCTGCGCAGATACTTCCCCATGAGGGCATACAGACGGTCAACAGACATGAAAAGATGCTCAACCTCACTTGCTATAGGGAAATGCAAATCAGCACCACAATGAGGTACCACCGCCCACCTGCTGGAATGGCTGTTCTCCTTAAGATGAGAAGTAAGTGCTGAAGATGATGTGGAGAAAAGGAAATCTCCTTACACTTCTGGTAGGAACGTAAATTGGTTCAGCCACTCTGGAGGTTCCTCAAAAAATTAGGAATAGCGCTACTATAAGACCCAGCAATCCCTCTTCTGGGTTATCAGCCTGAAAAATTGGAAAACACTTACTCATAAAGACCTATGTATTGGGGGGGGGGGGAAGAGGGCAGTGGGAAGGAGACATCTGTAATACTTTCAACAATAAAGAATTTTTTTTTTTAAAAAAAATCTACGTAGCCCTGTGTTCTTTGCAGCATTGTTCACAGTAGCCAAGACATGGAAACAACTGGAGTGTCCTTCGACAGATGGTTGGAGAAAGACGTGGTAGATGCATGAGAAAGGATGAGATATAAATTATTATTCAGTGCAAGTTTACAAAATGTCAAAAAGCAGAACTATCTGACTCGCTTTAAATCTATGTAAGAAAAAAGTTTTGACACGTTTTTGCAAATCGATACAGAAGGGACGTGAACAGTACCTAAACCGGTATTCCCAGCCCGGTGTCTCTGCGGCATTGTTTGTACTAATCATATGCTTAGTGCACACTTCTACAGCAGACTTCACTCTATGTCCACATGTTTAATCATAGTCAGCCTCACAGAAGAAAACCTTGGTCTGGAAGGAAAAAGGACCCAAATTCCCGTCCATACTGTGCCACTTAAAAGTTGAACTTAAGCCGAAACCGGTTTGGCTCAGTGGATAGAGCGTTGGCCTTCGGACTGAAAGGTCCCAGGTTCGATTCCGGTCAAGGGCATGTACCTTGGTTGCGGGCACATCCCCAGTGGGAGTTGTGCAGGAGGCAGCTGATCGATGTCTCTCTCTCATTGATGTTTCTAACTCTCTTATCCCTCTCTCTTCCTCTCTGTAAAAAAATCAATAAAATATATTTTTTTAAAAAAGTTGAACTTAAACATATTACATGCCCCCCAGCCTCCCCGTTCCTTCTCATTGGTGAGTGTGTAATTCGGCATCACTAGCATTACAGCCGGGGATACTTCAGCGTCTGAATTGGTGGGGTCTAATCATTTAACAAACAGAGCAAGTGAAAAGCATTTGTGATCCCCATCATTTACCCGACAAGAAAAGACAAGGTGTTTCCACCGTGAGAGGTGATTGCCAGGAATTAGACCCGGGGAACACCCAGCCGCTCATTTTGCATCAGTGATGCTCTTTAGTCTTTCTGAGTGATGATTTTTTTAAAAAATATTTTAATTGATTTCAAAGAGGAAGGGAGAGGGAGAGAGATAGAAACATTAAAATGAGAGAGAATCATTGATCAGCTGCCCCCTGCACGCCCTCTCCTGGGGACCGAGCCCACAACCGGGCATGTGCCCTGACCAGGAATGGAACCTTGACCTCCTGGCTCATAGGTGGACGCTCAACCACTGAGCCACACCGGCCGGGCCTGAGGGCGGCCTTTGATTCAGGCATCAGCAGCTTCTCACGAAGGGGTGCGTGAATTACGTCAACAGCGCGGTATGCTTATGTTCAAGTACCAGCATGAAAACCGTGTCTGACTCTGTGCCGTTTCCCTAGGGCCCACGGACCTGAGCATGAAGAGGCAGCTGGCGCCCAGCTCCGGGTCCTCCAGCAGCACCAGCTCCAGGCCCCAGCTGAGTCCCACCGAGATCAACGCCGTGCGGCAGCTCGTGGCCGGCTACCGGGAATCGGCTGCATTTTTACTGCGTTCCGCAGATGAACTGGAAAACCTTATTTTACAGCAGAACTGACGCCGAAGGCGATCCTAGTCGCAGAGGTCTAAGTTTGCCGTTTCCACTGATGACATTTTGATTTCCCAGCAGCGATGGCCCTACTGCGCGGTCTTAAGGGAAACGCTTGCACTCGGCCACACTGTCCTTGGTCCATGAAGTGATGTGTTCAGGGGCCTCCAAGGGACTCTGGCCTCTGAAGCACTTGAGAGGCTGTGTGTCCAGCCTGCTGCTTTTTGTTTTAGTGTCAGCATAACTGTCTGGGCCAAAAAAAAAAAAAAAAAAGGCTGTAGATTCCTACTTCAAGGATAAAATGCAAGAAGCTTGTGGTATAAAGAATAGCTCCAGATCCAACTGAAATATGAGTGGAATTTGCTACTGACTTATTGGACTGAAAGCTGCAGGATCTGGCAAAAAAAAGAAAAAAAAAAAAACAAAGCCAAAATTTCTTGTTACAGGTTATAACAATGAAAAGGATCTTGTATTTTAAAAAAATATATATATGTAATTTTTATAAAAAGGAAACTTGTTTTTCATTCAAAATGGTCATTTTTACTTTGGTAACTTTTTCATAGGTCCTAAAAGAAAACTGTTTTGAGAAAACTACTGTAAGTACCTTTTCCACATCCCTTTGCCTTCTCCCCTTTCCCAATTCTTTCTACAAAAATAACACTTGATGCTGGAAAAACACCCACAACCCTTGCCCATGTTCTTGACATCGTCACATCAGAGAAGCCTGCACTCACGCCGACCCCAAGCATCCCAGGCACCACCGCAGCTTTACACAGAGGTTTTCATCACAATTTAATATTTAAAAAGACACATCGTTGGGGGCGGGGCAGGGGTCACACCGTGGTTTCCTGCCGTGTCTGACAGGCATCCCTCCAGTAGCAGCTGGATGTAGATGACAATGCTAGGAGGTTGCAAGTGACAATCTGAAAATTTGCACTCGTGTGTAGTTTAATTTTCATTTCTCTCTTTCAGACACAGTTTCCAAAAAGACCATTGCCTCTCCTGATAGGACATGTATGATTTACAGTCCTAGGTAAACATATGATGTAAAGGACTCTCGGTGGCTGCAGCGGCAACTTAAATAAACTGCCCCCCCCCCCCTTTGCCCCATCCTCTGCCCTTGTTTCTGATTTTGTAGCGTTGGATACACATGAAGGGTGTTTTCTTTGTGCACTGAGGCAAGCCTGTTTTTACGCTCGTTAGGGAGTACATCAGTTAATGCTTCTCTTACAGTTTTTCTGTTGTTTAGCTTTGGTTGGATTACAAGATCTTTGCGCATTCCTGAAATTTGCCTTATTTTATGTAAAATTTACGTCATTCAGTTTTTGACACGTTTAGGCATCAGTGAAATTTCTTATCTACTTGTTATAGTTTTACAAGTAATGACTGTGATTGTGACCAAGTAATGTGCACTTTTTCTTGTAACTGTGGACATTGCTATGCTTTTTTCTTCTAGTGTTTCTAGAATTACTGTTCCTTACAAGTTATGTAAACAAAAAACAAAAAATTTTGTGATACTGTTGGTGAATATAATGTGAAAAATCTTATTGAAATATGAGTATTTTGGAAATACATAGATGCACAAACATCTTTTAAGATGTGGATTTAGAGTTTGCTTATTTAAATGAAAATTCAAAAATTGAGGGCTGGTATAATTTTCTTTGTTTTGTTGGGTTTAATAAACAGATTTCTGTGTTAAAACAATGATTGTGAAACCTTATAAACTTTCTGAATAGCATACTTTTTAACGTTTAGCAGTTTTTAAAGCAGGAAATGATATCGTGTGCCTACAGTTACCACAAAATGGATAACCCATACTTGTCCTCTGAAACAGCCTACAGTGCCGAGTTTCCACATTTAGTCTAATAATTTATTCCAAGAAGGAGAAAGCAAACTAGCAAAACAAGGATGTTTCATTTGATTATTTAAATCTGATTTAAGAATTTATCCATTTTGTTGTTGTTAACCATCACCAGAGGGTAATTTTCCAGATTTTTTTTTTTTTTTTAGAGGGAGAGTGAGAGGTGGGGGGATAGAAAGAGAAACATCAGTGTGAGAGAGACACATTGCTTGGTTGCCTCCTGCACAACGGGGCCTGGAATCGAACCTGCAACCCAGGTTCATGCCCTTGACCAGGCATCGAACCCAAGACCCTTCAGTGCCTGTGCCAACGCTCTAACCACTTGGCAACACCGGCCAGGGCATGAACTTACCTTTTATGCCTCACTTTTACATGAGTAATCTGGCCCTTTAGGTCACTCGTCTTTAACGTGGCAGAAACACAGACCTGCTTTACGGGCTTGCTTCATGCTTTGGGTTTTGTGGGAACAGTATCGGAGGCTTTGATAGGGTTGCTGTTTAGCAAAGTAAGGCCCGGGCTGGCGTTCAGCATGTGCAAAGGTCCCTCAGAGTGGCATGAACGAAGCCAGTGGCGTGGAGGAGGCAGGCTCCAGCAAAGGTGCTATTGTGTGAAGTCTGCATCTTCAATTATAACTTTCACGCCCGTCCACCAAGGGCTAAATCCCCGTGTCTTCGCTCTTTGCACCTGAACGGCTGAGGGTGCCAGGTCCCTCCCCACCCCCACCCCACCCCGTTCCCCTGGGAGAGCTCAGAGCCCACGGAGAGCTCAGAGCCCACGTGAAGGGCCAGTTTGCTTTCCTCTTCCTTGATGACGGGTACCTGACAAAGCCTGGTCCTCCCAGATGCTGTCACGCTTACAAAGCCTGGGAGACGCTGGCTCCCAGTGCCATCCGGTAAGTGACCGATCCTCATCAGCGGTGAAGCGCAGGGCTGCCGCTCCTGCCGGTGGCCTCCCGCCCGCCAGAGGCATCTGGCACATCGGGCTACGTTAGCACCACAAGAAAGCACCTCGAAATACCACAGGGCACAAACAGCTGCGACAGACATTTCGGTGGCAGGACCCAGGCATGAAGGCGCTGGGACAGGAGGATAACCCTCTCCCGATCCCCGTACCGGGAAAGGCGTGTCTGTGACTTGACTTCTCAGGGGAACCCCAGGGGCCAGGCCAGTCACCGCCCACAGGTGGCTGAGAGGTTAAGGGACTTGCTGGGAGCACAGACACCCGGAGCTGGAGCCCCCCCTCCTGCCCCCAGCTCCCCCGGCCCAGCCCGGGTCCCTGCAGGCGCTGCCTCCTCCTGAGGAATGCCATCCTGCCCGCGCCTCGGAGCCAGGCCTGAGTACCAGCGTTTAGCCGTTTCATCTGTCGCTAAATATTTTTTAAAATGCACTTGACATCAAGTGAAACGACAAAACACAAGTTTTATCCTACTTGGAGAGGTTTAATTTCCTTTAAATTGTGTTCTCTACACATACAAAGAGCCACAATGAAAACCACCACTGATGCAAACCAAGTCCACAGAGCGTGGAGGGAAGGCAGGGACCCTAAGGAGGATGGGTGCCTGCCGCCTCCACTATGGAAAGGAAAGGCCCAGCAGCCGAACCAGAGGGAAGTGCACGCACCCGAGACTTAGGGCTTAGACAGGATGCAGGTGCTCACCGGCGACTGAAATCAACCCCGACACCCTCGATGCAAATAGCACTCCAACACCAATCGTGGCGTGACAGTCATTCTAACGCCTCCCCCTTCGTGAAAACAATATTTCTTGGAAGGAGCTACGATGCTGTTGGTAGAATAACCTTTCTTCAGGTAGATGGGCAATCATATTTAACTTTTTATTTTCCGATTGCAAAAGAAACGTGGGAAATAGAGAAAAGGAACAAGCCAATCCCAGCATCCATAGAGAACCACGAATAACCTTTCAGCTTTTAGCTAAACAGGGCTGTGAACATTTTACTTTATTGCAGATGGTCTTTCCTCGCCTGCCTTGCTAACCTGGCAGTAGACGGTGAATATTTGCCCACCATTAGGCATTCTCAGTCAGTCTTATTTCAATGACGGTGGAGCATTACACTGTCTGATGCACCTGGGTTAGTTTCCTGTTGCCGCTGTAACAAATCACCCCAGACCACATGGGTGTACTGCACCCCGTGGGGGGAAGCCTAGGGGTTGGCAGGGTTGTGTTCCTAGTGGGAACCCATTCCCTTGCCGACTCTCGCCCCTTACCAGGTGTACCGGTTACTAATGCGGATTCTTTTCAATGGATGGAGTTACACATGTTGATATATATGCAATATGATATGTATGCAATTTTGTTGTATTGACAACAAACTTCAAAACTTCATGTCAAATTTGCTGAAGGTGTTAACATCATAGATACTTTTACGCTTAAAAATGTCTAATTTCGTGCCCCAAAAAAGAGCATTTGTGGGAAGTTTTAATTCATTATTTTGAAGAAAAGTGCTGCTGAAAGTTATAGTATACTTTGGGAAGCTTATGGTGAACATGCTCCATCTCAAGATACTTGTGAATGCTGGTTTAAACGCTTTGAAAGTGATGATTTC
The DNA here is from genome assembly GCF_027574615.1 of Eptesicus fuscus. Taxonomy (NCBI): domain Eukaryota; kingdom Metazoa; phylum Chordata; class Mammalia; order Chiroptera; family Vespertilionidae; genus Eptesicus; species Eptesicus fuscus. The sequence goes on from NC_072484.1 coordinate 87,366,777, forward strand.
GATGTGAAAGACAAAGAACGCCCAGGTCAACCGAAAAAGTTTGGAGACCAACAATTACAAGCATTATTGGATGAAGATGCATGTCAAACTCAAAAACAACTTGCAGAAAGATTAAACGTTGCTCAGCAAACAATTTCCAGTCGTTTACAAGCAATGGGAAAGATTTTAAAGGAAGGAAAATGGGTGCCACATCAACTGAACGAAATACAAATGGAAAACAGAAAAGTCATCAGTAAAATGTTGCTTCAATGGCACAAAAGAAAGTCTTTTTTGCATCGAATTGTGACTGGCGATGAAAAGTGGATTTATTTTGAGAATCCCAAATGCACAAAATCATGGGTTGATCCAGGTCAACCATCAACATCGACCGCAAGGCCAAATCGCTTCAGAAAGAAGACAATGCTCTGTGTTTGGTGGGATCAGGAAGGTGTGGTATATTATGAGCTTCTACAACCAGGTGAAACAATATTGATCACTACCAACAACAAATAATCAATTTGAACCACGCTTTGATTGTGAAAGGACCAGAATGTGCCAGAAGACACGGCACCATCACACACTTCAAAACCAGTTAAAGACACGTTTAAAGATCTTGCCTGGGAAGTATTAACCCACCCGCCATATTCACCAGACCTTGCTCCTTCAGATTACCACTTGTTCCGATCGATGGCACACGCACTTTCTGAGCAGCACTTCAAAACATACGAAGAAGTGGAAAATTGGGTCTCTGAATGGTTTGCCTCAAAACAAGAAAAGTTCTATTGGAACGGTATTCACAAAGATGGGGGAAAGGTGTAGCTAGCGATGGACATTACTTTGAATAAAGCACTTTTGATGTTTCTCTTGAAATTATCGTGTTTTCTTTGATACGAAATCCGCATTATTAACCGGTACACCTGGTAAGTCCCCTGGTTGAGTACATTGGCCCCACATGGATTTTAAAAAAAAGATAATCTATTTAAGGCCAGCTAATTAGCAGCCTTAATTCCACCTACTAACTTAACTCTGTAAGTTGATCTGTACGAAAACATTGGCAGGTTCCGATGACTAGGATGTGGCCATCTCAGGGGGCTTGGGCAGGGAGCATTGTTCTGCCTAAGACACTACCTTCATTTTCTTCTTTTTTTAAAAAAATATATTTTATTGATTTTTTACAGAGAGGAAGGGAGAGGAATAGAGAGTTAGAAACATCGATGAGAGAGAAACATCGATCAGCTGCCTCCTGCACATCCCGAACTGGGGATGTGCCCACAACCAAGGTACATGCCCTTGACCAGAATCGAACCTGGGACCTTTCAGTCCACTGGCCGACGCTCTATCCACTGAGCCAAACCGGTTAGGGCCATTTCCTTATTTTTTTAAAGAAAAACGTCTCTGGACTGGCCCAGTCGTCCGTGCCCATTCCCCTGCACTAACAGCCCTCAGTCAGCAGCACACGCATGTTAGAAGGTAATTGTCTGCTGCTGTACCCACAGTTTTTCTTCTGTGTAAAGGTTATGTTTCTCTTGGAAATTATTTTAATGGCATTTTTCTCAAATGCCTCACGTTTGAATTAAATGGATAACACGAATAAACGTGGTACAAGTGCAGCTAAATCCTTCAGGGGTGAAAACACAAAATTGCATACAGGAAAGGGCGTGTCTGGACCCTTTCCTCCACCACTTTGCTTCTTAGGAGGTGGTTCTGTCCAAGGAATGGGAGAGAGAAGTTTGAGGAGGCTCCAACCCGTTAGGCGGAGAGGGGTGGCCCGAGGGTCTGCAGGCAATCCACCCACATGCCTTACGCTCCCAACGGCCAGGGCCAGCGGCGTCCTATTTACTCTGAACAATTACAAGATCCATTTAACATCAGATGTGGTAAGGTGACGCGTCTTTTGAAAGGAAGGATCTGGGAATAACATCTACTGAATTGAGGAAAATCAATCTAAAAATTAAAGTATCTAGCAAAGAAAGTGAAGCAAAGAGGTTTACTTACACATTAAAATTTCATTTCCCCTCATTTACTTTGTTTCTTTTTCCTTTCCAAGGCAAAGAACATCAGAGATAATTCAAGACCGTTTTTAATGCTACGAGAGAGAGAGAAAATACAACAGAAGCACAGAGCACAGAGAGCAAATGCTATTACAGGTGTGGGATTGGCGCCTTTTTTCCCCCCTTAATTTTTTTTTAAAAGATATGTTTTTATTGATTTCAGAGAGAGGAAGGAAGAGGGAGAGAGAGAGAGAGAAACATCAATGATGAGAGAGAATCACTGATCCAGTCCGCCTCCTGCACGCCCACTTGTGCCCTGACCGGGAATGGAGCCGTGACCTCCTGGCTCAGGCGTCAGCGCTCAGCCCCTGAGCCACGCCGGCCGGGCTGCCCGGACTGTTTGTTTCCCGCGTTCTCTGGTTCAGGGCTTGGGCTGGGAAGTGGTCTTCACGCGCCTAAAGCCCTCGGACGCAAAGGGAGAACAAGTGGCTCCACAGGTTTCTTCTTTGTTCCTTGGCTGCTGGGAGGGTTCTGAGGCCGCTGTAAGGTCAGCCCCAGGGAGGAGGTGGCCTCGGAGCCTCTTAGCTCATTTAACTTTCTTCCATGTTTTCCGACCTACTGTGTGCTAGGCATTCATTGTCTCTGGCACAGAAAAACTATTCCTGCTTCGAGAGTCACGTCCAGTGAGGGAGAGGGACCGGAGTTAGAAAACCAAAGGACAGAGCCATGGGGCAGCTGTAATGACAGAAGCATCCAGGCGGGCAGAGGAGGGCCAGGCCCTGCTTCTGCGGGCTGCGGGGAGCTGGCTGGCCGCAAAGCCCGGAGCTGTGGGGAATCCTGGCAAAACCCCAGCGTGTTGGGGAGGACGGGAGAGACAGGTATCAGTGAAGGGCATGCATATATGCAGAGGACAATCACGGACGGGCACCCCGATCTCAACACCAGCCACTGGACTTCCAAAGACACTGCAGAGGACAATCACAGACGGGCACCCCAATCTCGCCTCCCAGGCGCCTGCTCTCCACGTCCTCCAGAACAAAAAAAGCAGCGGGAACTGAAACACCCAGCCTTCCAGCTGCAGGTCGAGAAGAGGCCCGAGTTCAGAGCGAGGGGTCAGGCGCCCTGAGTCATACAGGGGCCCCGAGTCCTGCTGAGGACCAACAGCAGCGAGACAGTGGCCGCGGCCCTCGAGCATGGATAGAAGGTGAAGGGCCTGCATCGCACCTATCTGTCCAACACAGCCAAGAATGAAGGCAGGCAGACCGGAAGAGTCCCTGTGCGTTAAAAAAAAATACATCTGAAATAAAATATCTACCAATAAAACATTTCTTTCTATAATAAATGCTTTGTTTGCAAACTCTGATAAGAGGGGACGATTTTTTCGCTTCATTTGACAACCTGAAATTATAACAAGGTCACCTACGACAAACCTTTCATTAAGGAATCCTTTTATCAACAGCGACTAAAAACAGAAACATCAAAATTCAAACCCTCTTTTGCTGCCGGAGGTACTTATGAGCTGTTTTATGTTCTATTGTTGCGGGAAAAGCGGTTCTCAGTGGCAAGCCACGCACCTAAAAGGAGCTATTGGAAAACAGCCCGAGTGGAATTAGGCACTGGCCTTGGTCCCAGAGTGGCCCCTGCCACCTCGCCACCCTCCCCCGCTCCAACCCATTTCCTTTTCTTCCTGCCAAGGATGAGGGCCTGCAGCCCTTCGATTTCCTTGGTGACTTCTGTGTGGATCTTCCGTCCCCTTCCTGCAGGAGGCAGGCTTTCTAAGCAGAGCTCCTTTTTTAAAAAATATTTTTTAATTGACTTCAGAGAGGAAGAGAGATAGAAACATCAATGAAGAGAGAGAATCATTGATCAGCTGCCTGCTGCACGCCCCCTATTGGGGATCAAGCCCACAACCTGGGCATGTGCCCTGGACCGGAATCGAACCCGGGACCCTTCAGTCCACAGACCGATGCTCTGTCCACTGAGCCAAACCAGCCAGGGCTCAGCAGAACTCTTTTCCGTTCACTTTTGCAGCACACAGCCTGGAAGAGGGTCAGGCACGGGAGTTGCCGCTCATAAGTATCTGACATCTGGCTCTCCTGGTAATAATAAATGTTTACCTTGTTTTCTTTCCTAAAGGACAGCATCCGGACAGACATCTGCTAGATGCCCAGCCTCTGTTGGCTCCTTTCCCAACAGTGGAAAACGCTTTCCTGAAGTCCACGGAAGCAGACAGGCAACTCTGGGACCTGGGCTTGGTGTCTCTGTTGCAATCAAGAATTTTGCAAGTTACCAGTCTCTCTTCTGGGCACTTAATAGAATTAATCCGGAGCATATATATCAGGAGAAAGTAAGTGTTTAAGTTAGTTAAATGGTAACTCTGTATCATAACTCTGATTATGATACACTCTTCATTTAACCCCCTAGAACAAGCATGTCAAACTCGCGGCCCATGGGCCATATGCTTCGTTTATTTGGCCTGTATTAGCCTTCGAGTTTGACATGTTTTCCCCTAGAAGTTGGAGTTTACACTGCTACATCCTGCCCCCTACTGGAAGAGAGAGTAATAACAAACAGTAACTAGTCACAAAGCACTTCAAGCTTTTTTACCTGGAAACAAATGTGTTTTCTCTTTACTAGAGTAAATTACATGCGCAACTGCCCCTCCCCCATGTATCCCTTTCTACTTCCAAAATAAACAAACAGCGAAGCAAGGGGAGCATTAAGACAACTAGCAGTGAAACAGGAAGAAAAGGAGCCCATAGATAGGACATCTTTTGAAAACAAAAATAATCTTTTATTTTTGTAGAACTATTTAAACAGTTTGAGCTGTTTAGTAATTATCTTCCTAAATATAAACTCTCTCCATATGGCATACAATTGTAAGGGTTATCTAGCTTCTATAAATTAAACTTTTTCTGAATATTAGAGAGAACACATTCTTATATTTACTTTCATGGACTCATATTTACTTCAGTTTCTCTTTAATTCCTAATGAAGTAACTTCATGCATAATAGAAATATAAACTATAATAATAAAAGCGTAATATGCTAATTAGACAGGCAGCTGGATGACCTTCCGGATGACCTTCCGGACGACCTTCCGGATGAAGCTGGGGCTGCGAGGGCCGAGGCAAGCCGCTGCAGCTGTGAGGGCCGAGCCCCTTGCACAAATTTCGTGCATTGGGCATCTAGTGATAAGATATAAATGTAGCCCTTGATTTTAACCAGATGCTATACTATGTTTATACTATGTTTCTTTTCCAGATGATACTAATTTTTTCCTGCCCAAATCTGCCCACAGCTCACCCTCCCGAACCCCATATGGAGACAGAGCAGGTCTCTCTAGCACATGACCTGTGCCCAATCAGATGAGGACAACCACCCACACACCAGCATTCTGACTGCTGTTTAATCAATCATCTGCACTATATATGTTTAAGCCTTGGCCAAATAAACCAACTGCCCATTGGTTTCAAGCAGATACTTACAAAATCTTGCTCAAAATATCTGACATATGAGCAAGGTAGTCTAAGAAGTTTATTAAGATATCTCCCAGGACCTTTAAACCCTAATCTTGTGCTTTATAATATTACAAAGCAATAGTGCATACGCATTGTCAAATCATTTCCAGTCAGCATGCGTTCATAATCAATTCTTAATTACTAAGCTTTAAGAAAACAGCAACCCTTCCATAAATGTACCCCTCGTCTTGCTTTGGACCCATCAATCATGTTGGTTTCTGTCAATGAGCTGTGTTCAGCATCTGGTTCTTACTCAGGACCATCTCACCTAAAGTCACCAACTTTCCCTTAGGAAAGACATGTCGATGCATTAATGACTAATCAGCCCTTGCAGACGCATGACTGTGGTATCATGCCTTTGGTATTTTTTAAATTGGAGGTATGTTAGGATCCAGCTATGGCCATCAAAGGCCTTAACACACTCAAGCAACTTGTAGCTGAGCTTATATTTAGCATCATTCATCAACATTGAAAACAGGTGTAATTCAGTTAATGGTCACAGGTCATAATCATGGCTTCCTCATATGGCAAGCTGGAATGTGCAATGATTCAAATATTGTTCACCAGCATCAAAAAACCATAGGGTGCAACTCAGTCAATGGTTGCAGGACAAACCCCTACTACCTCCTCATTAAACCTTATCCTATACACTGAGCGGCCAGATTATTATGATCTCTGAACGCATAATAATCTGGCCACTCAGTGTATATCCTATGTAATAAAAGGCTAATATGCACATTGTCCCCTCGACCAAGAGTTCGACCAGCAGGCAGGCTGGCCAACCGCCCATGTCCCCTCCCCCTGGCCAGGCTGGCTGGACCCCACCCATGCACGAATTCATGCACCGGACCTCTAATACACACACACACACACACACACACACACACACACACACACACACTCTGAGTGACCAGATTATTATGCATTCAGAGATCATAATAATCTGGCCATTCAGTGTATAATAAAAGGGCAATATACAAATTGATCCTGACGGCGGAACGACCGGGAATGACCAGTCACTATGATGTGCCCTGACCACCAGGGGGCAGATGCTCAACGCAGGAGCTGCCCCCTGGTGGTCAGTGCGCTCCCACAGGGAGCTCCATTCATCCACAAGCCAGGCTGATGGCTGCAAGCACAGTGCTGCCTCGGTGGCAGCACTAAGTAGCCAGTTAGACATCCCCTGAGGGCTCCCGGACTGTGAAAGGGCACATGCCGGGCTGAGGGGATCCCTCACCTGCCGACGAAATTTCGTGCACTGGGCCTCTAGTATTATATATAATCATTAATATCTTGCCAAACTCCCTAAACAAGATTAAGTCTATGATAATATACAAAGCCTAGTTCCCACCATGGTAATACAAATAAACATGTTATATACAATCAAGCAAATTCAATAACAAAATACACTCAGCCTAATAATTATGGAACCATCCAATGAAAAAAATCCTGCCCTGATACAAGCATGCTACTTGAATGAATTAATTTTCCTTAGACAACTGCACCTCTAGATCTGTCACTTCCTTTTGATCATCCAAAACAACTATATTTATTGATGCTCAGAAATTTCCCCAAATCACTAATATTCCCAAATTGGCGTCTGATTAACACTGAACACCTCTTACACTAACCCATTACCTATATGCAACCTAGACTCAATCTGTTAATGTAGTTTAACATCAAAGCAAGGCAGTGAAAATGCCTCGGTGAGTTCACTTACTCCATAAACACAACAGTTTGGTCCCAGCCTTTCTATTAATTTTTACTGAAATTACACATGAAAGTATCTGCATCGCAGTGAGATTGCCCTTTAATCATAGATGAGTAAAAGGAGCAGGCATCGAGCACACTTAGAATAGCTCACAATGCCTTGTTCAACCACACCCCCATGGGAGACGTCAGTAATAAAAATTAAGCCATAAATGGAAGTCTAAGTTATATTAACCAGTAAGGATTGGTAACTTTTGTGCTAGCCACCATGGTCATAGGATTAACCCAAGGTAATAGAATCTGGCATAAACCCCATTAAATATTTTTAATAATAAAGTTCAATTTTAACTAGGCCATAAAAAGCTATAGCTAAAATAAAATTAAGCCACAAAGGTGACTTTAAGAATCCTGACTACATGATAGCTAAGATCCAAGACTCAAACTGGGTTTAGATACCCCACTAGGCTTATCCCTAAACCCACACAATTTCTATAATAAAATTATTTGTAAGAGTTCTGCTAATACTCAAAGAACTTGGCCAGACTATGTGTCTCTAGAGAATTCTGTCTATAATCTATAAATCCCTGTAAACCTCGCCAACCCTTGCTAATATAGCCTATATACAGCCATCTTCAGCAAACCCTACAAATGAACTACAGTACAAATATTAAGCATAAAAACGTTAAGGTGTAGCTTATGGGGTGAAAAAAAATGGGCTACATTTTCTATTTCAAGAACATTATTCTTGCCGAAACCGGTTTGGCTCAGTGGATAGAGCGTCGGCCTGCAGACTCAAGGGTCCCAGGTTCAATTCCGGTCAAGGTCATGTACCTTGGTTGCAAGCACATCCCCAGTAGGGGGTGTGCAAGAGGCAGCTGATCGATGTTTCTCTCTCATTGATGTTTCTAACTCTCTATCCCTCTCCCTCTCTGTAAAAAAAAAAAAAAAATCAATAAAATATATTTAAAATATATATATATATATCCTATATAATAATAGACAAATATGCAAATTGACCATACCTCCGACACACCAAGAAGCCACGCCCACAAGCCACGCCCACCATCCAATCAGAGCGAGTATGCAAATTAACCCAAACCAAGATGGCTACAGCCACAGAGAGCAAGGTTTCCTAGGTAACAGAGGAAGCCAAGCTTTCTGCCAGCCGTTGCAGGCCTAAGCCTCCACTCAAGCTACAAAGTTTCAATTATAGAAGGTAAACAAATTCAGACAAATGGCAGCAGAATGGAGCTTGAGAGAGCAGGCCAGGGTTGCCGCTGGCAACAGGGGAAGCAAAGCTTTCTGCACACCCTGGCCGGGCCCACCCGCTTAAGGAAACAAAGTTTCAATTATAACCCCAACACAAATGGATTCGGGCCTCGGAGGGAGCCCCAGGCTTGGCTCTGCTCCAGGCTACAAAGTTTCAGTTGTAGAAGGAAAATAAATTCTAGATACCAGGGTCTCCACTTGCGTCCCAGGGGGCGTGGCACAGGCCCCTCGCTCAGGCCGCCCCACGCCCCAAGGGAACCCCACCTTGATCAGGGACACCCTTCAGGGCAAACCAGCTGGCCCCCACCCCTGTACCAGGCCTCTATCCTATCTAATAAAAGAGAACTATGCAGATTGATCATCACTGCAACACACAATATAGCTGCCCCCATGTGGTCAAAGATCCTGCCCCCATGTGGACACAAGATGGCCAGCAGGGGAGGGCAGTTGGGAGGCACCCGGCCTGCAAGGGAGGGCAGTTGGGAGGCACCCTGCCTGCAAGGGAGGGCAGTTGAGAGGGACCAGGCTTGCAAGGGAGGGCAGTTGAGAGGGATCAGGCCTGCAAGGAAGGGCAGTTGGAGGTGATCAACCCTGCAGGAGAGGGCAGTTAGGGGTGACCAGGCCAGCAGAGGAGGGAAGTTGGGGGTAAACAGGCTGGCATGGGAGTGATTAGGGGGTGATCAGGCTGGCAGGCAGAAGCAGTTAGGGGCAATCAGGAAGGCAGGCAGGCAAGCAGTTGGGAGCCAGCAGTCCTGGATTATGAGAGGGATCGGGCCTAAACGGGCAGTCGGACATCCTTTGAGGGATCCGAGATTGGAGAGGGTACAGGCTGGGCTGAGGGACAACCCCCCTCCGTGCACGAATTTCGTGCACCGGGCCTCTAGTGTGTATATATATATATATATATATATATATATATATATATATATATATAAAGAACATTATTCTTATACAGAAGTTTTTGTGGAACTAAAGGAGGATTTAACAGTAAAATTAAGAACAGAGAGCTTAACTGAATCAGGCCACAGAGCACAAATAAATCGCCCATCAATTCAAAGCCTCACAGCAACAACATATTCAATTATGCATGCTTATCTTATATAATAAAGAGGTAATATGCAAATTGACTCTCATGCCCTCACATCACAAAGATGGCCGCCCCCACATTGTCCAAGATGGCCAGCAGGGGAGGGCAGTTGGGGGTGACCAGGCCTGCAGGGGAGGGCAGTTGGGGGTGACCAGGCCTGCAGGGGAGGGCAGTTGGGGGCAACCGGGCTGGCAGGGGAGGGCAGTTGGGGGCAACCGGGCCGGCAGGGGAGAGCAGTTGGGGGTGCTGGGCCTGCATGAGAGGGAAGTTGGGGGCAACCAGGCCTGCAGGGGAGAGCAGGGGTGATTGGGGGCAACCAGGCCTGCAGGGAGAGTTTGGGGGTGATTGGGCTGGCAGGAGAGCAGTTAGATGTCAATCATGCCGGCAGGGAAGCAGTTAGGTGTCAATCAGGCCAGCAGGCGAGCGGTTAAGGGGCTATCAGGCTGGCAGGCAGAATGGTTAGGGGCAATCAGGCAGCTAGGCAGGAAAGTGGTTAGGAGCCAGCAGTCCCAGATTGTGAGAGGGATGTCCAACTGCCTAAACCGGCCCTGCAGGATCGGGCCTAAACCGTCAGTCAGACATCCCCCGAAGGGTCCCAGATTAGAGAGGGTGCAGGCTGGGCTGAGGGACCTCCCCCCACCCCAGTGCACGAATTTCATGCACCGGGCCTCTAGTGTGTAAGTAAAATGAATGACAGCAGTGAAACGAAGGATGAGGGGGAGAAATTAGGATTATAATTATTATAAGGTATTCAAATTACCTATGAAGTGGTATAGCATTATGTGAAAGTGGACTTGGATTAGTTGTGAATGTATCTTGCAAACTCTAGGGCAAACACTAAAAATATTTTTAAAACCAGAAATGAAAAAAAATGGAATCATAAAATTCTCAGTTAAAATCACAAAAGGCAGAAAAAGAGCAAAACACAAAAATTGGAAAAAACAACAAGTGCAACAAATAGGAAAAAGTAACAAATACAGTACATATTAATTATTATATCAATAATCACTTAGAATGCCAATGTCCTAAGTGCACAAATTAAAAGATTCAGATTGCCAGAGTGGATCAGAAAACATGACCCAAGTATATGTTACCTACAAGAAAGCTATTTTAACAATAGAGTCATTATTAAAGGTAAAGGGGTAGGGAAATATATACTATGCTAACACTAAAAGAAGGGAAGCAGGAGTAGTATACTAATTTTAGGCTAAGCAGATTCAGAGCAAGGAGAGTTATCAGGAATACAGCGGTGTGTTACATAATGATAAAGGGGTTAATTCTTCAAGTAGACAAAACAACCCTTAATGTGTATGTGTCTAATGACAGAGTGCTGAACTACAGGAGGCAGAAGCTGATAGAACTACAAGGAGAAATAGATGACTCCACTACCATAGTTGGAGACTTCATCGCCTCTCTTTCAGAAATGGGCAGACCCAGAAAGCAGGGAAATCAGGAGTAACATCTCGAGTTCCATAGCACTATCAGTCAACTGTATTGATATAATTGGCATCTATAGACGACTTCATCCAACAACAGCAGAACACACATTCTTTTCAACCTCACATGAAACATTCACCAAGAAAGAGTCCATTGTGGGCCATAAAATATACCTTATAAATTAAAAAAATAATATTTATACTTTCATACCACAATGTAATTAAGCCAGAAACAAATACTAGAAAGATAGCTAGAAAATCCTTAAATACTTGGAGATTAAACAATACAGTCCTAAATAATTCCAAATAAGAAAATCTCAAGTCAAATGAGAAATCTCAAAATACTAAAAAAGACTTTGAAGTAAATAAGAATGAGAGCACAATATTTCAAAATTTTGGATTTGCAATGAAAGCAGTATTTAGAGTGAGATTAGAGCATTAAGTATTATTTTAAGAGAGAGAGATCCCACGTCAATAATCTATGATTTTATTTTAGGAAACTAAAACAAAGAAATCCAAATTAGGTTCAAAGTATGCAGAAAAGTAATAAAAATCAGAGAAGAAATTAAATTGAAAATAAGAAATCAAGAGAAAGATTAAATAAGTCAAAAGTTAGTTTTTAAAAAGACCAGTAAAATTGATAAGCCTCTAGCTACAGTAATCCTATCTAATAAAAGAGTAATATGCAAATTGACTGTCACTCCAACACACAAGATGGCTGCCCCCATGTGGACACAAGGTGGCTACCACAAGATGACCAGCAAGGGAGGGCAGTTGGGGGCGATCAAGCCTGCAGAGGAGGGCAGTTGGGGGTGACCAGGCTGGCAGAGGAGGGAAGTTGGGGGTGACTGGACCTGCAGGGAAGGGCAGTTGAGGGGGGGACCCAGGCCTGCAGGGGAGAGCAGTTGGGGGGGACCAGACCTGCTGGCGAGGGTAGTTGTGGGGGACTAGGCCTGCAAGGGAGGGAAGTTTGGGGGGACACAGGCCTTCAGGGGAGGGCAGTTGGAGGGGGGAACAGACAGGCAGGGGAGAGAAGTTAGGGGCGATGAGGCTGGAAGGGGAGGGTAGTTAGAGGTGACCAGGTTGGCAGGGGAGGGTAGTTGGGGGGGACCAGGCCAGCAGGGGAGGGAAGTTGGGGGTGACTATGTTGGGAGGGGAGGGCAGTTAGGGGCAATTGGGCTGGCAGGGGAGCAGTTAGGCATCAATCAGGCTGGCAGGGGAGTGGTTAGGGGGTGATCAGGCTGGCAGGCAGAAGTGGTTAGGGGCAATCAGGAAGGAAAGCAGGCAGGCAAGCAGTTGGGAGCCAGCAGTCCTGGATTGTGAAAGGGATGTCCGACTGCCCATTTAGTCCCGATCCTACTGGGATTGGGCCTAAACGGGCAGTCGGACATCCCTCGAGGGGTCCCAGATTGGAGAGGGTACAGGCTGGGTTAAGGGACACCCCCCCCCCCGCCCATGCACAAATTTCATGCACCGGGCCTCTAGTTAAGAAAATAAATACAAATTACTAATATCACAAATGAAAGAAGAAACATCCCTACAGATCCCAGGGACATAAAAAAAATTAAAAATACTATTAACAACTCTATGCCCATTAATTTTTATAACCAATGACATTCTGCCAAAACTCACACATGAACAGATGATCTGAATACAACTATATCTGTTAAAAACTTCAATTGATAAAACTTTCCATAACAGAAAGCACACGGCCATATAGATGCATTAGTGAATTCTACCAAACATTTAAGGAAGACATTACACGAATTCTCTAAAATGTCTTTGAGAAGGTAGAAGGTAACTCATTCTATGAGGCCAGCATTATTTTTTTCCCCCCATCACCATCACCAACCCTCTTCCACCACCCCCGCCCCCTCCCCTGACAATCACCACACTGTTGTCCCTGTCCACTATTAAGTATGATTTTGTCCACGGATGCAAGGCTGGTTCAACATTCAAAAGTCCGTTAATGTAATGCACCCTATCAACAGACTAAAGAAGACTCACGTGTACATATGAATAAGTGCAAAAAATAATTTTACAAAAGCCAATACCCATCCGTGATAAAAACTCTCAGTAAACTAGAAATAGAGGGGAATTTCCTCAACTTGATCAAGGCTGCCCATTCAAAAACCTGAGGCTAACATCATCCGTAATGAAGGTTTTCCATAAGATGAAGGCACTCCCTCTCACCACGCTTTTTGAACATTATACTGGAAGTCTCTGCTAAATTGGGAAGGAAGACATTAAACTGTCTGTGTTTGCAGACGACATGATAATCTATGTAGGAAATTGGAAAGAACTGACAAAAATACTAGTGAAACTAGTAAGTGATAACAGCAAGATTTCAAAATATATGGTAAATGTAAAAATGTCAATAAACAAGTGGAATCCTATATAATAAGAGAGGAACATGCTAATTATCCGTTACGCCATGAGGCGTAACGAGCAACCGAGTAAGGACTGGATCACAGTTCAGCAGGAGGGTGGAGCAGTGAACTACAATGGGCGGCGGAGAGCTACAGGAGGGAGCAGGGCAGCAAGCTATGAGGGGTGGGAGAAGCTACAGCAGGACAGCAGCAAGCTACTGGCTACAAGCGAGCGACAGAGAGCTACAGAAGGGGGCAGGGCAGCAAGCTATGAGGAGGGCGGCACAGAGCTACTGGCACACGGATTCATGCGGAGGGCTACTAGTCCTACCTAATAAAATAGTGATATGCAAATTGACCGCACCTTCGCTACGCCCAAGCCACGCCCACCAGCCAAAGCCACACCCACCAGCCAATCAGGGTGAGTATGCAAATTACCCAACAAAGATGGCGGTTAATTTGCATACGCTGAGGGAGGGAGGAGTGAAGACTGAAGACAACTTAGAAGGAAGAGGGAGGAAAAGCGGAAAGCAAGGTGGCTGCCAGAGGGAAAGCCCGGGCGGGGCGGAGCGGAGCGGGGAGGGGTGGGCAGCAGTGGCCCGCGGATGCAGGCTCGGAGGCCGCAACGGCGGCAGCAGCGGCAGCGCACAAGGCCGCAGCAGCCGCTTGCAGGATTTTTCCTGCAAATGGGCTACTAGTTTAAAAATAAAAACACAATACCATTAGGTTAGCATCCACCAAATAAAATTTTTAGGGATTTTTCCAGTAGGGAAATTACTGTGTCTGATATCATAATGGTGATAAACTGTCATAAATCTGTCCAGACCCATAGAATGTGCAACATTAAGTGTGAACCCTAGTGACCACTATGGACTCTGGGTGGTGATGCTGTGTTCAGGCGAAGTTCACCAGTTGTGACAAGGGCACCGCCACCAGGGGGGTGTTGATGTGGGAGAGGCGATGTGTGTGTGTGAGCAGGAGCTAAATGGGAAATCTCTGTCTTCACATCAAAACTGCAGTGACCCTAAAACTGCTGTAAAAAGGAACCTCTAATTTGAATACGTGGTCATACATATTCAAAAGGACAAGAACTAGAGGCAAAGAAGTCCTTGAGTTAAGCCAGGAGCAGGGCTGAGGGCTAAAGCACTCTTATCTAGAGAGGAGTGAGACTAAGACTTAAAGCAGCCCCCATCAAAAGCCATGGAAACAGGAAGGGGGGAAATATTTAAAGTTTTGAAAGAAAACAAACCCAACGTGTAATTTTATATCCAGCAAAATTTTTCTTCTACCATGAAAGAGAGGAAAAACAAAACCCGGCTTTTTGCTGTTTCTCTCTCTGCAAAGTTCCTTGCAAAGGGCTTTAGGGCGTGCCTTTTGGGGATGCACCCCACGAACCTGAATTCTTCTTTGTTTGGTTTTTCCACTGTTTTTTTTCCCCCCTATGGTATATACTCTGTGGGTATTTCAGAGCTACCTTAAAACATTTTAATAAGATAAAATAAAACATCAATCAATCAGCATTGTTGTAAGTGTACTTCTGAGGCATCTTAGGATAAAATAGTTTTCACTTTGATCGAAGCAAATGACATTTTATCCTTTTAATGCTGACAAAGTCATTTGTTTTTTGTAGTTGCCTCGTGGTTTTTGAGCCACACTAAAGGAGCAATAATGTCATTGGCTTTGCCATTTTTTGATACAATTTTCTGATGTCACATAGTTATTATAGTACTTGTCACTCTTTGAAAAGCATTAATTAATTGCCAGCAAAATAGCAAAGTTATTGTATGTGATTTCCGCTCATCACTTCACAGGCACATATAATCCTAGAGCTGGAATCTATTTCAAAGGATCGTTTGTGCTAGTCCTTTCTGTCAGCTGATAATTATTTGCAAATCTCCCCATTACAAAACCCTCCGCTCCTCCCAGAGCTTTTCCTAAGATCTTTACTACACTTCTTTTTCTTGCAATCATCTCAGACTGAATATCAAATATTTAATTTACAAGAATAAAAAATCTTTCCCTATCTACAGTAAACATTTTAGTGCCCTTCAAACAATTTAATACCATGATCAATAAACATTTTCTATTTCTGGGAAATGGCTAGTAAAACTCTTCGTTGAAGACGCAGAGGAAAAAAAAAAAGTACCCCACATTTTAAAGAGAGCTATAAAAAATGAAGTCAGATTCCCGGTGGGCGTGGTTGAGCATCGACACTATGAACCAGGAGGTCAGGGTTCCATTCCTGGTCAGGGCACACGCCTGGGTTGCGGGTTTGATCCCCAGTAGGGGGCGTGAAGGAGGCAGCCGATGATTCTCTCTCATCATTGATGGTCCTCTCTTTCTCCTTCTCCCTTCCTCTCTGAAATCAATAAAAACATTTTTTAAAGAAAGCAGGTCAGATTACCATCAGCCCCCTGGGTTTCACAGAGGAAGCCTCAAAAGACCCTGTACCATGGTGCCTGTCCCGGGACCCTCTGAAATTCCTCCAGGCTGCCCAAGGAGAAGAACAGGGCTTACCCACAAACGTCAGATCTTCCGTCTTGAATCATAAGATGATGTTATAGAATTTACCATTGAAACCTATATGATTTTATCAGCCAATGTCACCCCAATAAATTTAATTAAAAGGAAAAATAAATAAAACATAAAAAAGGCAATGTTGTGCTGCCTGCACCCCTTGTCTGCCTGCACCCCTGGGCCTTGCCCTCTGTGGCGAACCAGGTGAGTGGGGCTGCCTGACACGATCATTCATGGAGACGGAGGATGTCTGCAGAAGGGGAGATGGAATCGCATTCCCACTGGCGTGTGTGCTGAGGACACTGCCCACTGCTGCTTGGCCTGCGTGGCTCCGTGGGTGAGCGTCCATGTATGAACCAGGAGGTCACGGTTTGATTCCCCATCAGGGCACATGCCTGGGTTTCTGGCTGGATCCCCAGTAGGGGGCGTGCAGGAGGCAGCCCATCAATGATTCTCTCTCATCATTGATGTTTTTATCTCTCTCTCCCTCTCCCTTCCTCTCTGAAATCAATAGAAAAATAAAATAAAATAAAAAGAAACTGCCGACTGCCTCTGGTGGAAGCCCCAGGGCCTCCCGGTTTGCCCTGTGAGATCATCCTAGCTTTCCCTGAGAATAGTGTCAGCTCGTACTTGTACCCCTCTTTTTACTTCCCAGCTAAAACCCCCTGAAGCTCACAGTACAGTCATTTACTGGGGAACTGTGCTCCAGAGGCGAGTTAATGAGGTGGAAGAGGGCAAACTGCTGGCGTCCAGGAGGGGCAGCAGGTGAAGAGCGTTTTCCCGATGACGGACCCTTGGGCTTCCTTCCCACAGGCCACACGTGGGCCGTGTGTTCCCTGGCGTGCATGGTGGGAAACCCCTCACTGGACTTACTGAAATCAGCGAGAGATGAATGCATATGACTACTTAACATTGTTTTAAATATTAATCAGGCCAATGAAACAAAAACTACAAAGCATAATTATTGGAAAGGAGAAATAAACTTTCATAACATGCTGATGAGGTGATACTATAGCCAGAGGATTCCTAATAAATTTCAAACGTAGAGTGAAGACAGCATAATTAACTATAAGATAACGTAACTATAACTATAACATAATGAACATTATTAACTTTTTTACATGCAAGCAGTAAAGAACTACAGGCTATCATGGAGAAAAATGTGACATCCATAGAAAAATATATAAAAGAATTTAGAATATCTCAAAGAAAAATGTACAAAACCATTCAATAGGATGTGCAACCTTGCTAAGAGTTTTTAAGTGTTTGAACAAAAGGAAAAATATTCTACATCACCTCATAGAAAGACATTACAAAATAATAAATCTTTCCAAATTAACTTATAGATTTAATGCAACTAAGACAAAAATTTACTGGGCATTCTTTTGTAACTTGATAAAATTATTTTAAATTTGCTGTAGTTGAATAAAAAAAGAGGAACTAAGAAATTTTTGAAAAATACTTTTCACTATCAAATATGAATACAGATCACATCTTTTATTAAGTATAGTGTGGTGTTGGCAATTCAGTCAACAGGTAGATTAATGAGAAAATATGTGAGGGCCCAAGAGAATAAAAATTGTAATAACTTTATAATAATCATAAATAAATGGGGAAATGATTATTCAACAGATGATGTTGAGAGAATTGACTAACTACACTGAGTGGACAAATTATTATGATCTCTGAACTCATAATAATCTGGTCACTCAGTGTATACCCTGTAAAATAAAAGGCTAATATGCAAATTGTTCCCTCGACCAGGAGTTCGGCCAGCAGGCAGGCCAGCCAACCGCCCATGTCCCTTCCCCCTGGCCAGGCTGGCCAGATCCCACCCATGCACAAATTCATGCACTGGGCCCCTAAAACACACACACACACACACCTGAGTGGCCAGATTATTATGCATTCAGAGATCATAATAATCTGGCCACTCAATGTATGTGGAATGGTCAGATAGTGATTTTTCCTGATACAACAAAGTAAATTTTACAGAGTGTAAGAATAGTATTTTTGTTGTTGTTGTTAATCTTTACCCGAGGGTATTTTTTCCCATTGATTTTTGGAAAGAGTGGAAGGGAGGGAGGGAGAGGGAAGAAAGAAGGAGGGGAGAGACACGAGGGAGAAAGAGAAACGTCTATGTGAGAGAGACATCGCTTGGTTGCCTCCTACACATACACCTAGCAGGGCCAGGGATTGAACCTGCAACCCATGTGTGTGCCCTTGACCAGAAATCGAACCCATGACCCTTTGGTGTGCAGGCCGATGCACCGAGATGCACTGGCCAGAGTGAAAAGCATTTTAAAAAATAAAAATATATACACACACATTTTATAACACATCCAACACTTTTCAGATGGGCGGGCTCTTCCCTCTGTAAGCTCATATACCAATGAAGAGTTCCCTCAGCCTGTATAAAAGGCAGCGTTGTGGCCCGGCATTCCATGGGAATGGGCCGGAGCCAGTCCTCACAGGGAAAGTAACGGGGAACTGGAAGCTCAGGCTCTGTGTCTCACCGCTCTCCGAGGGTTCCACCAGTGGTTAGCTGGGGGCTCTCTGTGTCTCTGCTGTTTGTCCTTCTAGACCAGCTCTAACCCCAAATAACCTGAGTGGGCTTCCCCTCATCTGTGTGCAGCCCGAGTACTAGGTCAAGTTCCTGCAAAAACTCTAAGCTTCTGGGTCAGATGTCTAGAAAGGGGTGACATGGCTGAACTCAGTTTTTGAGAACAGTCACACCAATCCAGAGGGCGACTCATAGTTTCTCACATAAAGCAGGACTCAGGAGTGAAAGCATAATCAGATCGTGATGAGGGGTCAACCGGGTCTGTTCCAGGCCAGGGGGCTGTTTCCCCCATCCAGGTCAGCCTAGGTCAGGGCCAGCCAGCTGGGCCTTCTGCCCCTCCAGTGTATGCACCCACCACCCCAGCCGCGGCCACCGCGGAGAGGGAGCTCGCTGCTGCCCACCAGGCTGAGGCTGGGGCAGGATCCATGGGAAGCAGATGGAACAAGCACTTGAGACCGAGTCCGTTCTAACAAGGACCTGGTGAGAATGAGGACGAAGCCTGGCCAGTGTGGCTCAGTGGCTGAGCATTGACCTATGAACCAGGTCACGATTCAATTCCTGGGCAGGGCACATGCCCGGGTTGTGGACTTGATCCCCAGTGTGGGGCGTGCAGGAGGCAGCCGATCAATTATTTCTCTCTCATGATTGATGTTTCTATCTCTCTCTCCTTCTCCTTTCCACTCTGAAATAAAAAAAAAAATTTAAAGAATGAAGATGAATATATAAAATATGCACTTATTAAAAAAAAATTCCTCACCGAAATTAATAATAAAACATTAAAAAGCAAATGATAAATGGAAAATGTATGCAACAAATATTAACCCGTTTTGCTGTATTTCCAAATCTCCCTCTCTTCAGCCAGCGATGGCTTTCCCCAAAGTCTCATCTGCACCACACACGCTCCACAGAAGTTTTCATTAGCAGAACCACAGTACTTGTATTAACAAACCAGCTTAGACTAAAAAACAAATGTTTAAGCAAAATAGAAATTTAAGAAGCTTCATATGTTTAATTCATTTCTAACCCCTTACCCTGAATAGAATTATAATCAGCATTTCTAATTACAATCAGACATGCAATTTATAAGTAATACTTCTCAAGGGATACCACTGTAACATTATTTAAATCAGAGTTATTTCACATAAGCTTACTTAGAAGTAAAAGAGGATCGTAGACATCATGTTTTGAATTGCTCATTCTAGAACATTTAGAATTTAGGACTAGTAATTTTTGTTTTTAATCCTCACCCGAGGATATGTTTCCATTGACTTTTAGGGAGAGTGGGAGAGAGGGAGAGACAGAGAGAAACACTGATGAGAGAGAAACACACGGATTGGTGGCCTTGTGCATGAGCCTCAACCAGGGCCCAGGTCTGGGAGGAGCCTGCAACCAAGGCACGTGCCCTTGACTGGAATGGATCCAGGCACCCTTTGGTCCGAAGGCCGACACTCTATCCACTGAGTCAGCCCAGCTAGGACAGGATTATAATTTTTAAGAAAGACACAATTTCCACTCCGGTCCTTTGTGCCTCTCTCACCCCCGTTGTGATTATCTGCCGGCCTTCTGCCTGTCTCGCTGGCGCCTTGCAGACTAAGGAACCCGGACCTGTGTCTTCTCTCCACCCTCACCACCTGTCCTCAGTGCCACTGCCATCAGCAGGGACCGCGCACTCCGCGTCTCAGGTGCTCAGGCCACGCTGCCTCCTGCCTTCCTCCTGCCCGCGACTGCCTGTCCTCCACCCGAGCCTTCAGCAGCCATGGCCACAGCCTGGCTCTCATCTGCTCGTGCTCTTCCTGGGAAACCACAGCCTGGGGCAGCCCGCTCCCTGCCCCTGGTCGTTCCAGCCCCCCACCACCCACTCTGCACCCTGCTACGCCTCTCCTGTCCAGCTCATCAGAAAGTCTCGTCCCTCTGGTCTCCCTTTCTCTCCAAGCCTCCATACCCTCCTTTGTATCTTATGGAGCTGAGATCCCGTCAGTGATCACTTGAAGAAATTCTTGCCTATAATGTAACAGCCACCTCTTTTTGTCAGAGCTATTGGGCAGAACCCCCACCCCGAGTGAACATGTCTACCGAGGACATACCGACATCACGGCTTTGCGGCCGCATCCATGAAGCCGAGAGCTGGCGCAGAAGTCACATGCCATGGAAGACCGGCTCCACACAAACTCATGGATGCTAGCCTCCGTGGGGCTCAGACCGCAGGGAGAGCGTTTCCTTCAGGAGCGCCCTCTCCTCTTCTCCAGGGGCGATTTTCAAGCCGGCTTAGGATTAACATCACCCCGATGCTCCACATGCATCTACGCATTCTCGCGTTCTCTCTGTCCCCATCTCTCTCTCCAGCGCCGCCCACGCCTACTTCCAGGGCTCTAATGAAGTGCACACATCCTTCTCTCGCTGAACTTGTTATATTTATAAGTGAGAACTATATTAATTATATAAATCTAATAAATATCCATTATAAATGATGTCAATTATACATATGCTATAAATTATATGAACATTTCATATTCCTTCTGTGAGAATTTGTAATCAATAAAAAGCTCACTCACTAACCTATACCTGAGGGCAAGGCCACACCTGCTTCTTATTTTTACTGATTTTTTACAGAGAGGAAGGGAGAGGGACAGAGAGTTAGAAACATGGATGAGAGAGAAACATCGATGAGCTGCCTCCTGCACACCCCCCACTGGGGATGTGCCCGCAACCAAGGTACATGCCCCTGACCGGAACCGAGCCTGGGACCCCTCAGTCTGCAGGCCGGCGCTCTATCCACTGAGCCACACCAGCTAGGGCCACACCTGCTTCTTTACCATTCCATCTCTACCAAGTGCCGCAGCACCTGACAACAGCGAATGCTGCAAAAATGTGTAGAATAAACACATATACCTCAGTCACCACAACAGTCTGTAAGATAGCTTTAAATACTTCGCATGCATCGACACGATCGCTCCTTACAACTGAGCTCCTTCAGTATATGTGTCTCAGATGCGTGGATATGATATGTAATATGTAATATGATTCTCCTTTAGCACATTCTTCATGTGAATTCTGTCCTGAACAGTCACTGCTTTCATGTACCTTTTAATTGTCACTATTTTTCCTCTTGTGCCTTGTAATGAGGAAATATCAGGAAGTACATTTTTTTACCTTGATTACATTCTATAAACGTATTATTTTAAAAATATCCTTTGGCAATTGATATAGGTCATGCCCTGTGTTAGTTGCTGGGAAGTGATGTGAAATAGATGCAAAAGAGGACTAACACCTGCTACCCAGATCTCACAATCTAGAGGGGGAGAGACATTTCCAAAGGTCTGATTGTTAGGGTTCGACTTCATGTCAAATGACCGCAAACCCAAAATAACAGACTCACATTGGAAATGTATTACCTTCTCATTAAATATAAGCACAATATAACTTCAGAAGAACCCCAGGATCATTAAGGTCACAGTCCCCTTTCTCCTCACAGCCCAGCATGGCGCTCCTGCTCCAGCCATCACATCTGCATTCAGAACCGCAACAAGAGAGGGGAGGGGAGGGGGTGCACTTCTTTCCTTTGATGGTATTTTCTGGATTTTCTGCACACCAATTCTACTCGCGCCCCTTCCACAAACAGCCTCCAAGTGGCGGGCTGTGACTGCCAGCCTGGGTGCACTGGCATCGGCATTCCAGAAACTTGAACCATTGCTGTTGCTATTGGTATTTTGCTATTAAGATTTGTCCATTTTTATGGGTCTCCGTTACCCCTGGAAATCTGTGAGGAGTACTTTCCATGTCACATCTCACAGCCGGCGGAGATCTGGGCTTCCTACTGCTCCGGGGGTGGCACCTGGAACCCTTGCTGCTACTCAGTAACAGAGAAGTCACAGACAGGAAGCTGTTGTCACTGCGGGGCTCATCCCGCCTCCTAGAGACCCTCCCTCCCGGGCCCAGGCAGCCGGAGAACCTGGGCACCAAGCATGCAGCGTGCCCTTAGGATGAAACAGAAATCCTATCCCACGTCTAGCACCCCACTCAGCCCAGCGGCCCTCAGCTTCTCAGCTGGAGAGGAACAGGCCTCCATTCTCTGGGAATGAGGGGGGGAGGGGGGGAGGGGTGGAGAGAGGAAGGGAAGGATGGGGAGGGGAGGGAAAAGGAGGAGAAAGGTGGAGAGGATGGGGAGAGGAAGGAAGGGGGCAGGGAGGGCGAGGGAGGGCGAGGGAGGGCGAGGGAGGGCGAGGGAGGGCGAGGGAGGGCGAGGGAGGGCGAGGGAGGGCGAGGGAGGGCGAGGGAGGGCGAGGGAGGGCGAGGGAGGGTAAGGAAAAGGAGGGGTGGGTACAGGAGGGGCGGACTGGGTAAGAAAAGAGCCACCCACAGCTGCTTCTGGCCGACCTTGAGTATCAGCTGTGAAAGCAGCCAGGAGGACGGCCCTGCTTAGCTGCACCCCCTGGCTGCTGCGCCCCCTGGCTGCTGCGCCCCCTGGCTGCTGCGCCCCCTGGCTGCTGCCAGTTCGGTTAAGCTGCACCCCTGGCTGCTGCCCCGGGTGTTAGGGAGCAGCAGGGATGGGCTTTTATTCCCAAGAGTCAGGAATATCGGGATCTGGGGCTTAGTGGGAGCTCTTGCTGGCGTGAGCTCGGGTTGGAAAAGTAAAAACCAAGCATTCATCCCTCCCACAGGTAGGCTGCCCGCGCTCTTTCCTCTGCTCCTGTCATCCCTCAGACCCCTCAGAAGAAGCTCAGGGTGACCGTCACCCGGGTTACCCCGGCTCCAGCGCCCACGGCGGCCTGGGCAGGGCCCTCACGTTTTCCGTGTCCAGGGCGCAGCCCCTGGGATTCCATCCATGACCTGCACCTGCGTGGGCAGGGTCTGCGTGGGGGCGGGAAAATCACCTCCACGTGGTGATCCGGCTGCAGACCAATACTGCTCACGTCTAGGGCCTCATGCCCTCCCCCACGGACACAGAAAGCCCCTGTCTCTCTCCACCCCCCCCCCCCCCACATGCCCAACTCTGGCAGCCAACTGTCAAACTCCCCCTCCATCTACCGACCAAATCAAAATGTAATTTCAGGACATGCTCACAAGAACGCAGCATCGGCGCTAAGGCAGTGCGAGTGAAGGCAATGCAGATTCACTGGACGCGGGACCCACGGCCTAGGGCCACGTCTGAGTTCCCAGTGGCCACAGTTCCGGGGGGGGGGGGGGAGCTAAGATACCAAGTGCCAGGGAGGGCCAGGCAGCGGGGTCCCGTGCCGCGGGGGAAGCGGACAGCACAGCTGCTCGGAGAAAGCTAGACAGGCATTCCCCAGGCGCCTCAGCAGCCCCGGTCGCGGGCATTTCACTGAACAGAAGAGAAATGTATGTCCACCCCGTATCTGCGTGTGAACATTTACTGCAGCTTTATCAATATTTGCCAAAATCTGAAAAAAAATTCAGATGCCTTTCAAAGAGTAAACAAACTGAAGTGCATCCTATCCAGGGAATGCTACTCAGCAACGAAAGGAGCAAATAACAGGGGTGACTCCTCCGTGCCTTCTGGCGAAGTTCAAGCCGGAAGCAAAATGCTGCGAACTGGAGGTTCCTGGTGTGACAAGGACTTGGAGGATGAAGACAAGAAACGGGGGTGTTGTTGAGCCCAAAGGGGCAGCACAGGCCCTCAGGGAGTGGTGGGGCGATTGGGGGGGGTGGTGTGCTACAGCTGCCCTGCATTTCACACTCATCAGACCACAGAACCAACCTCGCTCCACAGACAGCGACTGTGACTGTCCGTGCGTTTCTTTCTAGAAACCGGACTCTGACCCCAGGTCCTCGCTAAGGAGCCTGCAGGTTGCCACTCGTTCCACCAACAAGAACACGCTGACCTACTGGAAAACAAACGACTCTTCTGGGCCCCCTCCGGGAGGGGCGTGACAGGGGACACCAGCGCCGAGGGCGGGGAGACCAGAGGGACAGGGAGGCAGGACCCACCGGAGCTCAGCCTGGGGGGCATCTGCGGGCCCCAGCGCTGGGCGTGGAAACCTGGGCCTGAGAAGTGGCTGGAGGCGCAGTGCGGGCCAACCTCCGAGTGACCAAATCCAGGGGGACCCGGGACGGAACCCCAACACCCCCGCACCCCCAGTGATAGGAGAGCTTTACCTTGGGGAGCTCAGGGCCCCACAGTAGGTACTGGAGCAGGGTCCCCGGCGGCGTCCGCAGGGAGAGGAGGAGGGCGGTGGTGAGATGAGCCAGAGCCCTGCCTCCTCCTGAAATAGAGGCCTCAGGAGGAGCTGATTGATGGAGCCCCGCCTGCGGCCTCTCAGCACCTGCTGGGGGTCATGGGTCATCAGAGCGCTGGCCTGGGAGAGAGCCACCTGACTCCAGCCCCCGCCCCTCCCACCGGGGGGAGGAGGAATCTGAGGCACCTGTGAGCCCACGCCGCCTTCCAGAGAAGAGGAAAGCTATGGCAACGTGGAAATGACCGTTTTCCCCACTTCCTCTCATCACGGTCCCCAGTCCCTGTGTGTGGGTTCCTCCGGGCACCCCGCTCGTTCTGGTATAATCCGGGTCTTCACCGTGTGCGATGTGTAATGCACCGAACAGGCTGCTTTCTGTGGATAATGACAGCGCCTGTGATCTCTCTGCACTGAACGTGAGTTTCTATGACACACACCAACGCCTGTATTGCAACAACGGAACAGGAAGACCCTTCACAAAACTCGGCTAGCTACAGTCAGGGAAATCAGACAGGCGTCCCGTCCAGAACCTTCTCTGGCTTTGGGCCCATCTCACTCCATCTAATTGCCAACAGAAGGCATCTGCACTCACAGCAATCACTGCCTCCCGGCTCTTGGTCGTCCTGAGAGAGGCAGCACGTGGCATTGACCGTGTCTGGTCCCGGAGGCTGCTCTTCCACGGGAAGCACCTGTTTCTGCTCATCGCGGCCAGCTCACGTGGCCACACACGTGTGGACCGTTCACTGGAAGCATTAACCAGCACGCTTCTCCCCCGGGGCTTGCCGGCCTGCAGCGCACACCCAGGCAGCCCCAGGCTTTTTTAAATAACATTTTTCCTGGCCCCAGCCCGTTTGGTTCAGTGGCTAGAGCGCCGGCCCATGGACGGAAGGGTCCCGGGTTCAATCCCGGTCAGAGCACGTACCTGGTTGCAGGCTCGATCCCCGGCCCTGGTTGGGGCACGTGCAGGAGGCAACCGATCTATGTGGCTCACATTGATGTTTCTCTCTCTCTGTCTCTCCCCCTCCATTCCACTCTCTCTAAAAAAAAAAATATAAAAAAAAATCAATGGAAAACTATCCTTGGGTGAAGATTAACAAACAAAACAAAACAAAAAGACTATTCTTTTCTGATCTCAGTGCAACACGAGAGACAGAATCAGAGAGTCGCCACGTATCATGTATTGTGATTGGACACAGAAGAGCCTAAGAATGTGGATGTTTTCAGTGATTCCCCGTTTTCCACTCCTTTGAACCCCGTCCCTTTCTCTGCGTGACTATGTGGACAGGGCTCTCTCCTCCCTGGCTCCCGGGTGAGTTTGGCCAGTGGGGCACGGGGAGAGGCGGAGATGCGGAACGAGAGAGGTCAGGGCATTTCCCCTCCCTTCGCTCCTGCCGGGAGCCCTTCTGCAGGGGCTACGCTGCTGCTGAGAATTAGCTGTTCTGAGCCAGACTCGCCTCCCTTCCCACACTCCGCTGCTAAGCCGCTGCGTGTGAAGGCCTGTGTGTGTGTGTTACCATGGTAACCCGCGCACCGTCATCTCTGACCTGGGGACTTTTTTTTATGGCATAAATTTTAATTTTACTCGTCTTTCCATGATCCCCCACCACCCAGAGCCGCTGGGGTTTGGGGTTTGGGGAGATGCTCTTTCTCAAGTTGAGGAAGTTCCCTTCTGGTCCTAAACTCTCCAAATGTTCATCATGAATGGGTGTTGGATTTTTTCCTGCATCTATTGATTAGATCACATAATTGTTCTTCTTCAGCCTACTGATGCGGTGGATCCCATTAAGTGATTTTCAAATGTGGAACCAGCCTTGTCTACCAGGATTCATTCTCACTCGGTCGTGGGGCGAAAACCGTTTTTAACATTGTTGGATTAGATTTGCTAATACTTTGCTAAGGAATCTGACATTTATGTTCATGAGAGAGGGTGGCCTGTACTTTCCCTGTCTTTCAATGCCGTTGTCTGTTTTTGATGTGAGGGTAACGCCAGCCTCACAGAAGAGCTGGAAAGTACTCCCTTTGCTTCTGTCTACTGGGAGAGGCCGTGGAGAATGGGTGTGACTTCCGGAGTCAGGGAGGGTCGCCCAGTGGGCTTCCATAACATTGCTGGTATGTCATTTCTTAAACTTGGCAGTGATTTCACAGGCATCGATCTCTATACCTTTTATCTTAAGCATTGCCAATAAATAAGCATTCATACTCTGTAATACTTTATAGGTAGAAAAATGAAGTAGAATTAAGTATACAAAATAGGGAAGATCCCAAAACATTGTTCTACCAAAGCAAGCACACACCATGTGAATAAAATGATAAGCATGCTTGAGATGGAGGACAGGTGTGTATAATACACAGAAAAGTTTACTTATCAAACATTTAGCCATGCTCTCCGAGGAGGACAGTTTGAGTTCACAATATGAAAAAGGAAGAAAAATGTATTTATGTTGGATTTTCCTACTTCTGTATTGACTCCTTTACAAAGGAATGCATTTACGAAGGCCATAGAAGAAAATGACATTGCTTCTCTCTCCTGCAATGTTTAAACTCTACGTATGGTAAGTGGGAAAGAGAAAGGAATGAGGAGGAAGGACCAGAGGAGAAGGTGAGAAGATGAAGCAGGGAAACATAAACACTCAACGTTCCAAACTGGAGTTAAGGTGAGGAATCTCTTCTTAAAAGTCACTGCAGCAGACGTGTCCCGGGAGAGCAGACTCGAGAACCTGGGACAGGAAAGTAGAGAGGGGGAGGAAATGAAGGCTCAGAACCCAGGAACCTGAAAGCTTCAGAAGAGAAATTCCTGGGAGAGCAGGATAGTGCCCTTACGAAAGCCCAGTGGGTTCCTCCCGTGTATATTCCCACGGGATGACCCCATCACCCAGTGACTACCTCACCCAGAGAGTCTCCCAAGGGAGAGAACGTGCCATCTGCAAAAGGTCTGCTTCCTTTGTAGCTGGCTCATAAACCTCAAAGAGGAACTTCCTAATTGCTCCCTGGTGATTCAAAACTGGCAGCTCCTGGCACTGACTCCATGCTTTGGTTTTGTCCGGGAGAAGAACAGAGATTTCCTTAGATAGCTGACTATGCTCTCGAATGATTGCGTAACATTTTAAAACTCCACGAGGGTGTAATGCTCACATTTTGAAATTAGGGATGATAACCTTAAAATGGTAATCGTGTTGTTAAAATGAAGATAAATCAGAGGTCACAAAAAGGCTTTATAAACTTGGAGGAAAGAATATTATGTGCCAATACTTGACATTTTAAAAGTTTCATGATGATAGGGTTAGAGTTAGACTATTGACATTCAGTGATCAGAGGCTCAAAGGAAACCGAGTAAGTGCTCAGTAGAGAAAGTCATAAGGGAGTGAAGCTTCTATTTACACGTGTGAAGGCTCTGTCCCTGGCGAGGTCTTAGTTATGATAATGAAAACGGAATTGCAAGTTAGTTTGGTGCTTGCTTTTCCTGGGACAGTAAGTAGCTCCTATTTCATGTCCCAGACACAGAACTCTCGACCTTCAAGAGGCAGGTCAAACACTGTATTTTGAATGTTGCCCACAGAGCAGAAAGGGCAGTATCTTCACAAGTTGAAAATGAACAGACAGGCCTTGTGCATCAGTAGGTGAAGTACACGGGCTATTCTGCTAGTCAGAAAGATACAGACCCCGGGTCTAGTTTTTTCCTACAGATTACTAATAAAGCTTAATAGCGCCGCGAGCCGACCACATTGTATTTCAGTGCAAAATTCGTTGACAATCATATACAAAATCACCCCAGGTGTGCATTAGCATAATTTTAGTTATCTCTTTATTCTGTGTATCAAAACTATTTACGCCAACTGGGGTGGTGATTTCTTTATGGTGAGGTACTCTGTCAGATCTAATGGGCAGTTCTTTTTCATCCACACCCACAGGTCCTCCCTCATTAACTCATTATTTTAACTATGACCATCACTTTTCTCAATACCCATTTGCTTGTTTTTATTGACTCCCTGAATCGGAGAGTCCATTTTCATCTTCACTGGTGGTTACATTAGCAGAAAAACAATTATGAGTTTATACACTTGCAATATGTATAAACTCATAATTATTTATACATTTCTACCTAAGAATAAAATAAAACGTACTTCTTAGAGGTCAGAAAGTAAACAAGAAAGAAAAGGACTGTATTTCACATTTTGTAGGAATTACGGTACTTTTTCAGACGAAATTACCTGCAAGAACAAAATAAATGCATTAAAATCTAATCTTACTACCTAACTGTTGGAAGCTGCCCATTGTCCTCACTAGCAGAGAGGTGTGGACAAGGAACCCGGAAGGCTGGTCAACCTCGAAGCTCTGAAAGGTCAGAGCCAACCACTCACTGTCTAGTTGAGACAATGGTCCCTAAAGCAACTTCCACCTTTTAGTTTTATGTAAATTCTTACTGATTGGCTATTATTGGAATTGCCTGCCTAAGGGCTATGGGTGTATCCCATCCTACCTAATAATAGACAAATATGCAAATTGACCACACCTTCGCTATGCCCAAGCCACGCCCACCAGCCAAGCCACGCCCACCAGCCAACCAGGATGAGTATGCAAATTACCCCAACAAAGATGGCGGCTAATTTGCATATCAAGACAGTGTAGAAAGAAGCCAAGAGCTGCAGAAGGGAGCAAAGCTTCGGAGAAGCAAGCAAGCCAGGGGGAGGAGAAGGGAGTAGCGGAGGTGGGGCCGGGGGAGAAAGAAGAAGAGCGGGTGGGCTGGCGGAGAAGGGAGAAAAGCAGGGGGGCTGGCGGAGAAGGCGGGGCAGGGGACAAGGGAGGAGAGCAGGCAGGGCGGGGTAGAGTGCAGCAGGAAACCCTATTGCAGGATTTTTCCTGCAACGGGAACGCTAGTAGTCTTAATAAAAGGGATAGCAAGGCCAGAGCGGGGTGGAGTCCTTCCTCTTGAGCTGGGCTCCCGCCTGGCCCCCAATATTTCCAAGTTAATATTTTCTAGTCTCTTTCATTTGTGTGCGGCCTCCTCCAGAGCCCGAACCCTGAACCGGAACCCTGAGCCACGCGGGGGACACTTGCACCTAACCACAATAGTCAGCGCTTGGTGCTCATTGACTGAGGACCAGGCTCTAGTTAAATGCTTCACCTGCATTAGCTACTTGAGCTTTTCAGTAACCTCGTGGTTATACAATTTCACCTCATTTTACTAAGGCCAAAACTGATAAACAGGGAAGTCACTCACCCAAGCACACAGCTGGGTTTGCAAATCAAAGCCAGACAGTTTAGCTCAAGCTTGTTCTTTTGATCTTATCATGATTGTTTCCAACACCCTCCTCACATCAAGTGTGTGCCAGCATCCTGTTCACACCGGGATCCTGATTCACCAGCAGTCGCTGCCAGTCAAACAACAAAACCACCTGAAATTGTAGTATGAACATCAAAACAGAACACATACCAAACCTCTGGCCTTGAGTCCTTCTAAAACCTAAAGTAGCCCTGGCCGGTGTGGCTCAGTGGATAGAGTGCCGGCCTGCGGACTGAAGGGTCCCAGGTTTGATTCTATCATGGGCACGTGTCCAGGTTGCTGGCTTGGTCCCCAATAGGGGGCGTGCAGGAGGCAGCCAATCAATGATTCCCTCTCATCATTGATGTTCCTATCTCTCTCTCCCTCTCCCTTCCTCTCTGAAATCAATACATATATATATTTTTTTAAAATAAAACCTACAGTGAACATAGAACAATTTCCCTTTTATTTCTAGTATTTGTAAATGTAACCTTAGCAGTTTTATAAGTATTTTCATATTCTTTCAGATACATATGTTCTATATTTTTTTACAATCATTTTTTCACTATGTAGTTTGTTATTCTTTTCCTCCTGACTCCCTACCTACGAAATGGTTTTTATTCTTTTATGTTGTTTCCTACGAAGGCACCTCCTGGTTTCTTCCCTTTCAGCTCAGCTGCCCCGGCGTGTCCTGGTCACCCGGCCTTGGTCAGTCTCCCTCTGGGCTCCCCGGCGGGTCCTGGTCACCCGGCCTTGGTCAGTCTCCTGCTGGGCTCCCCGGGGGTGTCCTGGTCACCCGGCCTTGGTCAGTCTGGGTGCTGGGCTCCCCGGGGGTGTCCTGGTCACCCGGCCTTGGTCAGTCTCCTGCTGGGCTCCCCGGCGGGTCCTGGTCACCCGGCCTTGGTCAGTCTCCTGCTGGGCTCCTGGGCGTGTCCTGGTCACCCGGCCTTGGTCAGTCTCCTGCTGGGCTCCTGGGCGGGTCCTGGTCACCCGGCCTTGGTCAGTCTCCTGCTGGGCTCCCCGGCGGGTCCTGGTCACCCGGCCTTGGTCAGTCTCCTGCTGGGCTCCTGGGCGTGTCCTGGTCACCCGGCCTTGGTCAGTCTCGGTGCTGGGCTGTCCCTCTGTGCTCCCGGGGGGAAGGCGCCTTCCCTGTGTGCCCTCCACCTGCTGGGCTCCCCACCCTTTCCTGCTGGTTCCCTGGCAGCCACGGCCAAAGGCCAGTCTCTTGACAAGAATGTGTCCCCGCCACCGGGTGCCTGTCCTGGTTGAAAGCACCGGCCTCTGGCGGGGGCTGCGCACAGTTCTGAGGGGCAGCTGGGTGCCCGGGAGAAGCTTGGAAACGGGCCCATTCCTGCTCAGGGCTGATGCGCTCCAGGTGGCTGTGGGGCAGCGTCTGTGCCTCCGAAGTCACAGGTGCACACCCAGGAACCCTGTGCCCACGGGGGGGGAGGGGAGCCCGGAGCCCGCTGCACTTCATAAAGCCAACGCCCAGCTCCACGCGCGTGGGGGCAGTGGCTCTGAACTATCTCCCGAACGACGGGGCGGGGAGCAGCAGCGACTCACATTCATGCAAGAGCCTTTTCCACAGACAGTAATAACCCCCCGCTTCCCCGCGGAGGGTCCCCCCACCATGAAGGCCAAGATGGGGCCCCCCACCTCGGTGGACAGGAGCCAGCAGGTCCTCTCAGACGGATTACTGTCTGTGTGTCCTGAGGGGACCTGGGGATATTTCACCAAAGAGAAAGGAGTTGCGGTCTAAGCTTTGGGAAACCTCTCGCTTTCTATGTCTCCCCAAGAAGTCTCCCCTTGTGTGTGAAAAGGAACCTACAGGCCCAGGTCACACACGTGTTTCCAAGGACCACATAAACGCCAGCGCCCGCGTGCTTCTTCCCACTCACTCACGTCTAGGGCGAATAGTAAAGCACATCTCCTCCGTCCGCTATTCCAAGAGGAACACGAGATGTAACGGCTGAGACAGGGGAGATGTTCAGCACGGGGAGAAAAAGGACAGTTTGGATCGCTTCATCCATCCGTTCGGTAACGATAATCAATAACGAACGCGTTATGTCTCTAGCGAGCACCTGTGTTCTCCACGCGCAGCTGGAAAAGGTCAAGTCCCCCCATCTTCATGACCCCCCACCACGCTTGTGTCCAGGGCCGGCCAGAAGCGCTCCCCTCTCCCAGCTCGCAGCCGGGGTGCGGGGAGCCGGAGCGATGCCCCCTGCCCGGTCAGCGAGCCCCGAGGAAGTGCCCTGGGCCCGCCAGCCAGTTAGCGCGGGCTGGCGTGCGGCTGGCAGGTGTCGCCGGAGACTTCGCTTCACCTGTCACAGCACCTGGCAACGGCACCGCCTCTCTAACTGCTTGGAGCCGGGGAGCAGCAGCTGCGCCCTGACATCGCTAAGTAAACAGCAGGTCTGGCACCTGCTGGGGCAGAGCCGGCCTCCCTATCGGCCCCAGGGGGACGCCAGGTGGGTAACAGGCAGCCTGAGCTAATGCCACCGACCTGGGAGATTAGCCGCAGCCCATCAGCATGGCTTCTCTCCCTCGGATATGTGATACCTGCCCTGGCTGCCTCCCGAGGGCATTTAATCCACCCCCGCCTGCCCCCCCCAAGAAAATCAGAGTCACTAAATCTGCCTCTGAAAAGTCCCTTTTAGTTCCTCCCCACCTTTGCCTTCTTTTGAAGATGATGAGAAAAGGGGACTTCGCGCTACGCTAAGTTTTCATTTTCTGTGTTGTCAACAATACCTTGCTTAGAGACCGAGCATGAAGGCGGGGAGGGGGGCAGGGGAACATTCTCCCACTGAGCGCCCGCCCAAGGAGCCCAGCCGCAGCCTGCAGGCAGGAAACACACACACACACACACACACACACACACACACACACACACACACACACGGCGCTGCCACAAAATGTGTTTGTGTATAAATAGTCCATCTGGATTTCTGCAAGGTCACGGTCAGTGTCAGCTGGGCTTCTGTAGTGACCACCTATTCCATGAAGTGGGAGCAGGCTGCTCAGCTTTTAGCCGGGGAAGCACGAGGAAGTCAGTCCCGTGCAGCCTGCCTCGCCCTTGACACTCCCATCACCCTCCACACACATGCTCTCCTGGGATTTCTCGCAGGATCGGTTCCAAGGCTCCGTAAGAAACAGAGTCCAGGCTCTAGGGAACACAGGCCAGAGAGAGGGACACAGAGGGTCCACGGAGGAACACCGCCCCCAGGTGTCCCTGAGACGGCGCCTCCCTGATCACAGCTTCCTCCCGCCATACGCGTCTCTCTTCGAGGAGAAAACCTTGGGTTTGAAGGAAACACGGCAGCCCTTCTGGGTGGGGAAAGACAAACCACACAAGGTCAATTCACAAAGCAAGTTCCTCAGTAAGCTCAGAGTCCGCAGATGACAAAAAGTTGGGCTTTGGTCCTAATCAATGTGGGTGCCGTTTAATCCTCTCTTTGTGACTTGACTGTTTTTCTAAAACCGGTAAAGGGCTTCAGCTGATCAGAAAGGTGGTACATTATCAACAGGAAAAGCACAATCATGTAGGCCGAGCCTTGAGAAGAGAAAGAACAGGAGAACTGTGAGCCGGGCGTGGAAGTATACCAGGGGATGCGATGTTTTAGGTTCCTCCATCTTCATCACAAGAACACAGAAAGCGTAACCTCTTAGAACACACACTGGATAGGCATGAAGGCAACTGAGCAGAAGTCTGTTTCAGATTCTGAAGTTCACAGAGTGCTTTGCTTATGGCTTCCAGTTTGCTCTATGAAACACACCCATTCACATACTAGCAGTTTCAATAAAATAACATGTAAGCAATGTGCCCCATACATAATAAACGGAGCATGATGATAAAAATGTAAATGCTTGCTTTTGGACTCTCTCTTGGGTCACACTAGCCACTAACAA
Source organism: Eptesicus fuscus (assembly GCF_027574615.1). Lineage (NCBI taxonomy): Eukaryota > Metazoa > Chordata > Mammalia > Chiroptera > Vespertilionidae > Eptesicus > Eptesicus fuscus. The sequence goes on from NC_072484.1 coordinate 87,400,576, forward strand.
GACTAGCAGTTGGAGATAAATGTACTCAGAAATTTATGGGGAAATCTCTAGGGGCTTGTTGAATCCAATTTGTTAAAGTCCCAAAAAACAATTAGATGATCTTAGCTAAGACCTATCCTATATAATAAAGAGGTAATATGCAAATTGACCGCCACACCCTCGCACAAGATGGCCACCCCCATGTGGTCCAGGCCCGCAGGGGAGGGCAGTTGGGGGCAACCAGGCCTTCAGGGGAGGGCAGTTGGGGGCCACCAGGCCGGCAGGGAAGGGCAGTGGGGGCGAATGGGCAGACAGGGGAGCAGTTAGGCGTCAATCAGGCTGGCAGGGGAGTGGTTAGGGGTTGATCAGGCTGGCAGGTAGAAGTGGTTACGGGCAATCAGGCAGGAAGGCAGGTGAGCGGTTGGGAGCCAGCAGTGCTGGATTGTGAGAGGGATGTTTGACTGCCAGTTTAGGCCTGATCCCACAGGGATTGGAGAGGGTGCAGGCTGGGCTGAGGGACACACCCCCAGTGCATGAATTTTGTGCACGGGGCCTCTAGTAGGTTATATAAATGGAGTGTGAAGAAAACTGAAAAAAATCACTCTAACATCGTTCTCTTTTCCTATCCTCTCTTTAAACATCTGCAACATTCAAAGGGAGACAGATATGTACGACACAAAGAAGAAGCGAGCCTCAGTCTGGATGATAGCAGGACAGAAGTAGCACTATTTATTCTTGAAAGAGACAGGCAAACATTTGAGAAACATAAGTAGAAATATACAATGAAAACAGATACTTGGATTGCTCCTAATTTTTGGCTACATTAATAGGATGCTATAAACATTTATATACAAACTAGAGGCCCGGTGCATGAAATTTGTGCACCAGTAGGGTCCTTAGGCCTAGCCGGCAATCAGGGCTGATTTGTGGGGTGACCAGCAGGGTAATCGGGGGCCCCCACTGGCACCCACCTTAGAGGTGACCGGCAGGGCGATCGAGGGGTGGTGCTGCCCACTCGCCGGTCAGCCCTGCCTCCTGCCACCACCCACTCACTGACTGGCCCCACCCCCTGCCACTGCCTGCTCGCCGGCCGGCCCTGCCCCCCACTGCTGCTGCTGCCGGTCACCTCCTTCTATGGGGCAACCAGCAGGGCAACTGCGGGGGGGCCCCCCACTGGCACCCACCTTGGCTGGCCTGGGGCCTGCAGGCAGCTCCTGCATTGAGCGTCTGTCCCCTGGTCAGTGCAGGTCATAGTGACCGATCTTCCCACTGGTTTTTCCACAGTTTTTTGATTTGCATATTAGGCTTTTATTATACCAGTATAGAATGTGACTGTATTTTCATTTAAGATGTCAAGTTTATTGGTATAGTTATTTAGATCAATCATAATTTACCTATTTTCTGTTTTCCAGCTTTTTTTAAAGTATGTTTTTACTGATTTTTAGAGAGAGGGGAAGGGAGAGGGATAAAGAGATAGAAACATCAATGAGAGAGAAACATCAATCAACTGCCCCCTGCACACCTCCCACCAGGGATCAAGCCCACAACCCAGACATATGCCCTGACCAGGAATTGAATCAGCAACCTTCTGGTACACTGGTTAATACCCAACCAACTTAGCCACTCCAGCCAGGGCTGTTTCTTTTTTATTATTAAAAAAAAAAAGAAAGAAAACAACTTTCCTCTGCTAATGTCAGGATAATGTTCTTATACTGACCTAGCCATATGTACATATAATCACATCTTATTTTTACTAAAAAAAAAATAGAATAATATGACACATCTTGTTTTGTAACTTGCTTTGCTCACTGTCATTCTTCCAAATTAAAAGCTCTACGTCTTGTAATTTCTAATTGTTACAGAGATACCATCGCATAGTCACCACAATTCATAGTAAGAGTCCTCTACTGAGAGCCATGCAGGTTGCTTTCATTTTTCACTGCATTGGATATTCTTATCTTTAAATATTCTTAAAGAAGGATTTCTAGAACGTAAAATATAGATTTTAATAGGTAAGATAGTTTTGTAAGTTCAAGGAAAAAGATGAAATTATTGCATTTGCCCTCATGGTTTAATTTTCACGTTTTCTAATTAGTCATTCACATAAATGCATTAACTATTGTTTATGTACCTACAATTAGGCTTTCTTTTTGACCCAAATATTTGGTTCCTGAAATACTTAATATATAACCATAAATGCTTGAAATGTTTCTGTAAAGTTCAGTGGGACGAACAGGGGCTTTATTAGCTCTATGTGGGCATGAGCCCCCGGTTGGCCATACACGGCGGAGGGTAAGCCTGGAGGGTGGAGTGGACACGGTGACAGTTCTGTGAGGACTGTTGTGAGGACTCAATGAGAATGTTCACAGGCCTTAGTCATGCTGTAGGTCTATGCTCAGTAACTCACAGTGACCGTCACTGCGGCCAGGGAAACGCGGATCCAATGAAAAGAGGGTGAAGACCAGAAAAAATTAAATTAAAAAACAATTGATTAACAAACTAAATTATGACTAAAGAAAAAAACAGTGCAATAATATGTATAAAGAATAAATCTTAGGATAATGGAATGCCAGTTTTACATTTCTAAGGTGATTAAAACCAGTATCAAGGAAATTGAATTGAAATAATGGGTAATCAACTTCTTTCTTAATGAGCAAGACAATTAAAAAAAAAAACTCTTAGAAAAAGAAAAAGGTAAAAAAAATGTCCAAAAGTAGAGAGAATGATTTTTGTCTCATAGTAGAAAAAGCTGATGATGGGCAAAAGTAGTGGGCTATTTTAAAATAAATGATGTCCTTATATGCAGGGGTAACTTTGTTCTCTAAATACAAGAGAAAGAGAGGGAGGGAGAGAGGGAGAGAGGGAGAGAGAGAGAGAGAGAGAGAGAGAGAGAGAGAGAGAGAGAGAGAGAGAGAGAGAGGAAATGGATGAATTTCAGTTTCACAATTTACTGGTCAATTAAGCTACAGAAAACAAAACCAAATAAATTGCATCCTTTCCCCTTTTCCTAACATAGTATTAATCCATCTTTAAATCCATTCAAAGAAATGTTCTGCCCAAACCACCCCGGGCCAGTGACTCTGCTGCAACCATTTCTCTCACGGAGCGGAGTTACCATGACGAGGGAAAGGAAATTCTGGGATTCCACATGGCCTGGGGAGAGGGAGGAATAACCACTCACGATCCCCTCTTAGGAAGGAGAACAGCTCGGTAGGTTTTCGGCTCTCCGCCCCCATCCGCGGGCCTGTGCTCCCCAGTGCTCCTGCCACCTCCAGGGAGAGAAGCCCACGGGGCCCTGGGAAGGCCTGACCGCCCCTCCCGCTGTCCTCGGTGTTTCACACGGAGTGTCCACTCTGACTTGTATTCTACGAACAGGCTCATTAATGGCAAACTTGGGCGGCAAATTGAGGTGTGGGGGAAATACACTGAGTGGCCAGATTATTATGATCTCTGATCGCATAATCATCTGGCCACTCAGTATATATATTTTAGAGGCCCGGTGCATGAATTTGTGCATGGGTGGGGCCTGGCCAGCCTGGCCAGGGGGAGGGGACATGGGCGGTTGGCCGGCCTGCCTGCTGGTCGAACTCCTGGTCGAGGGGACAATTTGCATATTAGCCTTTTATTATATAGGATATACACTGAGTGGCCAGATTATTATGCGTTCAGAGATCAAAATAATCTGGCCACTCAGTGTAGATATACGGGTGACCATTCCACCCAGCCCCTTAGGTGGAAGCAGACACCAGGTGCCAGAATCTTGCTGTCACTTCCCCTTTTGTGTCCAGATGTGGGGGAGCAGGGCATGGCGCGGGCTGCAGGATCCACCGATGAGCCAGCAGTGCAGACGGGACCACTACCAGCCAATGTCACGGCCCCGCCCTCTCAGCATCATCCTGTGCATGGAACATGGTCACCACTCAGGGACTGAGCTGCTCTTACTGATTTTCTCTGTACGTAAGGAATAAATAACTGAATATGCTGTAAACATGGCAATTTGAGCCTATACCTTAAACATATTTTTAAATATATTTTTCTTGATTTTAGAGAGGAAGGGAGAGGGAGAGAGAGACACATCAATGATGAGTGAGAATCATTGATCAGCTGCCTCCTGCACACCCCACACTGGGGATGGAGCCTGCAACCTGGGCATGTGCCCCAACCAGGAATCGAAACGTGACCTCCTGGTTCATAGGTCGATGCTAAATCACTGAGCCACACCAACTAGGGGGGTTGGGGCGTGCTATACTTTTAAAAAAACCTGTTTTCTGCAAGGGCTACACTCATGTTCCCTCTTCACATTGCATCCTTCTGTCCCCTCAGCTTTTGATAACTCAGGGAGAAGGAGCTGTGGACCAGCCTAGATTTTCACCCGATTTCCTCGGGAGGCCTGTCTGACAGTGTTTGGGAAACTTCTTTAACAGAGCAGAGAACTGCCCATTATCTTTACGGGCGTTAAGTCTTTAGGTCTAAGCCGTAGGGCAGGGAGGAAACTCCATCAGGAGAGAAACTACCCAGAAAAAGAGACGGATGCAGGCCACAGTGGCCCCCTGGATCTGTTCACCCTGTGCGGGCCACAGCGGCCCCCTGGATCTGTTCCGCTTTTCTTCTTCACGTGACACTACCCGTCCACCAGCGAACACCCCAGATCCCACAGGGAACGGAAAGGACAGAGTCCCCTTCATTAGGCGTCAGAGGCCCCCCTCTCGCCCAGCCACCACGTTTTTTAAAAGTTACATTTACCATCGCGTGAGGCATCGAGGGGAGGTCAGGGCTAGGCAAAGCCTCTGCCCAAAGACGTTCAAAACCAATCAGTGTATACCTCTCTCACCAAGAAGCCTTTTTCATTAGAAATACTGAAAGTGGTCGGAATTCTTCACTTCTATAAATCAATGAAAAATCGTGTATTTGTTCATTCAACATACAGAGAGAGAGAGAGAGAGAGAGAGAGAGAGAGAGAGAGAGAATGTGAATGAATGAATGAATGAATGAATGAATGAATCCAGGCCTGTGCTAAGCACTAGGAATCCAGGACCAAGCCACTCCCTGACCTTCAGCAGCCTGGAAAAGACCCCCAGACCGACAGCCCGATTGATCACCGAACCCTGGGCCACATCCTCAGTGTGTGGTTCCCACCAAGCCCACGCAGACCTGCGACCTGCTCTCATGGATGAAGACCCTGAGGCCTGGGGTTGCGAAGTACCTGCCCACGGACACGCAGCCACGACAGGGAAAGGGCAGGGCGCAGCCAGTGCCTGAGGCTCTGGGGCACGGTTCTCCACTCACCACACCGCTCTAGCGGGGAACACAGGAAGGCAAGCAGATGGCACCGCGGCCCAGCGAGCTGTGGACAATAATAATGTGTTTGTTCTTCCTCCCTCTGCATGGAATGGGCAGTTCATCAGAGGGAAAGTCAATATTGTGGCTGGTTTCATATTTCTGCCTGACAATCCAGATAAAAGGCTCTACTTCTGAGTAGCTCAGAACCCAAGGCCTCGCAGCTCTGAGGCATTGATTCAATAAACACTTGGAATGAAATGCTGTAGCAGGCAAGCCTGGCCTGGAAAGAGTCATGAAAAATGGACACGTTCACTCGATGCCAACCCCCTCTCTCAGCAGGTCATGTTTTTTTTCCAAGAGTGAATGGGCTGATTTCTCCAAAGCCCACATCTTGTCTATATAGCAGCTATCCCAACTTCTCCCCTCGGATCTGGTCCTTTCAAAATCCAATATTTTCAACCCCTAACATCGCTTTCTCGAGTAATTCATCTTTCCAATATTTCCTCACTTCCCTATATCTTCAACATCTCTCTCCCTGACTAAAGGAAATCCAATCCATACACGTACTAAAAGTCTCTTCCACTTAAAAAGAAGAGAAAGGAAAACATAAATCAAACAAAACCCTCTTAACTTATCATCACTCTCTTCCTGTTGATTCTCTCTTCCCCTTTTCTGCATTTCCTGGAACTTTTGTCTGTATTTCCTGTGTTCAATTTCTCACCTTTAATTCACTCCTCAACCCTTTGTGTTGTGGTCTCTGGCCCTTCAGAAAAACACCCTGAATTACGGTTGAACTTTATTACTTCATCCGTTCAGTCATTATATATATGTGAAGTATCACAACATGCTTTGGAAAGTCTTAAGTCCATGGTTCCAAATACACAGGACATCTTTTGATCATGACTTTTACTGGCCCTTTTAGCTGCACGTGACACTGCTTGGTTCCATACTTCTGGGTTCTAGGATTGTACGAGAATACATTTCTATTGTTTTACGTCACCAAGTGCGTGATAATTTGCCACCGCCGCCCTCGGAAACCAACGTGGAGACTCCTTTAGTGGGGGATGTGATAATGACCTCTTTCAGAGAGTACAGTATGGGAAGGGGACGTTTTAGGGTTATTTTGAAGTAGAGAAACCCAACAAACACTACCTCAGCTGAGGGATCAAGGTCAATATCAACAGTGCTCAATGTTAATAGTATTACCTTTTTTAAAAAAATTATCTTTACTGTTGAAAATATTACAGATGTCCCCTTTCGCCTACCCCACTGACCTCCTTCACCCTGTTCCCTCCCCTCCCCAGGCTGTCCCTACACTATTGCCTGCGCATGAGCTAGGCATACATGCATCAAAGTTCACTGCTTAATCTCTTCTAGCCCCATCCCCTTCCCTCTGAAATATGTCATTCTGTTCCCTGCTTCCCTGTCACTGGATCTATGTTGTTCATCAGTTTATTTTGTTCATTGGATGCCACCTATGAGCGAGATCATGTGATACTTGTCTTTCTCTGACTGGCTTATTTCGCTTAGCATAATACCCTCCAGGTTCCTGCAGGCTGTCTCAAAGGGTAACAGATCTTTCTTTTTTCTTACAGCTGCGTAGTATTCCATGGTGTAAATGCACCACAGTTTTTTAATCCATTCATATACTGATGGGCATTTTGGCTGTTTCCACATCTGAGCTATTGTAAATTGTGCTGCTATGAACATAGGGGTGTGTATATTCTTCCTGATGGGTGTTTATGGCTTCCTAGGATATATTCCTAGAAGTGGAATGATATGATGTGATGAAAACAGCACTTTACCTGTTATTTCTCCCTAAAACCCACGTCCCCCACCTAATCATTAGAAAGATATCAGACAAATTCCAACAGAAGGGCATCCCATAAAATGCCTTACCGGTCTCCACAAAACTTACAGTCATCACCAACTAGAAGGCCAGGGAACTGGCCCAGCCAACACGAGCCTAAGAAGACACGACTAAAGGCCATGTGGTGTCCTCGATGGGGTCCTGAAACAGAAGAGATGTTAGGGAAAGATAAAGAAATATGAATAAACTAGGGGCTTTAGTTCATAATAATACATCAATATTGTTTTATTAACTATAATAAACATACCGTACTAATGTAAGATGTTCTTAATAGGGAAAACTAAGTACAGGGCACATGAAAACTCTCTACTGTAGCTTTAATTTTTCCATAAATCTAAAACTTCTCTAAAAATAAAGTTGATTTTTTTTAAAAAAAAGAGAGGGCCTTACTTTAAAAAGTAACTTTAAATCATTAGATCAGGGGTGACCAGGTTTGACTACATGTAGTTTCTGAATCCCCCTCCTGCTATTCTCAGAACATAAAGATGATATATTTTCTTAGTCCGTCTGAGTGTCATGTCTGTAAATTAGCAAAAAAATTAATAATCAGATAATTAGAAATTACGTAGCAACTAACAGCAGGGCTGTGACTCAAGCCCCAGATCTGAGACTTTAGAGTGCAAGTGCTTTCTACGTTAACTATTAATGGGAAGTTAACCAAAAATAAGCCAGGCTCTTTCCTTTCAGGCTAGCTACTTCCTGCGTATGCCAAATCCACGTGAATAGGTGACATAGTAAATGTCCCGTAGCCCAAGGAAGCAGATGGCATGTTTCAGGAAGATAATACAGAGAGAGCCACAGGGGGGACACAGAGCAAGAAAGATATATAGTCACATGTGTGTCTGTAAGGGTTCAAAGAACCATACTTAGGAATAAAATGAGAACCAGGATAACTCAGCTATTCACATCGAAAGAATCTTTATTGCTCTGTCTTTTATGAGCTTTGTTCAGGGTCATTTGGTCACTGTGGATCAAAAGCTTAAAGACCTCACCTGTAATCTAATTTGTTATGGTTTGTTACTGTTTTATAATCTAGAAGATAAGAAAAATGTAATTAGTTCACTTTATAACAGCCAATTTTTAACACTGCAGCAGTAAATTACCCCAAATCTGAAATATTCTCTTTTAAAATTCTGACCATCAGTATTTACTTCCAATGTATGAACAGAAAAAGTAGGTAAGACAAAACTTAAAATTGTTACATTATGTGTTAGCACTTATGAAAGCAAGTGTTACCCAATTATCCCAAATCTTATTCAGTAATGAGCTGTGCAAAATCAAATAGCTGGAGGATATTTTGACTACAATATTAATCCAGGAATGAAGTGCAATAAAATTAATGCCATATTAAATGTGTAGTACATGATCCCACATATATGTAAACAAAGATGATACAAGATATTTAGAATAACACATACTTGTCCAATGATGGAAATGTCAAGAAATGTACACTTCAGGATTCTACAAGAAGCAAAAAATAATTATATAACTCTAGTTGATTCAGCATAAGGGCTGATTACAAGTGAGAAAATAAATTAAAGCAAAGAGACTTCACTTTAAACCAGAAGATACACTTGCTTTTCGAATAAAATAGGAAATTATTATTAAGTACATGACAACTCACAGAGTGGATTTCAATTTTTCAAAAACTTACTTTGAGCCCTAACCGGTTTGGCTCAGTATAGAGCGTCGCTCTGCGGACTGAAAGGTACTCAGGTTCGATTCCGGTCAAGGGCATGTACCTTGGTTGCGGGCACATTCCCAGTAGGAGGCAGCTGATCGATGTTTCTCTCATCGATGTTTCTAACTCTCTATCTCTCTCCCTTCCTCTCTGTAAAAAATCAATAAAATATATTTTTAAAAAACTTACTTTGATCCTATTACTCACATAGCCTGTGGGGTGCACAGTCAAATACATTAGAAAGGGAAAACGGGAGAAACAGAAACGTTGGAGCTCAAACTAAATTTGAAAAGCAAGGAAAGGGAAACGGATCGTTTGCCTTCGTGCAACACCATGACACGAGCTCATTTCATATGTTTGCAAAGTCCCAGGCCATTGGGTTTCCCACCAATGTGCAAACCAGCCTTCTCAAGGTCAGAGGTACCCGTGTTACGGCTTTCCCTGCCCACGTTTCTTTAGGAATTAAGTCCAGAAGAGATGATTAGGATTACACTGCGTATCAGGTTATAGTAACCACATACTCTAAATCTCTACCCAACGTATGTCAGAGTCACTTGAGTTGCCTGTTGCATAGAGAGGTCTGTGGGTCCCACTCCTGATGTACCCATTTCCATGCCAGAGACCCAGCATATATACCTTTTCAACAAGCATCCATGTTGATTCTGGGCATACTGATATTTAATAACCTTTGCTTCAAGCTAATATAATTCATTACAGTATGAATATATGTAACTATTGAAAGGGGACTAAAAACATAAACATATTAAATAAAGGTTTAATGACCTAATGCCTGATTTATTTGCTTACAATGTTAAATAAGAATATCTCTAAAAATATTACAATATGAATGAAGTGATAGTAATGTAGGTCAAATCTCAAATAGATTTCAGCCCTGTTTGAAGACATTTTGTGTTTGAAAATTATCTTTTTCCCTTTCTTTTTTTTTTTTTTTTCCCTTTGAGGAAAAAAAACAAAACATCTAAACAATGTTTGAGCTGATTTTGAAACCAGGAAAATATAAAAGCACCATATAAGTTATATAACTGATTTCTGCCCATTTTTTTTAATCCCAAGCTATTCTTCAAGCTTTGTCTTTGATGATGATAATTACAGAGAGGAAAATAACGTTGAGTAAGGGGAAGAGAGAAAGGTGAGTGGGGAAGACTAGCACTTAGTCTTATAAAGGCATGGCAACCAATTCTTTCATTGGTCTTAATGGATTTCCTGTATTGTTTCGAAAACATGGGTAGTTTCATTAGTAATATATCAACTGCTACTGTTCTGAAACTAATATAAATTTTGATTAAATTTCAACCAGTTTAGAAACATAATATATTGACTTTTTCTTTATTTCTTTATTTTATTATTTTATTGTTGAAAGTATTACAGATGTCCCTTTGTGTGTTTTTTTCCCCCATGACGCCCTCCTCCCAGTACTCACCCCTCCCAGGCCTTCACCACACTGTTGTCTGTGTCCATGGGTTATGCATCTATGCAAATAGGTTTCCCAGTTAATCTCCCCACAGGCATACCTCCCCGCCCCCTGCCTTCCCTCTGAAATTCGTCAGTCTGTTCCATGCTTCCATGTCTCTGGATCTATTTTGTTCACCAGTTTATTTTGTTCATTAGATTCCACATGTGAGTGAGATCACGTGATACTTGTCTTTCTCTGACCGGCTTATTTCACAGCATAATACTCTCCAGGCCCTTCCATGTTGTTGCAAATGATAGAATTTAAACAAACATGTGCTAAATCGTTTTATATGTTCTCAACAATATAAATCACTTATGTTTCTACAATGGTCAATGGAAGGCAATAAAAAGTTTACCTCTTTGAGGTTTGCTGATTCTCCTAGAGGAGACAAGTCATATACAGAACTCCACAAGCCTTTGAGGCCGCCGACGTCCACTGTCCAAAGCTGCCAGGAGCAAGACCCTACCAACAGGTGTGATACGACTAGAGGCCTGGGACACAGAACTCACATCAAAACCGTGCCCATTCCTTTGAGCTTAAAATAAGCCCTTAGCACCTGGTGAAAAAAAGACCTCTGCGGGAATGAGAGCCCGCAACCCACGTCTCTACAACTGACCAGCCCTCAGCCCCCCTCCCAAGTCTTCAGAGCCGACCTCCCTGGTGCAGAATGAATCCCCCAGGGGGCACCGCCGTGAGCCCCCTGCTCACCTTGCGGAGGGGTTTCCCAGCCTGCCCTGCACGGAGCACACATTGGCGGTCCCTGTGGCTCACTCCCAATCGTAAATGTGCCATTATTCCATACAAGTGCTTTTTTTAAATTCGTTTTCCTTTAGCTCCTAAATTACGTTTTGACGTTGCCCTTTCAAAGTTGGATTTAGTATCTGCTTCAGCTTCGTGAGTTGCCTTTCGATTAGATGCCTCCATTCTACACCTGCCTGACCGGGGGCTATTTAACGGCAGCCCTTACACTGCCCGGCTTTGTGTTGAGGCCCCCGGACCTCACCCTTTCTGACATCCATGTCTGCTTCGGGGAAAATGCCCTTTGACAGCCCTGAGGACAATTCCATGTTGTTCTCTCCTGGACCCAGAGAAATGCATGAAGTGGCCAGTAGGCCAGGGCTTATTATATTTTCCTTGATTTCACAATAAACATTGGATAGGCCTTTAAAGCATATGTATACTCATTGTTACGTACACTCCCTGTGACAATTTAAAAAGCAGAGATGGGGGAAAGGTCGTTTTCCCCTTTCGGCCCATCCACCTCATGTAACCGATGGTAATCTTTGGTGTGTATCTCTCCATTCTCATCCCAGGGCTTCTGCAAGTCGATGCCAGCAATTTACACATCTGACCCCCACACTTCTCACCTGGCCTTCCAGATGTGGCTTGTTTTCTAAAATGGCTTTGCACTGGAATTGGACCTTGTTCCGATATTGTTTTTTTCCTCCTTTTCCTTCACGATTTTACTTGGTTTCATTCAAACCATGCTCTGGGGCCCTTGCTTCAGCTCGTAGCAAACTTGCCAGCCCCTTTCCGTCTGTCTGTGTCCCCGTGGAACTGCAGGTGGCTGCCCTCTGGGCTGTCCAAGTGCCACTGGGCCTCCTCCTCACCGCTGCTCTTCTCTGAGAGTCCCAGGTGACTGGACCCAACCCACTGCGTGAGGGTTAACGACTGCTACTGCGGGGCAACTTCCCGGGCACAGGTCTCTTGGCCCCGCAGCTTCAGAAGGACCTGCTGCCTGCGGCTCAGTGGGTTGGCGTGTCATCCCGCACGCACACTCAAAGGGTTTGATTCCTGGTCCGTTGGGGCGCATAAGGGAGGCAACCAATGGAAGTTTGTCGCTCTCCCTCCCGCATCTCTCTAAAATCCATAAGCATATCCTCAAGTGAGGATTTTTAAAAAGAAGGACGGTGCTACAGCAAGAAAGAGATTCTAGAATTTGTGGAACAAACAACCCTGTTTGGCAACTTACTCATGTGGACCCTAAACATCGTAGGACTGTTCTATTGCAAGATTTTTCTTTTTAAAAATATTTTTGTTTAGAGAGAGGGAGAAAGAGAGAGAGAGAGAGAAAGATCATTTCTGTTACCTGCTATGATTTAAGGGTCAGCTTAGGACTAGAAAACCCTGGCTTCTTCGGGGCAGGTTGATTTTACGTAGGAATGACGTATTCTTCAGGAGCAGCTTGTCTGGCCCGTTAGCCAGGTGAGCAGTACAGGCAGAACAGACTGGGCAGCCACTGGGTGGCAGCAGGAATTTGGTCAGTATACTGTCTCGTCGTTTTGTGCTCTCTTACTGTCTAGCACACCAAAAGACAACGTTTTCAACAAGATGCCTTTTGATAGATACCAGTAACTTAACTTAGCTCTCTAACATAAACTAGTCTATTCAACTATGAGAAAATAAATACAGAAAACATTAAACCTTATCAGCCAATAGTCTATGAATATAACATACATTTTCGGCATTGTTCAGAATGACTTTGTAGACCGACATAAGCTGTTTTCCTAACAATTAGAAGTTTCCATTACCTTTAATAGCTTTAAAAACCTGCTAACAGAAGTCATATATATTCAAAGAAGAAATCTTGAAGAAAAGAAAATACAAAGAATAACATTAAAATTACCCCAAGTCCCAAACCTAATTAAACCATTGATAGTCACTTGCTATTATATCTATTGCATTTTCTCAGATATAATTGTTTTTTCAATAATGGATTTTTAAAATATTATTTTTTTTAGAGAGAGGAAGTTGGTGGGAGAAGAGAGGAATATCTATGGGCTGCCTCCTGCGTGCCCCCCAGTGGGGATCGAGCCAGCAACCAGGGCATGCCCCCCCACTCCCCCAGTGACCTTTCGTGCGTGGGATGAAGCTCAACAGACTGAGCCAAACCTGGCGAGGCAACAATCATGTCTTTTTTACATAACTCTTTAAACTGCTGGCTTTTTTCTTCATTCAATATACTGTGAACTATTTCCCCATGTTATTAAATATCCTTTTATAATATTAAATTTAGTTACTGAATAATATTCCATCATATAGCTAGACCAATGTATAACCGATTCCTGATTGTTAATGATTTACTAATAATTTACCATTTTTTGGTAATATTTACTTTTTTAAAAATATAGGGATACAATCACAGAAGTACTTTTAAGTGACTTGGTCATCCCCACTCCATTTTATTTATTTTGATTTATTTATTATTTTATTGTCAATTACAGTGTGTACTCCGTTTTGTATGCGTTTCCGGTTACACGTATAGACTCTTAATAGTTAACTGCCACGTGTCCAAAACGGAAACCAACCCCACACGCCACGATATTTTGAATTTAATTTTAAAAATCAATTTGCAATGAATATTATAAAAATAAATATATTACAACTCGGGTGTTCTTGAATATTTTCAGCTGAAAATTCTCACAAAAAATGAATTTAAAGTTGGTCAGGGCTGCCACTTAGGGAAACATTTTTTTAATAGACACACGTGGCGTGCGGGGAAGGTGGGCCGCTGGCGTCTACAGCCGCTGATGGTGTGCGATGGGCTGGGGGCCAGGTCGCTGCAGCTCCCCCGCCCTCCAGGGTTAAGGGGTAAGTGAATAGCGCCTGCAGTGAGAGGTCCTGGTGCAATGGGCTTTTAGCTTCCTGAGCAGAATTTCCTGATCAGAATTCCCGGACTGGACCCAAGTCAGGCCTTCCAGCTGTGGCCCAGGCTCCTGCGGGTCAGTAAGTTACCTGTGCTCTCTGACTGCGTCCCGAAGCGTAAGCAGCACCGGCACAGGTAGTCGAGGACCTCAGCAATATTAACCGGGAAGACACAAACTGGGGGAAACGGACATGTCACCCGTGTCCATGGCTGCCTTTATTACATGGAAAGGATGACATCGCCGAAGGTTTAGTGATGGCAAGGGAGTGCGGTGTTTACCAGGAGTCTGTTCCCCACTCTGAAATGCAGGCTTCGGGAGCGCCGTGGGGAGAACACGCCTCCTTGAACACCAGACGGTGTATTACACTCACTTTAGTGAGTGTCACCCAACAAACAGCTCAGCAGCTCCTGTGTGCTGTTACCCCTCACAACAACCTTGCCAGGTTACCATTCACATTCTTCTTTTAAAAATTTGCTTTGGCATGTTAAACACACTGGGATGAGGCTTTCGGGTGCCTTTTTAAAAGGAATCCATTTTTCAAGGACAAGAAAGTGAAGTAATTCTTTTTTTTTTTAAGAAAAATCACCCCACGTTACCTTGTTTGTCAATGTCAAAATCTGAATTTGAACAAGTCTGTCTGGTGACGTGGCCTGTGTTCATGCGAATCTAGGGCTCTGTCAGGCCATGGACAGAACGGAGCATGTGTCCGTGGCGGACGAAGCGTCTTCCTGGTGGGATGTATGTGCTGCTGCCGCTTCACCTCTCCCCCAGGCTACTGACCAATGGCCAGGAAGCAAGTCAGAGCTGATGCTGTAGGAATCATAGTTCCCCGAGAGGAGAAACTTGGATTTATTTGTCCTTTTCATTTGTTTGTAAGCTTCTGCATTGTAAATGGTGTAATCATCAACTAACTAAGGTCAGAGAATGGTGTATACATTTTTCAGAGTTTTTTTTTTTTTTAATGTAATAAAATGCTCCACAAGACAAAATCATGTCCCTGGTGAGAATTTCTCTTTTAAAATTTACAGACATTTTAAAGCTACTCACACCTAGAAGCGGGCTATGGCAGAGAAGATAACTCTGGAGCGATTCGTTCATGCCAACAGGTACCTAGAACTTCATGGTCTGAAAAGGGATTGGCCTGTGGAGAGGGAAGGCCCTATCCCGGTGACTTAACCTGTCTGACTGCAACTTTTCTTATCAGGAAATGGGGGTCAGACCATTCCTCAGCTCTCAGTGGGACTTCTGACCTAGCCAGGCATTAGATGATCTGATACACGAGGCCCTTTTAATATCTTGCTTAGTGAATAAATAATCCAACTTTTTGTTAGAAGCCTAATAACATGGGGGGAAATAAGTGGTTTGAATCATTTACTGGGAAAGTTACACCTTCTGCTCAAGTTGGACCTTTGGAAATAGCGGATCCCATCAGGAAAGCAAGAGTCTTGGTAAGTGGGAGGCCTGGAAGTTCATCATGTTGCCTGGTGTAAAAGTCTCCCCTTCTCGGACAGTCTAAGCATTCGAGGTGGTTTTATGTAATGCATCTACCACAGCAGCGTGCTGAGACTCGGGGCCTCACGTGTGCTCTTGTCCAGACCGGGAAGGCCTCTCCATCCGGTGTGCCCTTGGCGAGCTCCTGCACCTCAACCTTCCATGTCACCTTCCGTGCGAGTCAGGGTGGGCAGCCACAACCAAAGGCCATGGACTGGGGGGCTGAAAGGACAGAAGAGTGTTTCCTCACAGTTCTTGCTGAGTCCTTTCATGGAAGAGGCAGGCACCAGGAAGAGAGAACTCTTTTTTTTTTTTTCATCTGTGACTTTTTTTTTTACATTTTTTAATTGAGGTATTATATGTGTACGTATCTTACCATTGCCCCCCCCCCCACACCCATGCCCTCACCCCCCAGAGTTTTGAGTCCATTGTTTATGCTTATATGCATGCATACAAGTCCTTCATTTGATTTCTTATCTCCCCCACCTCTCCCTAACTTTCCCCCTGTAATTTGAAAGTCTGTTTGATGCTTTACTGTCTCTGTATCTATCTTTTTGTTCATCAGTTTATAATGATCTTTATTATCCATAAATGAGTGAGATCATGTGGTATTTTTTTTTCATTGACTGGCTTATTTCACTCAGCATAATGTTCTCCAATTCCATCCAGGTTGCTGCAAATGATGAGAATTCGGAAGAGAGAACTCTTGCATCACCTTCAAGATGAGGGCTTCTACATGCTCATTTTGGAGCTGACAATTCATAACTTAGCACCGCCTCGGTGAGGCCTTCCCCAGGAATCCTGTATGCATTCACGCCCTCCATCCCACCACCCTCTCTCTGCTCTCTTATGCCTTTTCACCACTTCATAGCACTTTCCATGTTCAAGCATGCTTATATGTTACTAGAGGCCCAGTGCACAAAATTCGTGCAAGGGGCGGGTGTCCCTCTGCCCAGCCTGCACCCTCTCTAATCTGGGACCCCTTGAGGGATGTCCAACTGCGATCCCGGTGGGATCGGGCCTAAACGGGCAGTCAGACATCCCTAAATGGGCAGTCACAATCCAGGACTGCTGGCTCCCAACTACTAGCCTGCCTGCCTTCCTGATTGCCCCTAACTGCTTCTGCCTGCCAGCCTGATCACACCTAACCACTCCCCTGCCAGCCTGATTGATGCTTAACGGCTCCCCTGCCAGCCTGTTTGCCCCTAACTGCCCTACCCTGCAGGCCTGGGTCCCCCCCAACTGCCCTTCCCTGCAGGCCTGGTCACCCCCAACTTCCCTCCTCTGCTGGCCTGGTCACCCCTAACTGCCCTCCCCTGCAGGCTTGATTGCCCCCAACTGCCCTCCCTTGCAGGCCTGGTCCCTCCCAACTGACCTCCCCTGCTGGCCATCTTGTGTCCACATGGGGGCAGGATCTTTGACCACATGGGGGCAGCCATCTTGTGTGTTGGAGTGATGGTCAACCTGCATATTACTCTTTTATTAGATAGGATAGAGGCCTGGTGCATGGGTGGGGACCAGCTGGTTTGCCTTGAAGGGTGTCCCGGATCAGGGTGGGGGTTCCCTTGGGGTGTGGGGTGGCCTGGGCGAGGGGCCTGTGGTGATTTGCAGGCCGGCCACACACCCCCATGACCCAAGTGAAGGCCCTGGTATCTGGGATTTATTTATCTTCTACAATTGAAACTTTGCAGCCTGGAGTGGAGCCAAGCCTTCTGCTCGCTCAGTGGTGGCAGCCATTTCTGTTGGGACTTATTTATCTTCTATAATTGAAACTTTGTAGCCTAAAGTGGGGCTGTTGAAGCTTGGCTTCCTCCATCACTGGGGGCAACCCTAGCCTCCTGCTCTCTCCAGCTCCATGGCTGCTGCCATTTTTGTTGGGACTTATTTATCTTCTATAATTGAAACTTTGTAGCCTGGATTGGAGGCCTGGGCCAGCCAGGGTGTGCAGAAAGCTTGGCTTCCTCCATTGCCAGGAAAACTCAAGCCTCCCTCCTGCTCTCTCTGTGGCCGCAGCCATCTTGGTTGGGTTAATTTGCATACTCGCTCCTGATTGGCTGGTGGGCATGGCTTGTGGGTGTAACAGAGTGATGGTTAATTTGCATATTACTTTTTTATTAGATAGGATGTATTTCCTATTCCTACCTGTGTCCTGATAGATGAATAAAAGCTCAGGGAGTTTTGAGTGTTCGTGTGGGACATTGGTACCCAGGACAGAGCCTACTGCAGAGGAAGCCAACCACACAAACTATTGTGCACAGGAAGAGACGATCCTGTGTTATGCACCATGGAAGCTGCTAGAAATACCCAAATAGATTCAATACTACACCTGCTCTTCAGTAGGTCTCAGCCAGTTACACAGAGGAGGCTCACCACAAATGAATGGGACTCTCCACAACCATCAACGATGACTCGGCGGATGATCGAAAGGGAACGGAGAAATCGGTACATGCACAGGCCAGGGAGACATTAGTTTCCCGTGCAGGAGCGAACCTCCTCAGATTTGCATAAATCTATTTGCTGAACTGCGGGTCAAGAAATCAGATTTCCCATTATTAAAGTTATCCGTCATTCTTGGTAATATTTAGATGAGCCAACTGCAAACTGTGAGAACAGACCACATCTATGGGCTGAAGTACAATTTAAATATCCATCCTCACAGGAATTTTACACATAGAAATAGCCCTTGACAATATTTTAATAAAGGACCTAGTATAAGAATAGCCGATTGCAGAGCCCAGGTTTTCCTTTCTTATAAATTAGTTTGGTATTCGCTTTTTAAAAATGATTTACTAGATCTTGACCAAAGGGCTTTCTAAGTCAAGCCCTTTTATTAAGATTGTAAAGGTATTTTTTAAGCATCCCTTTATAAATCTGAATGTAAAACCATAGGGAAAATAATCTCTAATTTAACTAGAAGATGACATTCATTTTCCTGGGAAGGCCTAGTGACAGAAGAATGTGAATGCCCACTGATTGCTACCTATGACTGCAACAGTGCAACCCACGTGTAGTGAGCAGGAGCTGCCTCACCTGCCCTAGCGAGTCACGCAGAACGTGAAACTACAATCATGACACAAACCAGACCATCTGCGCTGTTTTCTCCAGATGAGTCACATGTGGTGACACGCCTGTCTCCATACAAAGAGTTTCTCTTTCTTTTTATTTTTTCTCCTAGAGGCCCGGTGCACAAAATTTGTGCACTTGGGGAGGTCCCTCAGCCCGGCCTGCTCTCTTTCCCAGTCCGGGAGCCCTTGGGGGATGTCTGACAGCTGGCTCACCAGCCATGAGCCCAGCTTCTGGCTAAGCAGTGCTCCTGCTGTGGGAGTGCACTGACCACCAGGGGACAGCTCCTATGTTGCGCGTCCGCCCCCTGGTGGTAACTGAGCGTCATAGCAACCTGTCATTGCACCATTTGGTCTATTTGCATATTAGCTGTTTATTATATAGGATTTTAAGCAAGAAGATATACCTTCTCCAGTAGAAACATATTTTTCTTCTTGTGCTAGATTCCTTAAATATTTTTTATTCTGAACCTAAAGTAGTCAAGAAATTAAATAATGACTTCAAAGGAGATTTTTCTTTCCAAAACTTCCATGTCCTCAATTATTCCCCCTTCCCCACCCAAGCTGTTCTGGGAAATAGAAATGTTTTCTAGAAAGGCCCTCCTGCATTGCATTGTTGAGAATATTCCTTCCATCTTATGACAATGTTTCATGGTGCAATGCTGATGGACACTAAAGAAGGGTTTGGTAACATGTTTCTTGAATAATCAAGTCCTCAGTAAAACCCTATCTCCCCTATAACCCAGCCCTTGGCATAGAAGTGGTGATCCAAACAGTGCTTGCTCATTGGATGATGGATGAAACTTGGCACCAAATTGCCCCAGTTGTTGGAACCCCCTCACAAGTCCTTAGGGTCACACTCCCCTTAAGTAGGAAGAGACGTTGAACATCTCTCTTTGGAAATAGCAAAATGTAATTTCCCACAAATCTAGCCTCCTAAATAAATTTAAGATTACTTTGACATATCTGTAAATGATTACTTATCAAAATACTTAAAATATTAGCTTGCCTGTTTGCTTTAAAAAATAGTTACAAGTGCCCAGACAGTGTGGCTCGGGGGTTGAGTGTTGACCTATGAACTAGGAGGTCACAGTTGAATTCCCAGTCAGGGCACTTGCCCGGGTTGCCGGCTTGATCCTCAGTACGGGTCGTGCCAATCGATGATTCCCTCTCATCACTGATGTTTCTACCTCTTTCCTTCTCCCTTCCTCTCTGAAATCAATAAAAATATATATTTTTAAAAAAGTTTTAAGAGGTGGTAAGAGATGGTTGTGTCCTGTGGGGAGGATGGTGAGTCACTCACAGGGGAACGTAGACAACCCAGAGCCACGCTCTTCCAGCTGTGGCACAGGGACAGACAGGAGGGCACAGCCATGTCACTCATGTTCTCAGGTCCCCGCTGCAAGGGGTGAAGCGGGCGGATTCACGTAACCAGTCAGGGCTCGCTTGGGAAAATGCCGACACAGGTGAAGCTTACCTCTGGCACCGTGTGTCCTGGTGTTATGTGATGACTGCCTCTTGTATGCGTCTTCATTGTCCCCAATGACCACAATGTTACCCTCTTAAAAAAAAAATAAAAAAAAAAATATATATATATATATATATATATATATATATATGTATATATATATATATATATTTTATTGATTTCATAGAGGAGAGGAGAGGGAGAGAGAGACAGAAACACCAAGGATGAGAGAGAATCACCGACTGGCTGCCTCCTGCATGCCCCCCACTGGGGGTCAAGCCCACAACCCTGGGCATGTGCCCTTGACCGGAATCAAACCCGGAACCCTTCATTCCCCAGGCCGACACCCCATCCACTGAGCCAAACCAGGAGGAGACAATGTTCCCCTTGTGGTCATCTGCAAAGTGGGACACTTGTATTTCTCAGGAGCCCTGGACAAGGAACAGGAGCTGGACTTCGATCCAACCCTGCGACCTGCACGTGCAGGACTCCCTCTCTGTTCCTACCTGAATCCTATCGAATGATGTGAACAGTCAGGAGCAAGGTCTTCGCCTTTTAAAAAACAGCCTACGTTGCCATTACATCAGGACACTGCCATTTTTTTTTTTACTATAGCCTCTGTAATAGGATGTGACTTTTTAATATGGGAATACATATCGCATGGATTTTAAAAAGTACTAAAACGTCAGTGAACACCAGGAGCATGGGACACCACAACCATCGCGACAATACGTTAACTTACAAAAACAATGGTCAGCGTTCCCTACATCTAAACAAACGCCTCGGTTCACGTACCAAGAGCTTGGGGACCGTCTCTACAATGTGCCAAGGATCATACCCCTTGCACAGGTCATTGCTGGGAAAGGCTGTGTCTTTATTTTATTTCATTGTTAATCCCCCATTGATTTTGAGAGATTGTGGAAGGGAGCGGGAGAGACAGAGAGATAGAAACAAAGGTGTGAGAGAGACACATCGATTGGCTGCCTCCCACAGGTGCCCCGACTGGGGCCAGGGACGGAGCCTGCAACTAATTGCGTGCCCTTGACTGGAGTTGAACCCCGGACCCTTCAGTCCATGGGCCAGCGCTCTATCCACTGAGCCAAACTGGCCGGGGCAAGGCTGTGTCTTCACTGATGAGCCCTGCTCCAGGGACATGACAGACGCTGATGGGGAAGAGCCTGCCCGCCCCTCAGTGGACGGCCCGGAAACCCGGCTGGTGCGGGCGAGGAGCCTCCGGGGCCTTCACTCTCCTCCAGCGGCAGCCTCAGTGGTTTCCCCTCGTGGTGGCCGTCTGCCCCCCTGCACCTTGCACAAGTCCTGGTTACACTCACCCTTGTCACATTCAGATTATTTGATCATCTTTCCCACGAGCGTATGACTTTTTTCAAGGTTTGGGCCTCGGATTTTCCTCCGAATGCCCAGTGCCCGGGGTCGGTGGAGCAGTCTCGTGTCTTGTAGTAAAAAAGAGGATGGGCTTTGGCCTCTGCAACCCTTTCACACGCCAAATCCTAGCTGGGCGCTCTTTTCCTCCAACTCTCTGCGCCTCGGTTCCTCGTGCATGACACGGGTAAACGGACAGCGCCTGCATGGTCGGCGCTTTCTAATGATAAGTGTGATACTGCCTGTGAAATGCTTGCGGCACGCGGTCCATAGCAGCTCACAAGCATTATCCATTTTATTTCTGTTAAAGACAACCTGCCTTGGGGGGAACCACTCTGGAAAAGGCCATATTTGGTGTAGAATATAGTTAAATCTCTACAAGTTTACTTACGGGAAGGGAATTCAGAAAACACTTCTTTCTATTCAGGCCATGAAGCCTACAGACTTAGAAAAGATTTGTTTCGGAGAGAATCAAAATTAGAAAACTGAGACTGTGGAGTGTGGTGTCTGATCACTCTCAGTTGTTGCCAGGCAAAGCTTTTTGGACAAGAATTCCACACAAAAAAAGCCTCTCCAAACTCCATATAGTCCTGCTCTGAATGTAGTTTTGAAAAGTGTTTTTGAGCTTGGTTGGTGTGGTTCAGTGATTGAGCGTCAACCCATGCACCAGGAGGTCTTAGTTCTAATCCCTCAAATCTTGGGCTGTGGGCTCGATGCCCAGCAGGGGGTGCAGGAGGCAACCAATTGATCTATCATATCAGTTCTATCTCCCTCTCTCTCTAAAATCAATAAAAAAAAACACATTAAAAATAATTTTGATTGTTTCTTTTTAAGATGTAAACTCATTCCAGATAGCTTTCCCCCCTGGAAGATTAAAGATTATTTTAACAAAAAACTAGTACAAAAAAACCCCACAAATTCAAATCTACATGGAGCTCACATCTTAAATAAAGACAAGGTATAAAACATCTCAGTGGCTTCTGCTTAGACACCATTATGGAGAACTGTCTCTGCTCATACCCCAAACCTTTACATTCCTCATTTTGAGATTTAAACTGATTGGCAAATAAACTTTCTATTGCAGTAAGAACTCACGTATTTTGTTTCTGTGTAAGTGGACATGCATAAGTGTTGTAACTTCTCTACAGAAAGAGAATGTCCGGGAAAAGCTTGTGTGGGTCCTACAGTCCTTGAGGCCAACCTCACTTTCTTGTACCTGAAAGACGTGACACCCAGAAGTGGATCCTGAAGGCCAAACGGATCAAGGAAAACGGGGAGACAGTTCCGCACTCCGAAACCCCTCCAGGCTCCCTCATCCATTGCATCAGGGACATCGTGTTTTCTTGAAATAAACCCAGATTTTGAAACTAGAGATCTAAGTTATGGTCAAAGGTAAAACCTCTTTTTAATTTATAAGCTTACGATAAAATAATCAAGACTTTCTGCCTTAGCTGGTTTGGCTCAGTGGACAGAGCGTCGGCCTGCAGACTGCAGGGTCTTGGGTTTGATTCTGGTCAAGGGCACATACCTGGGTTGCAAGCTTGATCCCCAGTGGGGGGAATGTGTAGGAGACAGCCCTTCTATGATTCTCTCTCATCATTGATGTTTCTCTCTCTCTCTCCCTCTCCCTTCCTCTATGAAACCAATACAAAGTATAATAAAGACTTTCTGAAGAGCCCAGAGGAAATAAGATGGATCTTACATGTCAAGCGCCCAGCACCCGGTGCTCCTACCCTCTGCTGTTATGGGCAGTGTCCACTGAACGGGGTACCTGGAAAAAGCAAAAAGGAAACTCCTGGGTATTTGATTGTGTTTGGGTTAAAGCTCACCTTTGAACCGCCTTTAAATGATTTCCTTAAAAAATAATATAAATGAGACTGCAGATAGAAATTCTAGCTTGGGAACAGTATCTTGGAAACAAACGTTCCCATACATGCAATGGATAGACTAAGGAGAAATCCCAACTGTTAATAAAAGCAGATCCAGGCGCTCCTTTGTTCAGAGAGCTGGGATTCAGCCAATCGTCACTGGTTTGCTGTAAGAGCAGCTTCTCTTTTGGTTTGTTTGGCATCTGTGTGGACCGGCTGATGCTTTGCAGGGCTACCGCCAGTAAATACTTACAGCAACAGCTTTACGTATAGTCAGGTATCGCAATGGGGTATTACTTAATGTAGCAGAAAAGCAAAACAACACTGTTTGTTTTAAATAAAATGGCAAAAAATACCCATCCCTTACTTTGCAAATCATATGACCTTCCTCCATTTAGTGGAAAGGTATGAACTCATTAAACTGGCACCTTGGGTAAAAGTTTCCATAAAGAAGAGAGCGAGACCCATGGTGCAATTTAGATTTCCAGATTAGCTGTCACATTGGGTTACTCCAACTTCCTATTTCTTTATCGCTGTGGATAATTGTGTGTGATCTGAATTTGAAATATTAAATCTAGGCAATATATAACTAAAGTCTTTAAATGATTTTGTGGAGAAACACTTTCTAGGATTCCTGTTCATTGTGGGGTTTTTGTTTGTTTTTGCATAAAGAAGCCCCCAAATGTTTTACCAACCACTCTCCTGGCCAGGCTCTTTAACAACAGCGTCTTACCATTGATGACAATGAAGTATCTACGTGGAAACTGATCGATCACTGGGTAGGTCACTTGTCCTCAGATAAGCACTATGATGGATACAAATAAATACTTTAGATCCTAAGAGCAATTGTTACTCTTTAAGGCCACAATATTATATTAAGAATAATGGATTCTATCTATATAAAAGCTTAAGCGACCGTTATGACTGGTCAACTGAAAGACTGGTAGCTAAGCTCAATGCAGGAGCTGCCCCCTGGTGGTCAGTGCGCTCCCATAGCCAACCTCCCACGGCCGGCCAGCCCGGATCAGGACGGGGTGAGATGGGCCCCAATCGGCCCCAATCACTGGCCAGGCCAGGGGACTGCACCTGTACACGGATTCATGCACCGGGCCTCTAGTATTTATACAAAATCATGTAATTGTACCTATTTTATGAGAATAAGTGAATTAAAACATGTAAGGCATTTAGGCAGTTTCTTTTCTTTTTTATCCTTACCTGAGGATATTTTCCATTGATTTTTAGAGAGAGTGAGAGAGAAAGATAGAGGGAAATATCAATGTGAGAGAAACATATCAATTGGTTGCATCCTGCACGAGTCCCTACCAGAGCCTGGGCCAGGGAGGAGCTTGCCCTTGACCAGAATCGAGCCTGGGACCCTGCAGTCTGCAGGCCGACGCTCTATCCACTGAGCCAAACAGGCTAGGGCCCCATCAGTTTCAATAAATGCCAGTTTAAAGAATGCTGCACTGTTCAAATTTCTCTAATATAAAATTTGGAAGAGACTGTGGAGTAATGCAAACCAAAAAATCCCATAACACTCAGTAAAATTAGTATTTTGTAAATATTTTAATAGAACAAAAAAGGAACGTCATCCTGTACTGAAAACAATTTAGTGAAACGCAGAAGCATCTATCTCCCATGGACTTACTTGGGTGAGGTGGACTCTCATTATTATAATCATCTGAGTTAGTTCTAGGAGGAGGAAGCATGCTTTATTCTTCTTTTTCTTTCCAAAAGTAAACATCCTCTTTCGCCCTCTGGTGGCTAAAGGCGACATTTTCCGTGTGGATGAAAACAGTTGAACTCCGGTAACAGCCAATTATGTTTAAGGCTTCAGATTCATCTCGCTGTAAAGATATGCATGTTTTTAACCAATGCAAATATAACGGAGGCAGGTTTGCTCTAATGGTTCCCAGCACTTTATTCAAATTACCCTAGTTATAATATCTAATCTAAGATAAAAATACTAATGAGCAACGTAAAAATAATTTTTGAAAGTTAACTCACTTTGAAAGTTAAAACTAAATAGGGAAGTAACTTTACGTGAACGGAATGTCTTTTAGCATAAAGAATGAGCAAGCTCTTTATGAAAACAGGAAGATCCTCATAGATTTTCAAATGATAAGCATAGTAGATATAACTAATCTCAACGAGGTTTCAGTTTGGTTTTGGCTGTTGTAACAATAGTTATAATCATATGCTCACAACTCACCACACCAAGGAGAAGGTAGACAATTCAACAGCATATGGTTTGTCTTCCCTTTAAATTTTTTCTTAAGTAAAATTTTCAATGTACTTATCAGTGCATTTTACGCAAACTACCTCACTTCAGGAAAGAATTAAACGTGACAACTACTTAATGTTGAATTTCTTTATTTTCGCCAGAATAGTTGAATATTGAAACCCAAATTGTTACTTGGAGGAAGGGAGAAATCGAGAAACATGAAAAGACAAACATTTTGTTTAACTTATGGTATTGTGAGCAGTCACTTTTGTAGGCAACACTTTTTTTCTTTGTAGAAAAGAAGAAATAAAAAACAAACAGCACCATTAAAGAATGCATGATCCCTGAATTCCAAACAAAACGCCGTCTAAAAGCTGTTCAAATGCTTGTTGCACTCAGTCAGGTTTCATCGGGTATCCAAGCAAGCACACCAGTTTCAGATTGCAGCCGCCTCACGGACCCACTGCCCCCTGCTGAGGGCTGCCCACTCCTCTGTTGAGCTCCCCGCGGGGGGAATATTCTTTGGTAGAGGACCGAAGGAGAGCTTCCCCTCTCTGGATGCTGATAAAAAAGTCTGTGTCTGTCGAGGGCCTGAGCCCCCAGTCTGTGTTTGTCATGCACGTGGTGTTGGGGCGATTTCACATTTTCCCGTTACACTGAGAGAGTAATACCACCTTTAAAAAAAAAGGCATTAAATGGCTAATGTCAAACAGATGTAAACATTCAGAATACTGACCAAAGAGGGGGGAAAAATACACACAAACACATATATATAAAAAAAGAAACGGCAGTGAACAATATGAATCGGATTAGGTTTCCATGAAGCAGGGGAAAAAATACAGCAGTACAAACAAATGATGGCAACCAAGTAAAGCACTTCCTCGGAAACATTCATGAAGAGTACAATACAACCGAGTTTTCCTACCGCCTAAGTTCTGCGACTATCAGATATAGTACAAAGCCAGAGTATGTGCTATAAAAAAAAAGCAGCTCCTTTAAATTATCGTAAAAACGCATTTTGTTCGCTTTACAGTGACCGAGCACGAGGGCTGAAGACGACAAGGTTTTACTATCGAGTGACATTCTGGCTCCGCAGGCCCCTGACAGTCTGGAGAGTTCGTTTGCCCGGACTCGTCACGTCGTTGTCTGGAAACACACACACACGGACGGCGGCTCTGGGCTCTGCATGGTCCGTGGGCTCCTGCCCACCGGGCAGCCAGCACGGTGCTTGGCCTTGACCCCAGAGACGACGCAACCCTAACTTGGCTTCAGCTTCTGTAACTGGGACTTGACCAGGCCAAGGAGGAACCCAGGCCAGGGGAACCCCCCGCTTTTGAAATTCTGAGGGTCAAGGAAACTGGTGCATGATGGGTGCTTCCCCCTGCCTGCCTCCTGAAGCCGTACGCCTCAGCTTGCTTGTGGCCGTGTTTATTCGGGAAGAGGAAGACTATCCAAGGTCTGGAAGTCAGTAAACCTTCTACAGCTCATCCTAGAAGCACGGATCTCCGCAAAGTCTTTATAGCAACCAGGCTCAACCTAGTAGGCTTTTCAAGTTTTCTTTTTCACACCAGACCTTCGCAGGGGAGGATGGGAACCACGGTGCTTGGGTCACCACCAGCATCCCTGCACTTCTCGCTTGAGGGGGAAGGACATGCTTTTCATTTTGAAAATTAATTTGCATCCGGACGTTCTTATGAACATGCCCACTGACCACCTGCACGTCTTTGTACACCTCAGGCATATGCATATCATGTAGGAGGGGGGTGGGGAGTAGCGCTTCCCTCCGTCCCCTGCTCCAAAAGTGCTACTTACGGAAATACATCCTTTGTGATAAAAAAAAAAAAATTACATGTCACATGTGCAAGTTCTACTCCTGATGAGGATAGCATAGTGTCCAAGGATCAGGACAATGCACGTGCTAAGATCTGCACATTACACCACAATAACCATGTAGGAAGTCACATATTCCATTTGCACACAGGGAGACACCTGTGGGAGTGAGGAAACTAAGAACCTACTCACCTCATCCAAACAGACTGGCGTTTGTGTATCTAGTCAATGGACCTTCTACTTCTGAATTTGTTTCTTTCTTTCCATTATTTTTTAGCCCAAAGATACTAATTTTTTCAGTAATAAAAACCGTATGTCAACATTAGGACTTTAAACTGGGGCAAAAAAAACAAACAAACCAACAAAAACAACAACAGCCAGGGCAGGGAAAAATTATGCTCTTTGGACCAGGGGATAGAATCCATGCATGGTCAACGATTGATCTCCCCACCTATTCTGTGAAAAATCAAATCATACAGAAGGACACTTTTCTTTATTCCCAGTAAGCGACTTGCAGGCAGGATTCTACCAGGATGGAGCGGACAATGGGCTCAGCACCACATCGGCCTCAATCGTACCTCATCTACAGAGTGCAAAGGTTTTGTCGGCTGGAGTTTCTTTCCACACCGTGTCAGTTACTGAGAGGATAGATTGGAATCTGCTGGTGTAGACAGTACCTGACACTGGTAGAGCAGCAACTGAGTTTGGAGGGAGTTGGCATGCACGTGTCTAGATTCAGGGGTGCCCCTCTGAGAGCATGATGAGACGAGAGCATGACCGTCTGACCCGGGATGACATCGGAGCCCAGCTGACCACGGAGACGCCGGGACGAGGATGCCGCCTACGGGCCACGTGGAGCAGAGGCAAGGTTCGCGGGCGCTCCGCTGCACCCCTCATCCCGGGGAAGGGCTGCTTCGGTGCATTGCTAATTTTTCTCGGGTGTGAGTTGACTTTGTTCCTTTTCGTGTGAAAAACAGAAGTGACAGTACTGAAGCACCAAATGGAGGCCACAAAGCAGGCCCTTCTTTGCTTTTCTTGATTTGGAAGATAAAATACCTCCCGCGATCAGCAATGCGTTAATCGTAAGGACATCTCTGCCACCTAACAGGATTTGGCAACATCACAATAATAAATACGGAGGGCGGGGGAACATAGACCATAGTTGATTATTGTAAAAAAGAAAAAAAAAGAAAATCACAAGTGTTTCTTTTCTTCTCCAGAATGTAATTTCTGTTCATTCCAGTTCATTTTTAAGACGTATTTTAAGGGAATGTCAGAAGTTTACATGGATTAGGATGATCCCACGTGAAAATATCTGTCATTCTCCCCATGGGCAGATGCTATTTCCCCCCATGTTTTGTGTTTTTGTTTTTTTTTAATTCTACAGCCTCAATCAATCAACGGGTTAATGGCACTCCGCGTTTTGTGCTCTGTAATCGGAAGTTAAATGGCGTGGCTTTTGTTGCCTTTCATCTTCTCACAACATGCGTGTGCTTTTGAACTTGCTTTAGGGAACAGAGCCTCTGGAACTAAAGCTGTTCTCTGGCACGAGGGCGGGCAAAGCATAGGGCAGGGAGCTCAGATCAGCAGCACTCAGACTCACGGGCACACGCGGGCAGCGCACGGACGATGCCGCACCCCTTTCCCGGAGCCGTTCCGCTCCCCACACAGGAGGACTGTACTGAGCTCACCTGAGGGGAAGAACACAGAACACGCAAGGCCTGGAACCATTTCAGAAATGGGGGCCATTTCAGAGTCAAGTAGAATTGTCTAGATTGTGAATCACGAGGAAAAAGTTGTTCAGAAACATGTCGACCCTTCAGCCTTCTGTAGTCCCTTTGATCACCAAGGACACTTTAAACACGAGGTGGCCAACCTCTGCGGAGCTGGAAGCCAGAGGCACCGTGCCGCCCACAGGGTCTATGATAACTCCCCCCAATTTTAATATCTAGGCATCGTAAAGGAGTGAAGAGAATGGGCTGATGTTCACGTGATCCACCATGTGTAGGTGTTGGCATACACGGCGTTTTCCTTTTAATGTTAAGGCATGTTTACAATACTTGCTCTTAAAGCCCCACATGAAGCTCTGGCATCCGCTGGGCCTAGGGCTCTCTGGTGGCCAACTGGTCCTCCAGGGTCAGGTGTCAAAGGGCGCGGACCAGGCTACTGCAATGCCATGTCCAGCCCGAGACGCATGTCAGGACGTGTGCACATGTCCGAGGCCGTCTCCGAAAGGTGGGGGAGGGAGGAGAGAGGAAGGACAGTGGCCTTCATTCGCCGATACCTCCTTGACGGCAGCGTTTGTGATGGAGTGAAGACAAGGAATGGAGCACTGGAATCAGAGTGCCTTTCCAGCTATGACTTCACCGCGGGGAAAGGCGGTGCCAGAAGAGCCAACTGAAAAGCTCCCACCCTCGCTGTAACGGCGCAGCTGCAGGAAACGCACAGCCACCGCCCATCACTCTGGCCCGTTCGCCCCCTGCCCGGTCAGTGCTGAGTAACAATGTCCTCTCCCGCCGGCCCTGAACGCAGACAAACACCACAAACAAACCAAGGCGGGCAGTGACCTGCACACACGGCAGCAGCTGTCCAAAGCTGGGGTGCCAACCACACACGTGACAGACATGCTGCTGAGCCCTCGGAGGGGAGGCCCTCTCGCCTTCCCGAGACACGCCAGGAAACAGCCGCGGGGAGAGGTCACCTGGCCCCGAGGCAGGAAGGAGCGCACCTACGGCTCTGGGTTCTCCCCCGGCCGCCGCCGCTGGGCATCGCACCGGGAAAAGGGACACTGCACCTCGTACCGCGCTCACCGCACCCCCAGGCATGCCACGCACACACATGCTCACTGCGCCACCAGGCACGCCACGCACACGCATGCTCACTGCGCCACCAGGCACACCACGCACACACATGCTCACTGCGCCACCAGGCACACCACGCACACACATGCTCACTGCGCCACCAGGCACACCACGCACGCCACGCACACTCACTGCACCCCCAGGCACACCACACACACACATGCTCACCGAACCCCCAGGCACGCCACGCACACAAATGCTCACCGCACCCCCAGGCACGCCACACACACACATGCTAACTGCACCACCAGGCACACCACGCACACACATGCTAACTGCACCACCAGGCACACCACGCACACTCACTGCACCACCAGGCATGCCACGCACACACATGCTCATTGCACCACCAGGCACGCCACACACACACATGCTCACTGCACCACCAGGCACGCCACGCACACGCACACACACACTCACTGCACCACCAGGCACACCACGCACTCATGCATGCTCACTGTGCCACAAGCCACGCACATGCCTTGCGCTACCAGACACGCCACGCACACACATGCTCACCGCACCAGGCACGCCACGCACTCATGCACGCTCACTGCACCACCAGGCACGCCATGCACACGCACGCTCACCGCACCACCAGGCACGCCACGCACACGCACGCTCACCGCACCACCAGGCACGCCACGCACACGCACGCTCACCGCACCACCAGGCACGCCACGCAGAGCTTGGAGGGCCCTATGCAGTCGTCGTGGCAGAAGGCCCCGCAGCCCTTGCACACGATCATGGCTTTCAGGCGGCAGGAGCACTTGAGCTCCAGCTCCTCGGCGCTGCTGCTGTCGGCGAAGTTCTGCGCGGGCATCGGGGCGCCCTGGCCGGGCAGGCCCACGGCAGCGGCGGCGGCGGCGGCGCTGGCACCAGGGCCGCTGCCCAAAATCCCGATGGACTTCTCGATGGCGGAGGCCGCCCGCTTGAAGCTCGTGCCGCCGAAGTGGATGGCGGGGTAGGTCCCGCAGAGCGGCGGCTGCGGGCCCGGCAGCTTCTGCGCGGCGAGCGGGGGGAAAGGCTTCTGTGGCTCAGGAAGCAGGTAGGGGGGGAACTCGGCGTTTTTCAGCGCCAGCGCCTTCAGCTGCTCTTTCACCTCCTTCTGGTCGTAGGCGGCCTGCCTCGGGCCCAGGTCACAGCTGCTGCCCAGGCCGTCCTCGAAGGACACAGGCTCGGACTTGATATTGCTGCAGACGCCCGGGGGCGGCCAGCCCAGCCGCTTGGCCGTCTCCACGGGGCCGGGGGGCTGCTTCTGCTCGGCGGGGGCCTCTGCGTGGGGAGCAGGTGGAGGTAGTGGAGGTGGCGGGGGCGGCGGCGGGGGCAGGGCCAAGGGCGGCGGGGGCGGCGGGGGGAGCACCAGCGCTTTGCTGGGCATGGCGTGTGCGGGCCCCCCCACGTCATCGCCCTCTTTGATGGGCGCGTTGGGGGACAGCATGGTGGCCAACCTCAGCTGGTGGGGTGCCGGGGCAAGGCCCGCCTCCCCCAGTCCCTTCTGTTCGAGATGCCGACTGAAGGCGAACGCCGCGCAGCCCGCGGGGGCCTTGGCGGGGGCCGGCAGCAGCGCCGCGGTGGGCACGGGGCCCCTGGCCGCCACGGGCATCGGGTAGAACGGCTGCCGGTGCGAGGCGCCCGCGTCGGGATGGGGGTGGAAGCCGCCGTTCTTGTCGGCGGGGAACGGGCTCGGCTGGAGGCTGCAGGCGGGCAGCAGCCGCTTCTGCTGCTTGACGTCGGGGCCGGGGGCCGCCCGGGCCTGCGGGGCCTGCTTGCCCAGCCACTCCTGCTGGAAGGGCTGCCCGGGGCCCAGCGGCGCCAGGCCGGGGCCCAGGACGCAGGGCACGGCCTTGACCTCGGGCTCCGCCAGCAGCCTGCCTGGCTCGCATTTGACTTGAACGTGTTCCCCCGCCGTCCTGGCCACTCGCTTTTTGGGGTGGTTCTCGCGCTTCCGCATGTGGAGCGGCGCGAGGGTCCCCGCCAGGTAGCCCTTCCCGTCGGGGTTCGGGGAGCTGGAGGGCATTTCCAGGACGCTCCTCTCCGCGGCTGCCTTCCCGGCTGAGGTAGGTTGAAGGGGCGCCGGGAGCCGGTTGATTTCCAGCTTGGCTCCCAGCCTGGGCTGCGGCAGCACTTTCTCCAGAGGCAGCTTGCCCTGCAGGAGCTGGGTCACCAGGGGGTTGTTGGCCTCCACGGACGACAGACGGCAGCTCGAGCTGCCTGCGTTGGGCGCTCTTTTCAGGGTGTCCGCGGCCAAGGGCACGGCCTCGTCCCCGGGGCCCGAGATGGGGACCTTCCTGTTCGGCGTCTGCTGCACCCCCGGGGCGGCCTCCGTGGCCGGAGGGGGCCGCTCGGGGCCGGGGAGGTCCCCAGTGTCCACTCGGAAGCCCCTGTCCACTGCATGGGGCTCGGGCTTGGCGGGGAGAGGGACCCCCGGCAGGAGGCTCCTGGGGTGGAGCTCCGCCACGTGCGGGTAGCCGGCCCGCTCGGCTTTGACGGCCTTGGCACAGCCCAGCTCCGGACGCTCCTTCGGTCTGCTCGGCGCCGAGTGACTGCCCGGCGGCCCCGCGCTCCTCGCGGCCTCCTCCTTCCAGCCCAGCCGGCCACCGGCGGGGTAGGGGCCGCCACCGGCGGGGTCGGCTTCGCTTTGGAAGGCGGCCGGGCCGCGTGCCTGCTCGGCAAAGCTGCTGCCAGTCGCCGTGGCCTCGTGTGATTTCTCTGGAACGGGCAGGGGCGCCTCCCGGAGGCCTGGGCAGGGGGCCTGCAGCGGTTTGCAGTCTGGCTTGGCTGCAGACCCAGCGATGACGCTGGCCCCGGGATCGAGGCTTTCGCTGGCAGCCGGCTCTGGCCTGCTGATCACGGACACCTGGGGACAGGCCACGGGCTGCATGGCGACGTCTGTCCTCCCCGGCCTGCCCTGGGCGTCCGCGCCAGCCTCTGCGCTGGCCACGGCCACGGCCAGGGACACCGCGGAGGCCAGGGCGGCGCTGTGATCCACGATGACCTTACAGGGGATCGACCTATTGACGGCCGCCGGGGCGAAGGCCCCCGGGTGCTGCGCTTTCCCACAGCTCTCTGCCCTGTGTCGAGGCCCCGAAGTTTTGTCCGAGCTCTCGGCACTGAACGTGGGGGGGCCGTCGTAAGAGTTGATGGTCAACATGCTTCCAGTAAACACGGCGATGGGCGGGCGGGCCACCAGTGGGTCCGTGACGGTTCCCGCCTCCCTGAAGCCGGGGGCCGCGCGCCCGGGGGTCCCGGTGGGCACGGCCTGCTCGTCCCCCCCGGGCGTGGCTCTCTTCTCGGGAGGGAACCTGGGGCTCATTCCCGGCGAGGGAACCAGGACAGAAGTCGTGGCGAGGTGGTTTGGCAAGTTCTTTGCGATGGAGAGGGTTGGCACAGAGGTGTACTGCCCGGAGACCAGGCCACTGGCGCCGCTGCTGGACGTGAGCGCCTGCGCGTCACCCGCGGAGCCCGCGGTGCTGGCGCCCTTGGGGGCGGCGGGGAGGGCCGGGCTCTCGGCGCATTTTGGTACAACGGCGATGCACGGAGCGTCCGTGCTCTGGACGGCGGCTAACACGCTTAGACTGCAAGCAGAAATGGTAGTGTTTGCACCATCGACGGACACGAGGACGGAGGGCTTGTCGACGGGACTCACAAAGGGATGCTCTTTAATGGCTCCCGACACCGCGGCGCTGCAGACGGACACGGGGACAGCGCTGGTACCAAACAGCATGGGCACGTCGCTCTTCTCGGACGAGGTAGAGGAGACCGTGTTCTCAGACACGCGGGGCACGGGGACGCGTTCCTCAGCACCACGCACGGCTGAGTCAGAGGCTGCGTCCGGGGGTCTGGTGGGTTGGAGAGGAGGCTGGGGGGCCGGGGTGACCTCCCGGAGGTGCGCGGGCTTGCTGCTGGGAGACCTGCAGTTGGGGTTGACAATGATGACACCGGGTGAGCCTTCGATTTTGGCCTCGGGGGCGGAAGGGACCTCTGAGCTCGGAGCGCCTTCCTTGCAGCCGAGCGGAGGCGGCCGGGCCTCTTTCGGGCTCTGGAAGAGGTGGGCCCGGGCTTGGTGCTTTGCGAAGAGCTTCGCCTTCGTCTGCTCCTTGATGTGCGCCAGGGTCCTGGCCTTGCCGCCCTCTCCCGGGCCACCCATGGCCCCCGAGACGATGCTCGCTGCGGCGGCTACAGCTGCGGCCGCCGCCGCCTCTCGCTGAGCCCTTGCCTGCTGGGCCCGAGCCTTGATGTCCGCCAGGGTCCTGGCCCCCGTGTTCCTGCCTCCGCCCACGGATGTGCTGGGGGAGGCCCGAGACTCCGGCTTGGGGACGGGCTGGCTCTTGATGATGAAAGGCGGCCCGATCTTGGAAAGCTGGATCTGCAAGGAGGGAGAGCGGAAAGGTAACGTTGGTCCGTGGTCACAGAGGAGACATGGCACATTTTCTCATAATGTGGCAGGAGCTGCCCCTCAGTCCCCGATGGGCCTTCAGGGTACAAAGGGACATGACATGCGGCATGGATGTGAGAATTAAACATTTAATCTCTATTTTTACGCTATGAAGACGTCAACCCGGTGATTTCATTTGGAAAGGAAATGAAGCATCGTCCTAATGCCTCCTATAGATGGAAACCAAGTCCAGCCTGTTAAAATGAGGCTGGCTCACAAGACAATGAGGTTAGCTAATAGAGAGATTTAGCTTTTAAATGATCTTCCTTGCTGCCATGAAAATCTGGGACCCTAACTCTACTTGAGTTTATCTGTCCTAATTTCACACACACACACACACACACACACACACACACACACACCTCCAGCCAGGGGTCAGGAGACGAATCCTCATCCTGACTTTATTCAGAGAAACGTGATGCTACGCAAATCACTGTGTCCTTCAGTGTCTCCAATACCCTCCCCAAGCCGGAGACCCTAGTTGTGTATCCTTGTTTTTATGCATCCTTGTATCGCCACACCTGCTGCTTTAGACACATGTAATAAGCACGCACAAAAAGTTTGTAAACTCAGATGGAAAGTGAGACGAGTTACTCCCGGTCCAGTTCCTTCACAGGACTGTTAGAAAGATGGGACTCTGGTTTTCCGCCTCTAAAAGGAAGTATGAGTCAGGCAGTTTCTTTTGATCCTGGTAATCCACAATTTGCTGAATTTTATAAATGTCCCAACCCACACTGTTCAACGACTCATGCTAATGAAGAGACGCAGTCATGGCCAATCAGAAGGCACAAGACCTAACAACCCACACACCATAGCAACGCCTGTGATTCTCTAGTCACGGAGAACAACCTAGATCACAGGCTGGTAGAGCTGGAAGGGACCTAGCTAAGGCCTCCTTTTACTCGGAAGAAACTGTAAGTAATGTAGATCGCCATTGGGCCCGATGGCACCGAGCCTCAGGGAGAGCCTCTGGGCTCCCCATTCAGAGCTGTTGACATGCCCTATATGTCCTCCTTCCCCGCCTAGAAAAAGCTTTCATAGAAAACATCTCTCTTCTTAACAACTGTATATTCACATTGTAAACACCTGACACATACTACAGGATCATGTCACTTTGGAATTGGGGTATGGAAGGCTGGCAGATGGAATTACCTTCCTGAGCTACCTCATTTCTCATTTTCAAACTTGTGATGTCTCACTTCTCATTCAAACGCTCCAAAGTGAAGGTGAATTCAGAGAGGGGATTCAGTGTTTCCTTTTCAAGATTTCCCTTAGTCTAAGAAATTTAAAACATTAAAAAACTAAGCCTCGATACACTTAAGACCTCAAGACCAAACAAACATACCAAGTCCACCTGTAGTATCTACCTATTTATCTATCTTTACATAAAGTGTGTATCACTTTGAAAATAAGCTTTTGGCAAAAAAAGAATATGTTTAAAAAGATTTCCTATGAAAAGCATGCTAGTATTTTTCTTTCTGTTGCTTTAGAAATTAAAACACGTAGCAGTGTTTTATGTTCATCTTTTACATCTCTAGAATCTCATTTACTAGGGACTGCTTTATTAAACAATAACTACAGCCACACTCTTAAAAGCCAACCTGATGGAGATCATGAGTCACATATAAAAAGGTGTCAGAGCACAGCCAATAAAAAGAGATTCAGAAAAGCAAAGCTTGTGTGTGTTTATGATTCTAGACCAATCCTATGTGGAATAATCCATTTTATTGTAGAGCAATATAAATGGACTCAGATAAAAGCACCAAATAAGTTTAAATTATAGTGGGTAGAATTTTTTTTTTATTATTAAACAGACTTCCTTTGAATTATACTTAATTTTCAGTTTATCAGGAAGAGCCAACTTATATAAAAGGTTTGTTTTCCACGAGTTAAAATCTACTGGGACCAAAAGGAAATATTTACATAGAAATGTGTGTCCACAGGCTTTATGTTTCGTGTGAAGTTAAATACCTCTTTCACTAGCTCAGAAGTAAAAAAAAAAAAAAAAAAGGATTTGTATGCCTATATATCCACAGCATTCCCCTTCAGGGTTCAGAAAGCAATTTCATTGATTTGTTGAAGGAAATTTAATGAGGCTCTTCCAAAAGCCAGGTCCCTCTCTGCGAGGCACTGGTGGAGTTCAATGTTTGTTGGAAAATGAATGAAGGGATAACAAGTACCTTCATCTCTTTAGTGCATGCCTCGAATTTCTGACTTCTTTCTCTAGTTCTTCTGAACTTTGAAAGGCTACGAAATTAGCTTTCAAATTTTCCCAAGTGTTTTTAGTGTTCTGTCCTACACCCTGGAGTCCCCCAAAGACCCTGCATCTCAGTGGCCTGTGGGCAAGTCCCAGGCCCTGTTCTCCCTCCCCACTTCATCTCCCTTAAATGCTGAGGTCTAAATACATACATGCATCTAAACTCCTATTAGCTCAACGCACAGTCTTACAAAGGATGCCTTAATATGAGACTGGTGCGGGCAGTGTCCGATGATCGACTGCTACATAACACCCAGAAGGAGCAGAATCGCATTTCTCTCGGGGAAACTCCGAATCTAAGCAGGGAAAGCCCATGTATGGAAGTGCCTTTCCCCCCCTCCTTCATTTCTGTAAAACACCGCACCTTGAGAGGAGGGACCCTGGGCTCCTCTCTCGGGGGCGGCTCCTTCTCCGCTGGGCTGCCGGCTGACGCGCTCCGGGCGGATGGGTCATCTTCGATCCTCGCCCTCTTCTCCTTGCAGATCCCAAAGCTGTGCTGCTCTGCGGTTTTCCTCTTCGCGATCTCGGACTCTCTGCTGTCGTTTCTTCCGCCATCGGGTGACTTGGAGGGCTCGGACAGCTTGGGAGTGTACGGGGTCTCCAGCCGGTTCTGTGAGCTTCCTGGCTTATGGGCTTTACTTCTGAGGACTTCTGGAAATGAGGCCTTCTCCCCTGGGGAGACATACTGCTGGTCCTGTGACTTAGCGGACGGGAGCTCATTTCCCTTACTCTCCGTCTCTTCAGGAAAGACAGACAGTTGCAATGGTGAAGGCGCCCCTTTCTTTTCCGTTCTCGGCAGGGCGTTCTCGTTTTTACCTTTTGTGATTTCTGCAGGAGGAAGTTCGGGAATCGAAGCAGGATAGGGCTTCTCTGTTTCACCGTGTGACTGACAAGGCTGCTGAGCCGGGGGCTTGCTGTGGAGTTCTTTGGGAGGAAATGCTGCGGGAGCAGTGGCAGAAGGGCCCAGGTGGGTGGGCTCCGGAGTACTGGACAGAGTCTTCTGCTGAGAGAGCAGGCTCTCTCCCAGGGGCTGGGCTGGGGCAGGGCCTCCATCCTTCTGTGGAGAGAGTGGTTCTTCGGATGGGGAAGGGGACTTGCTTTGTTGCTGCACTGTTCTTTCATTCGGGGAAGAATTAGAAACCGGAGACGTTTCTGAAGGAGGTGGCACACTGGATGCGAAAGTGGTCTCAGAGGCGAGAAGCATGGAAGACACCGAAGACGTTTCTGAGGCCAGCGGTACATCGGACATGGGGGATGCTTCTGATGTTAAAGGTACATTGGATACGGGGGATGCTTCCGAGGTTAAAGGTAAATTGGACATTAGCGATGCTTCTGATATTTCCGGTGAAGTGGATATGGGAGATGTTTCTGACATCAGAGATGCAGGAAGGTTCTCATCAGCGGGCTTTCTCTGATTGTGTTTGTCTGCATTTTCAGTGCTGGATACCTCAGAACAAAAAGCTGTCTCAAGAGAGGCTGGAGTGCATGGTTCTTCGGAAGTAGACTGGGTTTCCCCGCCGGGGGATGGCGTGCTGGTACAGGCTCCCTCTGGGCTCTCAGAGGAGAAGGAGGTTTCAGAGATGCAGGCGTTTTCAGAAAGCTGTTCCTCAGGGTCGCTCTGCAGCTCCATATCCACAGCGATCCCTCCCTTTGGAGACTGGCCTTCTAAAGGAGATGACCCTGTTTTCATTTTTGGAGCATTGGTCTCTATTTCAGCTTCTGGCTCCTTATGTTCTGTGTCATGGAGGTGAGTCATAGAAGTGGAAGGAATGAGAGAGTCACAGACTTCTAGCTGCTCAATAACCACTGACATTTCTTCCTGGGGAGATTCGGATTTCTCTTCCACCTTAAGTTCAAGATGAGGCACAGTCTCTAAAGCATCGTTCATTATAACACAAGATTCCAAGTTTTCTTCAGGAATTGCTATCTGGGGCTCTTCGTGAGCACTGGCTGGAATTTCAGACTCCTCCAAAAATTCAGGTATTGCCTTATGATTTTCATCCTGGCATTCACAGATACTGGTCTCTACCTCTTCTGCAATTTCCTCCTGAATCACAGATTCTTCAGGGATCAAGGTATCCTCTGATTCCGACTCTGCCATTACCTCTTTTCCTACATCTACCATAGGGCAGAGCCCAGCACAGAACTCAGGCTCTGCAGAAGTTGGACTTTTCATGATTTTTGGCTGTTGTTCTTCTGAGGGAGCCTGTGAAGAAAGACCTGGAAGACTTGAGGTCCCACATGAAGAACTACTTTCAGCTCCATCACTGTTTGGTCCAGCAGTGAGCTTTGTAGATTCCTCTCTTGACATGCCCAACCTGCACAGAAATTAGAAACATTGTTGTTCAACCACAAAATGCAAGAGGTACATTTCAATCTCTTACAAATATAGTATTTAATAAAAGCAAATGCATCAAATGAACTTTATAATCACTAAGTAACATGCTCAATTTACATAAATTAGTTCATAATGACTTGGTTTTTCTACTTTATAATTATAACTATTTCTGGTTACCACAGATATAGATTTTCATTCTGTAAGCAAAGAGATATGAACCTTACCAACTGTTTGTAAAAGGAATAAGAAAATTACATACTACAAAAGATCAGAAAATATGGGCAGAAAAGCAAAAAAATGTATAAGATCTAAGAGTTTTTAAGTCATAAAGTAGAAATCTGTCACTATAGAAGTAAATAACAGCCTTCAAAGGATGCACCATAACCAAATAATTAAGATCCATGGAAGATGGGTATGTTATAAAATCTTGACATTGAAATGACTTCTGAAGATTAAGTTCTCTTAAACCAATTAAAGAACTGTTGTTCAATCACCTTATTTTAGAATCTAAGCATCTAACCTAAGACAACATGGAGATTTCACTAAAGAATAACAAACATATTTGGGGTCATAAGAGTGGATTCTGCTAGGTTACATTTGTGTGAGGCAAGACGAACTCTTTCATGTAGATCTTTTACTGTAAGAATATTCCATAAGAAAAGAAGATTAAGAAATAATCCACCCTAATGTTCAGGTCATAAGGCAAAGTTAATCAGGATTACAATCAAAGATACTGTGAATCACTGTTTCCTGTCATATGAAGCTACCAGATCAGCATCAGCTAGCAAGGGAATAGGATGATCTAAGTGCATTACATTAGAGCACTACGGGCAATTACAGAGATAAGCAGGAGAAAGAACATTTCCAGAGCAAGAAACACGCTGAAATACAGCTCTAATAATATCAATGCAGGAAAACACCTCCGAGAAATCTTCAACCTTTTACTTAAATTAAATCCTCAAAATGAAAGGGAAAAAAGTTCAATACACTTTGTGGGTGTTTGATCATTGCCTTCTTTACTAAAACTCTCTGAAAAGAAGATAGAAGGTGCTGCTTTCATAATTAGTCTCTTTTCTTTCAGCTTTCCCTAAGATGGGTTCAAACTAAGCTATCATTTATAACTATACTGTACTGAGAGGAACAGAATAGCTACATTGCAGACAAATTTAAAGCAGAATTATCATCTAGAAATAAGGTATTTGGGGGCTAGGTCAAGCAGGGATACCAGCCTAGATACTAAATTAAGTGTAGAACATACAGAATCTATCCACTAGCAGCCAAATTTCTGCTAGAATCTGGGAAGAAAAAAAAACATCAACTGAGCTATCAGAAAAAAAGTGTATATACACTTATAAATCATACAGGTCATGTAGAAATCATATAAATCATATAGAAAACAGCACTGCGTGAAATATGCCTATATCAACATTTTATTTTCATGGGAAAATAGATTTAAGATGGCAAAAGGAATAGAAAAAAGAGGCTTAGACCACACCACATAACCACACAAAGGAAACACTGCCCTCAGAAATCTAAACTGCAAATCAGAACAACTCCTATAATTCTGAGTTAGCATATACGTGGGTGATTTCTAAGTAACTAAAACAAATATACTACAGCACTGTATCACAAGCAGAGTAAGCCAGTAAGAACCATCATAAAGACCTCAAACAAAGAGAAAAAAACGGAATTAGACAGATTTAACTAGAAGTGAATTTGGATAGCAACATTTTGGGAAAAACTTAGAGCAATAAAAAGGCACATGGTGTCAGTCAAGTGAAAATGTGTGATCCTAGAGGAAAAACCCCTCACAAGTTGGGGAAATGTGGGTAATCTGAGAGTAACAAAACTAGAAGGGCAATCAATGAAATGTCCAGAATACATCTGTCATCCGATATGAAATCAAAGGCAGGAAAAGGCAAGCAAGAAGTCCAGTAACTTGAAGAGACAGAAACTCTATGGAAAACTATGGCAAGAAAGGGGTTCAGTTAAAAAGAACTGTTTGCATTTGGAGCTCACGAGTGGAGACGGGAGCCTTACTTACAGTATTGTAGCTGTCACCCTCTGGGGCAGGGACCCTTAGCCTGATCAACCTATGAGAGTCTGTGAAACCCCAAATTCCATGTAAAAGAATGTATGTGGCTCAGCTGGTATAGCTCAGTGCTTCAGTATCATCCCCTGAATCAGGAGGTCACGGTTCGATTCCCCGTCAGGGCACATGCCCGGGTTGTGGGCTCCATCCCCAATGGAGGGTTTACTGGAGGCAGCTGATCAATG
The DNA here is from genome assembly GCF_027574615.1 of Eptesicus fuscus. NCBI lineage: Eukaryota > Metazoa > Chordata > Mammalia > Chiroptera > Vespertilionidae > Eptesicus > Eptesicus fuscus. Next base: position 87,442,001 of record NC_072484.1, read on the forward strand.
ATTCTCTCTCATCATTGATGTTTCTACCTCTCTCTCCCTTTCCCTTCCTCTCTGAAATCAATAAAAATATATTTTAAAAAATGTATGTGTATGAATTTTTCTGAGAAGAACTTGTAGGATTAAGACACTGAGCAAACTACTTAGCTATGCCTTATAAATCAGGTAAAATTAAGTTTCACTGTCCTTCCATTTTGGACACCATTTTTAAAATATAAGGATAATAATGCTATCTACCTTACAGGATTGTTGGGAGAATTACGTGAAGTAACATTAGCAAAACTCTTAGAAACATGTCATAGCCAGAGTATGTGCAATGATTATTTGTTGGAGGAAGGAAAGCTACGTGGACTCTGGGATGTAGGCCTTCTGAGGGCAGAGCCAGGAAGCTCACAGGTGACTGTACCTCTGGCATTTTGGACGGTGTCTGACACCGAGGAGATGTTGGATGAATGTTGGGTTCATAAGAGAATGGGCCCCACACCAGTAATAACTCAGGACCGGCGTGTTGGAGATAAATGCCTCAGTTAATGCTTCTGCCGTAACAGAAAAGAGTGCTCCCAATATTCTGTTCGTCAGACGAGGGGCTGAGGGTGGCCTCCACTACTGGGCATGCCCAATCATTATGTCTGGGGTGGGTTCTGGACACCTGTACCTGTTTTCCAAAGCTCCAATGAGGACCAGATACGGCCAGGCTTGAGTAACACTGCCAGTGACTATCTATGAAGGCGTACAACCAGCCTGCCACATTTGTAATTATCTCCTCTTACTTTCTGCTTAAATACGTTTACGTATCCAAGGTCCCAGGACAGCACCTGAAAACAAGCCTTCCTGCTCAAGAGCACCGCTTTGGTGCCAGTCGCCAAAGGCTGGCAACTGGGTAAGGAGGCGGGCAGGCATGCGATTCCTTTCCTCGAAGACGGCCCCTGTGATGTCCCTTCTGATGCTTTTTCCTCTTTTACGGGGGCGGGAGGGGGTGGTTGTGAAATGAGTCCAAAGGTAGAGGTGTTGTTACCTACATGACCTCAGTATCTTTTACACAAAGTAACACTGGAGCATTAATCTAAGCATTACTCGTGTACATGGGAGTTAAAGTTCAAATTCCTCGACTTAGGAAGATCTCAAGTTACTGTCAGTTGTCAGCTTTTTTAAAAAAAAAATTTTAATATATTTTTATTGATTTCAGAGAGGAAGGAAGAGGGAGGGAGAGAGAGAAACAGCAATGATGAGAGAGGATCATTGATTGGCTGCCTCCTGCACACCCCCCACTGGGGATCGAGCCCATAACCCGGGCATGTGCCCTTGACCAGAATGGAACCTGGGACCCTTCAGTTCGCAGGCCAACACTCTATCCACTGAGCCAAACCGGCTAGGGCAGTTGTCAGCTTCTTAATCCCTCCTCCTTCTAGGGATCGGATGGTCTCTGAGACACCGATTCTGCCCAAGTACAGTATGTATGTCCCGCTAACCGTGAAGCAATGGAGAAATACTTTCAATTTAGTTCCGTCACTACCACACTCTGTGTGGCCAGTATTATTTTGAAAAGAAACACACACGATAAAAATAATAATTTAAAACCGGTTGCACCGGAAGAACAAGATGGATAGAGTGAAGGGTAACACCTCAAGCTCTCCCCGAAGTAAAGACTAAACAGATATATTTGCATGGTCAGTATTTTTGGGAAAATGTGAGAATTAAGTCTAAGGTATTCATTAATAAAAATAACTTGGATTAATAAAAGCGGAGATTTTTACTAAAATCCAGTTAAGAAGGCCAAACTTGACTTCCATGGGATTTCATGCTGTTTTCAGTCCAAAATGAATTTTCATGGACTAGTTATAAACCCTTGAAAATGCATTTTTAATAACTTAAGTGCTGATATGCCACTAGAATTTTCCCTGCAGTTTCTTACACGGAGGGACTATTGCCTTTTATCACGGGTTTATTGAGTTTTACAGCATATGAGTATGCTATGCGAAGCAGAGAATTACATTTTCATTTCCTTCTAAGAGAAATGAGGAAAAATGCTCTAGCACTTACTTTTCTCCATAAAACCTTTCAAAGAATTTTTCTTTCCAAGGTTCTGTTTTCTTTTCCTTCTCAATTTCTTGCCTTATCCGCAATTGCATTTCTGGCGTAAACTCTCCTAGAAAGAAAAAGCTTATATGTTGAGTCAAAGGGGCCACATCTCTTGCCAATTAATAAAGAAAACATGTCATTAATCTGAGTGGACGTTTATGGATGTTGAAAACGAAAAGCGGAGTACCGGTAATATTTCTACAGCTTCTCTCTTTATGAACATCACTTAAACAGTCATCGAGGCCCAGATGAATCTAAAGCATTTAGCACATGTCCTGCTTGCTCGGGCTGGGAATGAGAGGGACCCACTGTCCTTAGTGAAGTCTGTCTGGCGAGAGAGGAGGCATACCTTTGGCTGTAATACGATGTCAAAAGCCCTGGAGAGGATAAATGTACTAAAAGTATAGAAGGGAAAGCATTTAATTCTGCCTAAATCTATTAGAGAAGGCCACGTACTGGAACTGATTCTTTTTTTTTTTTAATCTTTATTGTTGAAAGTATTACATATGTCCCCTTTCTTCCCCCACTGACCCCTTCTAGCCTGCCCCTAGCCGCCCCAGGCCTTCACCACCCTGTTGTCTGTGTCCATGGGTTATGCACATATGCATACAAGGTCTTTGGTTGATCTCTTCCCACCCACTGCCTTCCCTCTGAGATTCCACAGTCTGTTGGAACTGATTCTTGAGTTAGCTTCTCAAAGATGATCAAGCTTCATAAAGTAATTAACTCAGAAGGCACAGAGATAGGCATATGTATATGTATGTTCTTCTGAGTGGACAATGGTGAATAGAACATAGGATGAAATGCAATAGGAGAGGCAGGCTGCCGCCAGTTACCCTACGTGTGTTCTAAAGAGAGCTCTGAATGTTTGCTGTCAGGCACAGAGGGGGGTCCTGGTGACAGTCCATGAGGGAAAAATCTGGCCAAAGGGCAGTTAAAAACAGGGCGAAGACACTGAAGGACTCCCCCTAGGAGCCCACTGACGACCACAGAGGAGAGATGGGAAGTGCCGTCAGACAGTAGCTATGGGACCGGGAAGGGGACTCCGACTCACAGCACCGTTAACACCTCATGGCCAGAGGGACCTGGGGAGATAGAAGGTGATCCAAGGTGCTGTCAAGGTTTAAAGCGAGGAGCTGTGAGGAGAGGGTGGCGATACTAACCTCGAGAAGGCAGAAGGAATCGGAGATATTACAGGGAAGATGGGGAGTTCAGCATTGGCCTGTTGGTTTTAAGGTGCCTGATATCAGCTAGGGCAGTGGTCGGCAAACTCCTTAGTCAACAGAGCCAAATATCAACAGTACAACGATTGAAATTTCTTTTGAGAGCCACATTTTTTAAACTTAAACTTCTTCTAACGCCACGTCTTCAAAATGGACTTGCCCAGGCCGTGGTATTTTGTGGAAGAGCCACACTCAAGGGGCCAAAGAGCCACATGTGGTTCGCGAGCCGCGGTTTGCCGACCACGGAGCTAGGGGATCCAGTAGGCGCCAGGACTAGAACACCAAGGAACAAGAAAGAGGAGTGAGAGCCAGATGTGGGCATTTTCAGCAGATGGGCCATAGCGAGGGGAATGAGGCTGGGTAGAGACTATGTGTCAGTTACAAAAGAGAATGCCAGGGAAGAGAAGGGTGGAGGCGTTCACAGTTACCTTCAGAGGAAAGAAGAGGGGATCCGGAAAGAAGCCGAGGAACGGCCGTCAGAAAGGCAGCTTTAGGAAGGGATGTTACATATATGCTGAATGCCCACAGGGGGTGGATTCCAGGTGGATGGGATAGAAAGCACCTGAGAAACTGGAGTGGGGACATGAGCTGTAAGGACTGAGGAGAGGACACTGGACTTGGCCATTAGGAAGCCGTCCGTATTTCCTAGGAGCGATGATTCCATTGTGTACAGTGGGGCCACACCCGACCATGACAAGCTGAGTGGGTGAGGGAATCAAGTGTGGTGGGTCACACCGACACGGTTAGTCTTTCAAGAAGCCTGGTGACAAAAGGAAGGCTAAGGTAAAGTGGTGGCTTCAAGGGAAGAAAGTATTAAAAGAAGATTCCTTACGCCCCAGGCCATTAATAGAATATAAAATGCATCAGACAAGTAACTAAATTTAACATTTCCCCCCAGTATCTTGCTATTATGTTTTTATTATGTTCCAGATAACATCACGCTTTCTTCAAAAATGTCTGATATCAAAGATGCCAAGTGTAACAAGAGAATTAGTAAAGTCCCTTGGAATAGAATGCAAATTTTTTATTAAATTAAAGTAGACTCCAGGGGGGTAAAAAGATTGGAAAGCAGAGGAAGGTGCAAGCTCAGTACAGCGTGTGTACTCAAATATGTCAAGTAGGAAGGGGAGATAGGCATTTACCTTCTGCCAGCCGCTGCTTCCATCCTTGTGCCGCGTATGCAAAGAATTCATTATTTAGAGCTGAAGTGCTGAGGCGTAAAATTCCATCACTTCCCATCTAGAAAATAAGCCGAAAAAACAAGATTCCATGAGGACTAATTCAAAGGCAACGTATGCAGGAAAGAAGCAAAAACTGAGGATGAGAGAGAGAGAGAGAGAGAGAGAGAGAGAGAGAGAGAGAGGGTGGGGGAGAGAGAGAAGGGGAAGAGAGAGAGAGGGGGGAGAAGGGGGAGAGAGAGAGAGAGGGAGAGAGAGGGGGAGAGAGAGGGAGAGAGAGAGGGAGAGAGAGAGAAAGAGAAAGAGAAAGAGAAAGAGAAAGAGAAAGAGAGAGAGAAAGAGAGAGAGAGAGGCAGAGGGAGAGAGAGAGGGAGAGGGAGAGGGAGAGGGAGGGAGAAAGGGGGAAGAGAGAGAGAGAGAGGGAGAGAGAGGGGGGAAGAGAGAGAGAGAGAGGGAGAGAGAGAGAGGGAGAGAGGGAGAGGGAGAGGGAGAGAGAGAGAGAGAGAGCCCGCACACGCAGGTAGGAGCGAGGAAAGGAGCCCAAGGAAAGAGGAGCCTCCAGTGTGAGAGGCGCACTGTTCACAGCAACTGGTCCCAGGACAAAACCCATCCACCCACAGGAGACCCTACTAGGCATTTCCGTTATTGATGGGGGGTAAAATGAATGGCCCGTTTGGTTAAGTAGTGTCGGCCTGGGGACCAAAGGGTCGCAGGTTCAATTCCAGGTCAAGGGCATGTATCAGGCTTGCAGGTTCTATCCCCAGCCCAGTTGGGGCGTGTGCAGGAGGCAACCAATTGATCTCTCTCTCTCTCTCTCTCTCTCTCAATCTCCCCCCACGCCCCTGCTCACTTTCACTCTCTCTAAAAATCAATGGAAAAATATCATTGGATAAGGAGTACAGTAAATAAATAATAAAATCAGTTTTATATGTTTATTCTAATACTAGAAGCCCGATGCATGAAGATTCGTGCTAGAATGCCCTTTCCTTTCCTTGGCTGCTGGCACCGCCTTTCCACTCCAGCCCAGCCCCTTTCTGCTTAGGCCCTGGAGCCGCCCCTTTATGCTCCGGGAGCCGTCCCTTTCCGCTCCGGGAGCTGCCTCTTTCCGCTCCGGCCCCACCTTCCCACACTGCCCAGAGGCCCTGAGAGACTGGGGGTGGGGCAGAACGCCTGCGTCGTCGCCATGGTGATGACGCAAGCATCCTGCCCCCATCACTCGGCGCCTGTGTATGCAAATTAACCACCATCTTTGTTGGTTAATTTGCATATCACTCCTGATTGGCTGGTGGCGTAGCAGAGGTACGGTCAATTTACATGTTTGTCTATTATTAGGTAAGACTAGAGGCCTGGTGCATGAATTTGTGCATGGGTGGGGTCCCTCTGAGTGGCCTGCAGGGATCAGGCCGAAACCCTCAGTCCAACGCTGCCTGCAGCTCTTACCTGCCACTCCTGCTCTTCCCAGCCCCACTGTGCCTGCCGTGGGCTCGCACCCAATCAATCCCAATTGGGAGAGGCTTACGGTGCTGCAGCAGTGCTCACCAGCCATAAGCCCATCGTCTGGTGCCCTCCCAAAGGGAGTGGCCTGCAGGATCAGGCTGAATCCAGCTCTCGGACATCCCCCAAGGGGTCCCGGATTGCGAGTGGGTGCAGGCCAGGCCAAGGGACCCCACTGGTGCATGATTGGGCCAGGGAGGGACCCCGGGAGGGCTCCAGGGTGTGTCTGGCTCATCTCGCTCAGTCCTGATTGGCTGGACCCCAGCAGCAATCTAACCTACCAGTTGGAGCATCTGCCCCTTAGTGGTCAGTGCACATTATAGGAAGCGGTTGAGCAGACTTAGCATATCATTAGCATATTACTCTTTGATTGGTTGTTCTGTCGTTCAGTCAATTTGCGTATTACCCTTTTATCATATAGGATGCCTCAGATTGTACCAAATAAAACATCAACATATGTTTCTACCTTTAGATTAGGTTTTATAAATGAAATTTTCTACAGTGTGTGAAAACTAAAGAAATCCAGCCTGATCACTTGGATTCCTTTCCTGTCCAAGGTTTAGACAACAAAAAGTTATGAAATATATTAAAACATGTACACCCACACTATCATACCTACTGTTATCACCTCTTTGGATGCACACAAAATTGGATCTACAACAAAGATTAAAATATGTGCAACTACACACCACTAGCCTTTTCCTCAAATACACTAACTTTTTAAAAACTCGCGTATACAAGAGATTCAGGTAAGTATCACTAAAGTGGATGCTTTTAACTTTCCAACTACTGTGTCTTCTCTGGGCATGGAGTCTGCTGGCTGACCTAGGGGATTGAGAATGTCTTGTCCTTGGCTGGCTCCTTATGAAGAGTGAAGATAAAACACATAAATAGGTAGGCAATGCCAGCATTAGACAGGTGGGAAGAACTTCACGCCAGAGGTGACCCTGGCACAGGGTCTGGAGAGAGGACAGACTGAGACGGAGTGGGGTTAGGGGTACAGCACATAGTAGACGGACTGTCAGAGAGTGTGAGCCGCGCTGTGCAGGCAGGGCATCGTGGCCAGTCAGTAACTGGCCTGTGTATGAAGGTGTGAGGATGCTGTATGTAAGCCTGCTACTCCAAGGCCTTGCACACGGTAGCTCCAATCCTATTTGCACAGATTTCCTTTCTCCCAGGTGCACACTTTGTACATCCAGAACTCGAATTAGTCACTGTTACCTGGAAACACACTCAAAGGTTTCTTATCCCCACATTTGCTTGTCTGTGGTCTTCTCTATACTCCAGCTTTGCCCACAGACACATGATCCCTATTTTAACCTTTTGCACTCGGATGTCGAGTGTGACCCGATACGGTTAGCATTGGTAGAAGCTCGTATGTCGAACTGTATTGAATGTATCAATAATTTGAAATATAAAAAAATCCAAATAAATAAGTTTGCATGAAAAGAAACTCCAGTTTTTTATTCTACTGCCGCGCTTTGTAAAATCTGGGGTATTTAAAAAATTAAATCCTGAGTAGAATAAAGGAATCGAGAAAAAAAGCAAGCAAGTGCAAAGGGTTAAAATTTAACGCAAATAATGCCTTCAGGAATGTGTCAGCTACACCACCAGGCAGGAGCTGAGGAGAGCACGCACTCTGAAAGTAAATGCAGACTTGCTCCTCTACACTGGATCCTGGCCAGTCAAATCCAGAAACAGCGACATTGCGAACAAATGTGCGATATGCCGAAGGCTGCCATCCCGTCTACAGAAAGGTACAGGTTTGAGATCCCATGACTCTTCATCTACAAAATATTCACCTAAGTTTCACTCTAAGTTTCTTCATCTAAGAAACACTAACATACTGAACACCCCTGGGAAATTTCAGCACACTTTCATTCATTCGCTCGCCGTTTACTTACTCAATTATTTCATCTGTACTCAGCAGACACTAAGCCACTCAGAGGAAGCCATGTACTGGGACCTGTATGGGTGTTGACAATAAGGGAGAAGCCTCTTCCCTTGTGTTTTGAATATGTCCTACATACAGCAGATGCTTCTGGTCTCTGTGCATCTCTTCCACCCACCAGACTCCGGCACAGCTGTAAGGTACAGTTGTATTACCCGCCAGCATCCCACCTCATGGTCTCACCATAGCCCCAAGATGTGAGTACATGAATGCCAAGCCTTCCCATCTTCTGATAGGACAATTCTAGGATACTGTTCTCTGGAACACAGAATACGCACTGAACCGTTGGATGGGGTGAAGGGGAAGGGCTTCAGGGCCGAGGAGGTAAAGGCACAGGAAGAGTATTTCAGGCCCGGCTGCCATGGCTCAGTGGTTGTCAACCTAGGAACCAGGTGGTCATGGTTCGATTCCCAGTCACAGCACATGCCTGGGTTGCAGGTTCAGTCCCAAAGATGGGACGTGCAGGAGGCAGCCGGTCAATGGTTCTCTCTCATCATTGATGTTCCTCTCTCTCCCTTCTTCTCTGAAATCAGTAACAATATATTTTTTAAAAGAGTATTGCCAGAGACGCTACACGTGCTCAGGCTGATGCTGGGCGATGGGGTGAATGAAAAAGGCAGCCGGGCTGGTTAGAGGTCCACAGGGGCTGTGATCAAGGATGGCTAGCACACAGGAAGGCTGAGAGAGAAGATTCGCCTCCAGGGAGTCTGACGTTTTCTGTGAATATTGCCTCTGAATATTCGTCCTTGTGGTTTGGGCACGGTGAGTCAAAGCAACTCCACTTGGGAGGACCAAGGAGGAAGAGGTATTCTTATCGCACGGATTCTAATAGACTAGGACAGTGATGGCGAACCTATGACACGCGTGTCAGCACTGACACGCGTAGCCATTTCTGATGACACGTGGCTGCTGAGGCGGCCGCATGTCGAGGATGAAACATTTGCTGCTCCTGAGGATGAAACATTTGCAAAATAATGTTTTTTCCTCAAAGTGACACACTACCCGAGCTATGCTCAGTTTTTTGGCGAAGTTTGACACACCAAGCTCAAAAGGTTGCCCATCACTGGTCTAGGAGGTGGAAGCCACGTTCGCTCAAAGGGTAGAGGAGTTTGTTGCTGTGAAGTGCATGTGCGCACGGCAGGTGGCCAAGGTGGACTCTTCTCCCCTTGAGGTGATGCATGGTGCCGCCTCCCCCCTTGTGGTCCGCGCGAGGCCCAGTAGAAGGCAGGCACTCAGTAAATGCTTATGGCCCTGCCCTTGCTTTCTGTAGTGAAAGATTGAAAAGTTAACTCCAGGAGCTGATAAGCAAGGTTTTAGTTTCGTGTTTTCTGCCAGGCCAGGGACATGATTAGCTGTTCATTGAAATTTCCGCATTATTTTAAAACACCAAGAAATACCAGTTCCAGGTTAGCGCTGACAGAATCTGAAAAGGCAAGGCACTGTGAGATAAACACATCCGAGAATACGGAAGCTGGCCCTGGAGGAAATGTGTGTCCTGTAAGACAGAGAAGTCATATGAACCGCCAGGTTCCCAGCCCGTAGGAGACGGCACAGTTAAACACTGGGGCTAAATGAGACTTAGGAAATAGATGCCAATAAAGCTTTTAAAATACACTATTAATTTTATGGCCCTTAAGAAATACTGTCCGAGACATAACATTTTAATGAGCTGGAACAATAAACATTTCTGAAATGATTATTTATTTATCACTGAGCTATAAATTCTTGTTTTCCTGAATTACCCTTAATAGATATGTTCATTCTAAAACTCCCCCTCGCCTCTCCCTCTTCTAATAAAATGTCTAAGCTATTGATAAGTATGCCCCCTTTTAAATTAGGAGAAAAACTCTGATCATACCAATGGCCACAGAGGAGAATAAATATCAGTACAGGGAAACTTATTCAAGTAGAGATCCTTTTACAAAAGCTGAAACTGTGGGTGAGTATCTCATTTGCCTTTAGTATTGGTTATATGAATATACATTTTATGGGATGAATGTCAGTGGAATTTAAGGGTAAAAAGGAGGCTATTTGCATATCACCCAATGTTTAAAGTTCAATGAATGTTACTTCTGTATAAGAATATAACTACATTTGCCGAAACCGGTTTGGCTCAGTGGATAGAGCATTGGCCTGCAGACTGAAAGGTCCCAGGTTTGATTCCGGTCAAGGGCATGTACCTTGGTTGTAGGCGCATCCCCAGTGGGGGGTGTGCAGGAGGCAGCTGATCGATGCTTCTCTCTCATCGATGTTTCTAACTCTCTATCCCTCTCCCTTCCTCTCTGTAAAAACTCAATAAAATATATTTAAAAAAAAGAATATAACTACATTTGATAAAATCCCTTCGCCCTCCACCGTATTCTTTATCACTTGTTCCCTGTCTTGGGTTTCTTGTGAGTGATTCAGAGTGCGAGGCCTGCCAGCTGCTTAGAGGGATAGTGAGGGATGTGCTGGAGAGTGAGAAAGTGGCTAAATCATAATGGGACGCCTAGATTTCCTAAGCCCGTGGTCAGCAAACTGCGGCTCGCGAGCCACATGCAGCTCTTTGGCCCCTTGAGTGTGGCTCTTCCACAAAATACCACGGCCTGGGCGAGTCTATTTTGAAGAAGTGGCGTTAGAAGAAGTTTAAGTTTAAAAAATTTGGCTCTCAAAAGAAATTTCAATCGTTGTACTGTTGATATTTGGCTCTGTTGACTAATGAGTTTGCCAACCACTGGCCTAAGCAATTTGGGCTTCATTCTGCAGACTGTGAGGAGCCGTTCAAAGCGAAGTCAAGCCGTGTGAAAAGGTCCCTGCTGAGTGTGTGCCGGTGAGCCAACTGTGGCTTTAGACACGGTGTTCAGAATGGGCCTCTCTAATGCTTACCGCTGATAAGGGACATTGGAGCAGACACCTGAAGGAAGTGAGGAAGTGAGGCTCACAGCCCTGGCCGGGTGGCTCAGGTGGCTGGGGCATTGTCCCACACACCAAAGGTTGCAGGTTCGATTCCTGGTCAGGGCACATGCCTAGATTGCGGGTTCGATCCCCAGTTGGGGAACTTTTGGGAGGCAACTGATTGATGTTTCTCTCTCATCTCTCTCTCACCCCCTTCCTCTCGCTCTAAAATCAATTAAAAAAAAGCAAACACCACACACCCTCCGGGTGAGGACTAAAAGAAAAAGCAGTGAGGCATGCAGCCATGTGGGCAGGAGTGGGCGACGCGGAGGAAGGGATATAAATGCAGAGGCCCTCCGGCGGGCTGCAAGGAGCCCCTCAGAGCTGAGAAGACCTTAGAGAGTGGGAGGCACAGGAGCGGAGGGGACAGGTCATGCCAAGCCTTGGGCCCAGGGAAAGACTGGCTTTTCTCCGAGGTAGCTGGGAAGCTTGCGGAGGGCTTGGGCCTGGAAACTGCAAAGATCTGACATTTGGGAGGGCTTCTCTGCTTGTGTGTGTAAGGAAGACTGTTGGAAAGCAGATCTGTGGGAGCCACACATGTGATTTTAAAATATATTTTTAAATATATATATATATATATATATATATGTATGTATATATATATATATATATATATATATATATATATATATGTATATATATGTGTATACACACACACACACACACACACACACACACACATATTATATACTAGAGGCCCAGAGCATGATTGAATCATGCACGTGTAGGGTCCCCTACACTCTTTCACTTTCGATCGCGGGGGAGCTGGGTGCCTGTCTGCTGGTGCACCAGGCCTTTCGGAAGCCTCTGGTGCGGCGGAGGCTTCTGAAAGGCCTGGTGCCGGAGCGGACAGGCACCCAGCTCCCCTGCTTTTGTGAGCTCGCTGCCCCAGAGGCCCCTTCTGTTCCGCAGCACAGCCATGGTGCAGACACTGAGCTCGTGCCGCCACTGGCGACGCGAGCTCAGCATCCCGCTGGCCCAATCGGCTACCCCGGCCACCCTGAGTCCCGCCCCCTGCACCTCCCGCTGGCCCAATCGTGGGCGTAGCGGAGTGATGGTAATTTACATATTACCATTTTATTAGGTAGGATATATATTATTGATTTCAGAGAGGGAGAAAGAGGGAGAGAGAGAAACATCTGTGATGAGAGAGACTCATTGATTGGCTGCCTCCTGCACGCCCCCTACTGGGGATGTGCCTGCAACCCGGCATGTGTCCTTGGCCGGAATCAAACCTGGGACCCTTTAGTCTGCAGGCCGTTGCTCCATCCACTGAGCCAAACCAGCTAGGGCGTGATTTTAATTTTTCCAGTAATCACACTGAAACAGTAAAAGAAACCTGGGAAATTAATTTATTTCTAATTCAACTGATCCATATGTTGTTTCAGCATATAATCAGTATGAAATATTGTTGAGATATTCTTCATTCTCTTTGTACACTAATTCTTCAATATCCAGTGTGTGTTTTTACAACACATCTCAATTCAGATCAGCCATATTTCTGCTGCTCAACAGCCACTGGTGGCTAGGAGCTACTAAATTGGACAACATCGTTTTAGGAGATAAGGACTTACCAGGGACATGAGTAAGTAGTTATTGTAAAACTCCAGGAAAAATGACGTATGGACTAGGGCAATGGTCGGCAAACTCATTAGTCAACAGAGCCAAATATCAACAGTACAATGATTGAAATTTCTTTTGAGAGCCAAATTTTTTAAACTTAAGCTTCTTCTAACGCCACTTCTTCAAAATAGACTCGCCCAAGCCATGGTATTTTGTGGAAGAGCCACAATCAAGGGTCCAAAGAGCCGCATGTGACTCGCGAGCCGCAGTTTGCCGACCACTGGACTAGGGTGACAGCAGCACAGGTGGTGAGAAATATTTGGGTTCTGATTATATTCTGAAAGTTGACCCAATAGGACTTGATGATGGGTGGGATGTGTGATATGAGAGAAAGAGAGCTGGCAAAGATGGCACCAAAGACTTTTGGCAATTGAGGCAAAAGGGGGTAACCAGGGATGGAAAGAGACTGTGCTTTGGGTGAGGGGCACACGGTGCAGTGTGAGATGATGTTTTGTTGAGTTGTACACTTGGAACCTGTATGGTTTTGTGAGCCAATGTCACCCCAATAAAGTCAATGAAAAATTATGAAATGGCTATTTCTTACAGTGGAGAAGCCAGGGAAGGAGGAGGTTTGGTTTTGAACCAGTTAAGGGTGAAATGTTTATTATAATTCCAAGTAGATGTCTCAGATAAATCATCCTGCATGTAGCATAGAGGGTGCCCTGGACACAGGCAAGATGAGAGACAGGGACTCCTGTCAGAAAGCATCAAGAAGCCCGGCTGGTGTGTCTCAGTGGTTGAGTGTCGACCCATGAACCAAGAGGTCACTGGTTCGATTCCCCATCAGGGCACATGCCTGGGTTGCGAGCTCAATTCCCAGTGCAGGGGCAGGGGTGCAGGAGGCTGTCTATCAATGATGTTTCTTTCTCAACTATGTTGCTATCTCTCTCTCTCTCCCTTCCCCCTCTCACAAAAATCAATAAAAACATTTTTTTTAAAGCATCAAAAAAAGGCCAAGGAACAAATGATGCAAAGTTTGTTCAGGCAGTGGGAGTAAAGATATATATCAGTCAAGAGAGGAACCAGCATCGATGGGGCTGAATGAGCTTGTGTGTGAGTGGTGAATGTGATAAAGGCATGAAAGACGATTCCTGGGAATAAGGCTTGTATAGCTGGGTAGACGCTGGTAGCAGACACCAGGACAGGAAAAGCCACGAGGAGGAAACATGTTTTGGACAAAGAAATGGTAGTTTGTTTCTTTGGATGTGCTAATTAGGGATATCTGGAAGGCAATCAATTGATTAACCTCATCTGGGTTAATCAATAACCCAAACGAGGGCAAGCAGCTCCACGGTGACGGCGGGACTGCACACGGAACAGTAGGAATTATTAGCGAAGGAAGTATAATTGACAACGTGGATGTGGATGGTCACACACAGGAAGAATGCCCACCGGAGAGGATGACTTGAAGCAGAGCCCTGAGCAACGCCAACATAGAAGGGACGGGCAGAAAAATTCATGCCGTTAGGAAGACCGAGCCAAAGCAATCAGAGGCAGGAAGAAAATCGGAGCAAACAGCATCACAGATGCAAGGAAAGAACGTGCTTCAAGAAGATGATCTGTATGGCGCACGTGCTAATGTCTGTCCTGCCGGGTAGGATTATTTAGGCCAACAGTCTGTGCAGTACACCACGTTAGCTGCTGTGTCCAACAAAAGCAATCACAAGGGTCTTTCGAGCAAAGCCAACCTAGGCAGTTAAGAGTCCAACCAGGAGCCGAACACAATCGCAAAAGAGTAAGGAGCAGATGAACTACGCAAACTGTTACCACGGACCCTCCTATATTCTGATCTGAGGGTCTGAGCCATTTTATCCATAAGAGAAAATGTAATTCCATAAGCATAAAGTGAGGCATAAAAATAATAGAGGATGGCTGAGAGTACCGGGAAGGGAGATAGGACCAACAATATCCTAAAGACAATCTGGCCAATACTTTTCCAATGCTGCAATCTATAATAATAAAAGCGTAATATGCTAATTAGACCAGACGTCATTCCGGACATCCTTCCGGGTGAAGCCAGGCCAGAGGGAAGCCCGGGTCCCGGGTGCCAGAGGGAAGCCAGGGCCGGCAGCCGGGGGAAGGAAGACCTACTCTTGCATGAATTTCATGCATCGGGCCTCTAGTAAGACAATATTTCTCAAACTGGGCTTTGCAAAATAGGAATTTTAATAGGAGATTTTAATTTTAATGGGTAACCTATCCAAAAGGAAAACTGTCCTAAAACCCAATAAATATAGCCTATACTTACTAAATATGGCCAAATGGTTTTCTTTGGCTACATGTAATGCTAGATCCGCTAGAATTTGTTTTAAGCCCCTAAGAATATTTATCATTCAGTATTTCCCAAGTGTTTTCACCTTGTGACCCTCTCACAGGAAAATTATCACTATGTCATAGAACAAGAGACCTTCTGGGAAACGACGCATTCAGTGTTGTGAAAGCATCGTTGTCAGAAGCAGTGAAACGAGAAAAACCCAGCACAATGGTTCGCACACGCTAGATGCTAAATCCCTGTTGAATAAGTGAATGACAATCTCTAAGATCTAGATATAGAATAATGTTCAGGCCATGGCAAAAACCAAATATTCAAAATAAATGAAACAGTAAAGGGTGATGGAATAAGCTTTGGTCTACAAATGTAAATGACTGTGGTCTCGAAGCCCCCTTCCTGAAGCAACTGCTTGACTTTCCTTCTTAAAAACTGTATCAAAATCTAAGTGCGCGTAAAATCAGGGACTGTCACTATCAAGTGGTAAAAAAGACCATCAGGAATCACATGGATGTTCATGAGGAAAAAAAGCTACACGATTTCCATCCTCTGTCCATCTAATTAAAATAATATGCATGACATCCAGCTAATGTGAACAAAAGGGAAATCTCATCATTGATGTTTCTATCTCTCTCCCCCTCTCTTTTCCTCTCTGAAATCAATTAAAAATATATTTTTTTTAAAAAAGGGAAATTCAGAGAGAAAATATCACCCCAAAAAAGTCAACATTTTGACACACAAGTGGAAGGCTTTGTGTCTTCGCTGTTATTACAGGGCTTCAAAGCTGCTTTTATAATAAAAGCCTGCCTTCTGAGCCAAGCTGATTCCTTCTTTTCCTCTCCTTTTGGCTTCAGGGGACACACTAGTGCAGCATCGCCAGGAATGAAGTCCAGCCTGCAGGATTGGGAGCTCCCATACTCAGAATGATGTCAGCTGCAATCCTTCCCTCAGATAAAGTCCTAACAGGCAGAGGAGCGGACAGGAGGACTACAGAGCAACACTGAATTATTAAATGAGATTTGTGAGTATGTACATTGCACAGGGCTTTGAAAACCAAAGATTCTATGATAACATAACAATAACTAATCTTGCCCTGGCCAGCGTAGCTCAGTGGATTAAGCGTCGTTCCATGCACCAAAAGGTCATGGTTCTATTCCTAGTCAGAGCACACGCCCGGGTTGTGGGCTTGATCCCCAGTAGGGGGCGTGCAGGAGGCAGCGGATAGATGTTTCTCTTTCACATGGATATTTCTCTCCCTCTCCCTTCCTCTCTAAAACAAACAAAAAAAATCAATAAAAACATATTTTAAAATAATAATAATAACTAGTCTTGTGGGAACTGACTATAGCCTTCTCATTAAAAAGATACATATAAACATATCTATGTGTATAGCCATATATCCTTATCTATTTCTATCTACACATACATGTACATATGTGTGTGTGCACGCACACACACACACACACACACAATTTTCTTCTTATTCTGGAAACACCATTTGTAAGCCAGCTAACCACAGATGACGGTCTCCTTTGGAATGAATCTCTTGCATCTCCAGGAGAAGCCTTCTTCCTTCCACCAGGTGACCTGCTCAGGCCCCCAAGTCTCGGAGGAGACCTCGTTCCATTAGAGCAGTGGTTCTCAACCTTCCTAATGCCGCGACCCTTTAATACACTTCCTCATGTGGTGGTGACCCCCAACCATAAAATTATTTTTGTTGCTACTTCATAACTGTAATTTTGCTACTGTTAATGAATCATAATGTAAATATCTGTATTTACCGATGGTCTTAGGTGACCCTGCTAGCAGTTCTCAACCTGTGGGTCGCGACATTACGATTCATAACAGTAGAAAAATTACAGTTATGAAGTAGCAACGAAAATAATTTCATGGTTGGGGGTCACCACCACATGAGGAACTGTATTAAAGGGTTGAGGCATTAGGAAGGTTGAGAACCACTGCATTAGAGGGTGGAAGTCATGCCCTCGAGCAAGATCTCTTGGCAAGCGATTTCTCCAACCCCCATGAATGGGGGAAAAGAATTCACTAGGAATATGAGAAAAAGATTTTCTCTTAATTGCTGAAAAGAATTTCAGCTTCTACTATATGGGAAATGTATATACATATATATGTATATATATGTATATGAAGAATGTATATAATATTAGAAACATATTTTATTTAAAAAGATAATCTTGATATTGATTCCGAAAAGGTTTCAATTATTGAGCTTCATTTACTATACTTACATGGGATTTCCCTTCACTGCTCTACAACGTGAAAAACCGCAATCATTCGCTAGGGACTTTAGTCTACACTTTCACATTCTGCCACCTTTCCTAAGAATCATGCTGCTTTCAAATTTCAAAGCTCTATTCAAAGTATCATAATGCCCCGATGCTTTAGCAGTCCTGCTCAGAAGACGTGTAGCCTGTGGTGAAATGGGTAAGAATACCAAAATAAAGGCATCTAAAGGCAGAAGTAGAGTCAGATCAATAGTTAGTCAACTGCTCAAAATTAAAGAAGAATGCTTTGATGTTTGTGGTTCATCTTTTTCATTAAACTGTGTGGACAACCCCCGGCCACATATTGGGACAATCTGATCGGCCTTGATGAGAAATGATTTTTTTTAATCCAAATGCATATAAATAAAATTTGAACATGTTGACAATATGTGTATGTCTTAAAAGAAAATCTCTCTTATAATTTGCATTTTTATCAATGTTTCCTCTGGGGGAGGAATATAAAAAAAGCAAACTTTCTTTGTACCCAACCATGAAACAGAAAATGAATGCTCTATTTAGTGCAAATCAAGCTCATGTTCTTGTGCAGATGAAATAAGGTTATGTTACGATGTAGTGGGAATCAATGAATCACTGTTTCCACTTGAAATACGCGGAGCAGCTGTGTGTAAGTGACTATTAGTCACTCGTGTCTTTAACAAACATTTCATAAGCATCTACTACGTGCCAAGAACTGTGAAATGTACAGTTTCTGCTGCCACAAGAGCTTAGCAAGTGAGCGAGAGGGATACTGTCCATTGTAATAGTGTGGCAAGTGCCCGGAGAGGAACAGAAGCTGCGAAGAACCTCCAGGCGGAGTACCTAGTAGGCCTTCAATTCCCCTTTGTAGTCCGTTAATATCAATGTCTTTTCTCCTCTCCCCAGTTACCCAGTGGCCCCCATCCATCTAACTGTTCAGCAGTAGCTATAATGCATCCTATATAATAAGAGGCTAATATGCAAGTTGACCGAATGGCTGAACGACTGGTCATTATGCTGTGCACTGACCACGAGGGGATTGTCGCTCAGCCAGAAGCCGGGTTCACGGCTGGCGAGTGCAGCGGCGGTGGCGGGAGCCTCTCCCACCTCCACAGTGCTAAGGATGTCCGACTGACGGCTTAGGCCCAGCGGGGACCAGGCCTAAGCTATCAGTCGGACATCCCCCGAGTGCTCCAGGGACTGAGAATGGGTGCAGGCTGGGCTAAGGAATCCCCCCACCCCAAGTGCACGAATTCCATGCACCAGGCCTCTAGTAACTATAATAATAACTAAAATCAATTTAGTACCTACACACATGAAGGTAGGTTCTCAGAATTTTGCACCCCAGAATGTAGCTTTTCCATTCCACAGCGCTTCCTTTAGTAACATGCAGGCGTCTATTCTTCCACTCAAAACCTTTATGTGCTCGGTGCTGGGAACACAACAACAACAAAACAGAAAAGAAACGGCGCCTGTGCTCTGAGTCCGTCCTAATAAACGTGGAAGGACCCCGAAGGAGCAGGAACCAGCGCCAGTGAGAACACTCCAGTGTGCGAGGAGGGGTGGTCTGAGGCGTTCGCTTGCAGGCAGAGATGCCCATGATGAGGGGAGGAGTGAGCCCAGGTGAGCAAAGAGGGGAATCCACCAAAACTGAAAAGGGAAGAGAAAATGCTTGTTGCCAGGGAAACCGGGGGGGGGGGGGAGTATGGGAGCTGAAGGAATATGTGGCACCAAGATTTGTTGTTGTTTTTGCCTTTTTACTTTTTAAAATGTATATTTTTATTGATTTCAGAGAGAAAGAGAGAGGGAGATAGAAACATCAATGATGAGAGAGAATCACTGATTGGCTGCCTCCTTCACGCCCCCCACTGGGGATCGAACCCACCACCCTGGCATGTGCCCTGACTGGGAATCGAACGGTGACCTCCTGGTTCATAGGTCGACGCTCAACCACGGAGCCACACTGGCTGGGCAAGTGCCTTTTTCCTTTTTTTAAATGAATATTCTTACCTGAGAAGGACCCTCCTCTCATGTTTCAGGTTTATCATTTGCAAACTAAGAATAACAAACTATGTACTTCATAGACTTTTTGTGAGAATTAAATGAATACATAGATGTAACATGCTTTGAATAATGCTGTTTTGGGGAAAGATCTCCAGAAGTTCAGCTTTAGCAATAATCAGTTGTATTTGGTAGCAGGTGTGCCAGACTCACCCTAGGGTACCCCCAATGAGTCCCACTTTCATGCAGCCCCCCTTCCTTGGAGTATGGGAGAGCCGGGACTTGCTTCTGGCCCATAGGAACTAGAACGGGGACGCTGTCACCCTAGATTACGTGGTGAAAGACTCCATCGTGACCCAAGAAAGCGGAAGCACTCTCGCGCTGGCCTGAGGACACACCAAACCATGCTGCGAATTTGTCTGCAGCCCCTGAGAGCTGAGGGCACCGGCCCCACAGCTGGCGGGAAGTAAAACGGGCCAGCGATCTGCATGAACGTGGAGGAGGACCCCAGCTGCCTGCGAATGCAGCTCAGACCCGGACTCAGTCTGAGGAGACCTGAACAGAGTACTGAGCTCAGCAGCGCCCGCCTCCTAACCACGGAGCTGTACGGTATACATATGTGCTCTCCGAGCCTCTAAACGTGTGGGAACGTGTTACACAGCACAGAGAACTAATACAGGGAGGCGGAAAGCTCATCTGATTGCTTCTTCTTTATCAGTTGAGAGAGAACATTATCGGTTGACAGGTGAGTGTGACTGTGTGTGTGTGTGTGTGTGTGTGTGAATGTGTGTGTGTGAGAATGTGTGTGTGTGTGTGAATGTGTGTGTGGTGTGTGTGAGAATGTGTGTGTGTGTGTGTGTGAATGTGTGTGTGTGTGTGAGAATGTGTGTGTGTGTGTGTGTGAGTGTGTGAGAATGTGTGTGTGTGTGTGAATGTGTGTGTGTGTGAGATTGTGTGTGTGTGTATCTGTGTCCAGGGATTAGGGAGAGAGAGTGCAGGACTCCATGCAGTGCTATCGAAGGTGGATGATGAAGACAGAGCAGACTGTAATCACACTGGGACAGGGTAGGCGCATAATAAATATTGGTGAGTGACCTCATGTTGCTGCGGTTTAGCTGTATCAATATTTTATGTACCTGCATAACCCTATCCGACCCGGCATGCTCTTTTGTTAAGGTGTGTAAATAACTACTCATACAAGGTGCAGATAGCAGTAGCGACTTTTAGTTGCTGTTTTTTATGTAAAGTGACAAAGAGGGGAGAAAGCAGACAGTGGGTTTTAGCTTTCACCTAGGGCTTAGCGACACCACAGTGAGTGACGGTCACACAGCATTCCAAGGTGTGAACAATGTTTACTTTCAAACTGAAGCAAGCCATTGTGTGCAAACCAGAAAATGAAGGGCTACTCTGGGAGGATTTAAGTGCTATGTCTATCCTGATCCCTCTACTATCCTTTAAGAGATTTTAACAAGTTCTGATACATGCACGACACTCCCTGGCCCGCCCCTGAAGGAAGCAGCCCCCGCTGTCACTGGGGACAGAGGGCTGGGTTCAAGGTTAACAAAGGACTGTGGGTCCTCCCTCAGGTCTTCACACTGCCTGACGGTGCTCCCCCTACAGACCAGACAGAGTCTCTGTCTGTCGCATTAGTCAAATGGGAAAGACAAACATACTTGCAAAGCTGTTACACAAATTAGAAATAATAGCCCTGGGCTGTTCTGCTCAGTGGTTAGAAAGTCATCCCATAGACCAAAGTTTGAGGAGCTGATTCCTGGTCAAGGCCACATACCTCGGTCGGGGAGCGTGCAGGAGGCAATCATCCATGTGTCTCTCTCATATCAATGTTCTCTCCCTTTCTCTCTGTCCCCTTCCTCCCCCACCCCCCGCCCCCACTTCCCTCCCTCCCTTTCACTCTCCCTAAAAATTAATGGGGAAAAAATATCCTTGGGTGAAGATTAAAACAAAACAAAAAACAACACAACGTTAGAAATACTGAATGTAAAGACTCTCCTACACTCCCCAGCGAGGAGTGGGATTATATACACAATGGCCCTAACCACCACGACGACGTAGCTTGTGGTCTTTCACCTCTCGGGATTCGCCGCCAGGCCCTCCTCAGTTTACCCACCTGAGCGCAGAGGCCTGGCGTCTCAGCAGCAGCGCTGGGAAGGGGCTGCCCGCTTGGGAACAGGGATCGGAGCTGGAGGGGCAGGTGGGGCCCCGGCTCTGCTGCCCTGGTGCTGGCTGGTCACCTGACCCGCCCCTGAGCTACCTGAGCCGAACCAGCCCCACTCCCAGGCCCCGGCTGCCCGCCCCGGGATCAGGGCCGGAGCCTAAGCTGCTGCAGAGCAGAGCAACGTCCTAGGACAGAACAATCAGTGAATCCCCCCTCGCTGTCTCAGGGAGAGGTGAGGTGTGAACTACCCACCGCCAGAGAGCTGCCCCAGGACCACCCAGCCAAGGAACAGGGAGGCGGCGCCTGGCAAACTCCCCGCCCCGTCCGTCCTGTAACTCCTGAAGGGTGGTTTCCCCCTCAGATCTCTAATCCATGCCACCTGACCAGGGCCAAGCGATGCTACTACAGAGTATTACACGGAGTGATCGTCAAACACTTTCCCCGGGAAGAGGGAGCACCGTGTGCAGGAGGAAGAACTCCCAGCTGCCGAGGAAGAGCCGAAGGCCACGGGAAGGTGACCGTCAATGCCAGTCCTAAGCCAGCAGCTCCGCGACAGCAGCACCCGAACGGGCAGAGGCTCACAGCGAGAAGACCCTACCCCCGCTTTACGCTTTCCTAGGGAAATGCCGAGGGAGCCCCCAAACCCCACGGACACCCAGCATCTCGGACGAAGCCCCAAGACTCCAGCTCTCCTGTCCTTGGTGATGAGAAGGCGTCCTCTCCTGACCTGTGAGATACGGTGTCACGGAGCAGGGCCAGCCGGGCCCAGCCTGCGCGGCTCTGCTTCCCCATCGCCCCCAGCACATCCCCCACCGCAACCCAGGAGGTGTTCCCTGGGAAATCCAGCTTTTATGATCGCTTCAGTTTGAGAAACATTTTTTTAAAAAATATATTTTATTGATTTTTTACAGAGAGGAAGGGAGAGGGATAGAAGTTAGAAACATCGATGAGACAGAAACATCGATCAGCTGCTTCCTGCACATCGCCTACTGGGGATGTGCCCACAACCAAGGTACGTGCCCCTGACCAGAATCGAACCTGGGACCCTTCAATCCACAGGCTGATGCTCTATCCACTGAGCCAAGCCAGTTTCAGCTGAGAAACATTGCTTACAGCAATTTCAATAATCTCCCTCCCTAGAGGGCTTTGGGGCCGTCATCATGTAAATGAGGGCAACATCACTCAGGCTCCCAGGAGCGCCGAGCATGGCTCTCCATGGCGTGTCCTGTGGGAAGCGTGTTCTGTGCTTCGTGTTCCCATAGGAAATGCCTCTCCACAGGGTCTGGGCCACACGGGCGCACCCCAGAAACACAGGGCGAAAGCCTACCACGCTGTCCCTGAAGGAAGGCCTTCGTAAATTCCAATTTTTTAAAATATATTTATTGATTTCAGAGAGGAAGGGAGAGGGAGAGAGAGAGAGAAACATCAATGATGAGAGAGAATCACTGATCGGTGCCTCCTGCACACCCCCTACTGGGGATCGAGCCCCAAATCCTGGCATGTGCCCTGACCGGGAATCAAAATGACCTCCTGGTTCATAGGTTTAAGTTCAACGACTGAGCCACACCACCCGGGCTGTAAATTCTCATTTAATGAACTCTCAACCTGCTGTCAGAAGCCAGAACACGAAATGGCCTTTGTGACCCGTGTCCTGGCCATTCTTACAAAAGTGCCATTGAAACGTCATTCAGATACTGTCTGGTTCTTCCCAATATGAATTCATGATTCCTTAAAAAAAAAAAAAAAGAGGTCTGTGTGACTTCTTGTGTTTGACTGTTGTCTTTGATCTCAGGAATCTTTGAGATAAATTGTGTCCTCCACGGCAGGCCCTTTACTCGGGGTGGGTTTTGATATAAGGACCACATTCTTTTCTCTTTGTTGGCTGCTACGATCTCTTTACTTATATCTCAAAGTCTTAATTTTTTAATCAAATGTATTAGCCCGCTGCTTTTTAAATGTAAAGAGATCATAAAAAAATAAAAGCAGCTTTAAGATCCTTGGTTTTCCTGTAAATATTTGATAAATATGAAAAAAACATATTGTTCTTGCTCAAGCTAAAGATAAAAATAGAAACATCATTGCTAATGAAAAAAATGTTACTCATGCGAAGGGGACGTTTGAGGCACTAGTCAATGTACTTTTGATACTTCCAGTCCACACTGGCCCACGCCCTGCAGCGAACCCACTCTTCCTCTGGCGACTGTGCCTGAGGGGCAGCAGAGGGCTGACCTGGACGTGATAAAATGTCCAGTGGCATTTAGGAGAGCTAACGTGGAAGCAGAGAGAACGCTGGGACGGAATGGGAGGCCACTGTCTCTCCTGGTACGATGCCAGCACGCATGGCAGACCTGGACGTGCCAGATTGGCTTATAGGCGGGAGGAATGGATTTGCTGAGAAATGGGTTTGCTGAGTTTTAAAGAGAACTTGCTGGTTCAGGAGCAGGAAAAAGAAAGAAAACCCCAGAGAAAACAGGGAGCATAGGAAGTCCCTGCAAGGTCATGGAGACTCAGAATTTCAACTGAAAACATCCATGTGTCAGGTAGCTAGCTGGGTGGACTCGGGCAGGGATCTGACCAGGATCTCCAACATGCCACTCCGCCCAGAGGGTGGGCACGTTCAATGCTCCGCTGGGAAGCAGAAATGAAATAAGGCAGCGATACTCAACCTTTTTCTTCTCATGGCACATAAACGAACTACTAAGTTCTGTGGCACACCAATCTGACCCATAAAAAAGTGTAATTTTGATTCATTCACAGCGAACAGCAGTTGTTGTGCTGGCTGTTGTCATTTTGTTCTTTGGCAAGCGAAGGGAAAAGAGGTCAGTGCCCCTGACTACAGTCGGGTACTGCATGTTTTAAAAATTCTTGTGGCACTCCAGTGTGCCGCGGCACACCAGCTGAAAATCGCTGAGATAAAATGAAACACCGAACCTCACCTGACCTTCATGCCCATTGCCCTGAGTCACTTACTGCTGGGGAGGCAGCGAGGGAAGAGAGGGGCTCCTCCCACGTGCAAGCACCTCCACCTTCCTTCATTCTATTTGAAAGCATCACACTCAGCGAGTCCCCAGTGAAGTAACTGACCAATGATAGATTTTAACCAAACTCACCATCAAAAAATGGACGAGGGGCTTGAAAGGTCCCTACCAAGACCTGGACTCAGCACTAATAAGCAAATGTAAGTGATCAGACATCCAGGGAAGCTGGCATCGGTCCTTCTAGTACGAATTCATCATGAGCCACATGGAGAGAAGGACCAGGATGAGGAGCGTGGGGGACCCGGGTGGGGCGGGGCGGGCGGAGCGGAGACGTATGCACCAGGGGTCTAGAAAACACCACCAGCTCAGGAAATGAGCTGTGGTCAAAAGCTGAGTTGGAGGAAACTTGGACGGAATAAAAAGGATGCTTGCTTCCCGGGGGAAATATGGGAGCAATAAGAAAGATCCTTGGCCCGAGTTAGAGTTAGAAGAAACCATATGTCCCTGGGCAAGTGACTGCAGCCATATGAAACTCATTTACAAGGTCTGTAAAAGCAAGTGATTAAAACAGAAGATCTCTAATGTTTCTTCCAGACCCAAGAGTCTACGGCATAGGTAGGAGCAAAGGGGAGCGAAATGACAGTGATCCCATGAAGAAGTTGAAAGATCAAGCCCCAAAGAGCGCCGCTTAATGGAAAGAGGGTGAAGCCGAGTTAGGATGGAAGTGGGTGCTGACACATGCGATACGCGGGGTGATTCCATGAGCTGGTGGCCACCTGCAGCGAAGGCAATCTGTCCTTGAAGGTGGCTGCTCTAAAACACGGGAACTGACACAGCAGAGACGCAAAGGGCTAGCGTGCACGTGCGTGTGAGAGTGTGGTACCATGAAGACCCGAAGCAGGGGAAACCTTTCTACAGGTTGTGGGCTCAATCCCCAGTAGGGGGCGTGCAGGAGGCAGCCGGGCAATGATGCTCTCTCCCTCTCCCTTCTCTGAAATCAATAAAAATATATTTAAAAAATATATATATATATGTGTGTGAGCCCACAACTTGGGCATGAGCCCTGACTGAGAATTGAACTGGTGACCTTTGATTAATGAGTCTACACTCAACCACTGAGCCACAACGGCTGGGCAAACCCTATTTTTAAATAAATTCTGTCATTAATAGAGGGTAAATATCGAAAGCAAATATCTTGCAATAAATAAAGTGGGAAACACGGAGCTAAAGTCATACTTTATGATGAACCACTATGAACAAATACACTTTAAAAAGAATTTAAGAATTTTACACTAACAGCAACTGTAGAATCAATAATTCCCAAATTTTTGCCAAAACAACACGATCTATTTCCTATTCACATCTTAGCAAGCAAATAATAATGACTAAAGAATAACCTATTGTCCCGGCACTAGAAAGTGCAGGAGTGTGTGAAGCTAATTAACTTCCGAGAGTATGAAGATGAAGAAAATGAGGACTGCACATTCCATGGCTGCACTGCTGTTTTTCCAGCAGCTGCAGGAGTGGGCAGAATTTTAATCTTCCTGACACAAGTTTTGTACTGCGGAATGATACACAAGCGGCTAGACCAACAATCTGCGAATGTGGGACCCCTGAAAGGGACTCGTAGGGAAGCAACCCTGTAAAGCGTGGCCCTGCCTCTAAGGGGACACCCCAGGCCCCCCACAGCACAGGCTGATCCAATCCCACCAGATGCTCTCAGCCGCAGGATCCTTCCGACCCAAGTGCAAACAATCACTTCAACAACCGCATTTTATTCACGTGACAAAGGGAATGAATGGCTTTGAAGAGTCCAAGCTGTTTAAAGATCAGTTGCCGATGACACAATCCATTATCATAATAACTGAAAAATGTGTCCATCCAATTAAATAATAACCACATCCTGACAAGTTAACAATTAGTTCATTGGGGAGTTCAGAGCGTCCATAATAGGTTCTTACCTCATAAATGGCAATTACATAAATACTGAATAAAATTAGGGAAGCGGAGCCAAACTAAATTCTGGAAGAAAATCATGTGTATTTTCAAAGCCAGTGGAAGCATATGGCACAAAATCAAATAAAAAATTAAATGGGAAGAATATTCATCAAATTTGCATATAAAGAGCAAATGTGAAAGCCATCGACATTAGAAATAAATAAAAAAAGATCTATTTTACCAAAAGGAACAGAGAAATTATGGCAATAAAATAAATCCAAACATCTGTTTACAAAATAAGATGTAATTTAGTTAATTTAGAAATCAATCCAAGAAAAACTGTGATAGTTACATTCATCCTAAAATGACAAAACTGCTCCGTTGGGCTAAAAGACAAAAAACTACACAGAAAATCTATATGAAATAATAAAGCTGAAAAAGTGAAAAAAGTCAGGATATCTTAAAACATTAGTGAAAATAATACTTATATGCCTAAACAACACTGATTTATATATACATTTATTTTATCATCAATTTAAAAACATATTTTATAAAATCAAAGCTAAGTAAAATACTTCTTTTCCAAAAACAATCAAACAAAATTTCCCAAATATTCAATAAAGAAATATTATCAAGAGTTTACTATGGTCAGGTAAACTGCAAATCCATATATCTCATCAGATGGTTAAAGGCAATCATTTAATGCACACACTTTTCATGTTTGAAAGAAACAAAAGAGAAAGTAAATTTTTAAAAAAATATTCATCAATTGATTAATATCTAAATAATTAGGGAATTCAAAATTAGATAATTGAATCAAGAACAAAGATTCAAGGAAAATACTGGTTGGAATCAATACTATTAAAAAGAATACAGAGACATGTGTCTTTAACAATCAGATAACGGGGTGTCTGAACATATATTCAGAGGCTCCCAGCATCCCTTCCCCTAACCACAATCAAGTGAAAGAGAAAACTAAAAAAAGTAAGTTAATTATGAACAACTCTGTCTAGACAATACTTTTTTCCAATTATGGATGCAATATTTGAAACTGAAACTAATGCTGATATGGTTTCCTGACTTTTAATGAGTGACCAATGAAACAAGGTACAAGTAGCAGAAAAAAAAAAAAACACTTTGTCCACGATTCCATTCTTAAGTCAGGACAGGTGGGCTCGGGGTAGCTGTGGGAGCAGAGGTGATCAGAAGCAGTGGTGAGAAGGAAGAGAAAGAGAACTCTAGTTGCAGGAGTGAGAGAAGAGACTGGCCATTGCAGAGGCAAATTATGGGAAGAGTAGTATTTTTTTGAACAATGTTTATAACTTTTTATTGAACACTAGAGGCCCATTGCACGATATTCGTGCAAGAATAGGCCTTCCTTCCCCTGGCTTCACTCCCAGCCGCCCGCGAGCCTGCAAGTCCTCGCTCCCAGCCAGAGCACCACTCTTTTTTTTTTTTTTTAAATATATTTTATTGATTTTTTACAGAGAGGAAGAGAGAGGGGATAGAGAGTTAGAAACATCGATGAGAGAGAAACATCGATCAGCTGCCTCTTGCACACCCCCTACTGGGGATGTGCACGCAACCAAAGTACATGCCCTTGACCGGAATCGAACCTGGGACCCTTGGGCCCGCAGGCTGACGCTCTATCCACTGAGCCAAACTGGTTTCGGCAAGAGAGCACCACTCTTGTAGCTCCCTCCGCCGCCCCCCCTCCCCCTCATAGCAGGCGTCCCGCCCCTCCCAGCCGCTCTGCGCCTGCATATGCAAATTAACCCGCCATCTTTGTTGGGTTAATTTGCATACTCACTCCTGATTGGCTGTGGGTGTAGCAGAGGTACAGTCAATTTACATGTTTGTCTATTATTAGGTAAGATATATAGAAAGTGACTAAATTACAAGTACAGAGCTTGATTAATTTTCACAAACTGAACACTCTCATGTTATCAGCACCCAGATTAAGAAGTGGAACATTGCCTGGCTAGTTTGGCTCAGTGGTTGAGCATCGACCTATGAACCAGGAGATCACTGCTTGATTCCCAGTCAGGGCATATGCTTGGATTTCGGGCTCCATCCCCAGTAGGGGACGTGCAGGAGGCACAGATCAATGATTCTCTCTCATCATTGAGGTTTCTATCTCTCTCTCCCTCTCCCTTCCTCTCTAAAATCAATATCTATCTATCTATCTACCCACCCACCTACCTATCAAGAAGGAAACAGAGCAGTGACACCACTCAGATGTGCCAGGTGCTAATTCCCAAGGATAATGTAATGCCCCAGATTAGTCCTGCTTGTCTTTGACCTTTATAGAGATAAAATTACACAGTACATATACTTTTGTTTGGGTACATCGGCTTAACGTGTTTGTACGAGTCATCGACTGCTGTACATGGAGGTGCTTTGTTCAGTCTCACTGTGGAAATTCAAACACTGGAATACTACACAACAGTTTACTTATCTGTTCTGCTGTTTGTGGGCATTGTAGTAGTTTCCAAATTTTGAATCTTCTGGCTATATGAACAGCATGGCTATAAACATTGCTGCTCATGTCTTTTGGTATTGAGTATAAATGTAGAAATTTAAATGCTGGGTCAACTTTAATAAATATTGTCAAATCATTTTTCAGGTGGTTGCACACTCCCGCCAAAGCAAGAGTTCCAGATGTTTCCCTTCCTCACCAACATTTTTTATTGTGCATGTATATACACACACACACACACACACACACATACATATACACATATACATATATATATACACACATGTATTTTTTTTATGTTTGCTTGCAATATTAGCCATCTTTCTATGTGTGTGGTTGGATTTCATTCTGGTTGCATTTGTGTTTACTTGATGACCAATGAGGCTGAGCACCTTTTCATATGTTTATTGGCCATTTCCATAACATATATTTTGAAGCGCCAACTCAAGGTGTTTTTTTTTTTCCTAAATTGATAAAAATCATTAAATAAAGCATTAATAAATACATTTAGCAAAGCTGTTGGATTGCAATCCAGAAAAACCAATGTCATCACTAAATATCAGTGCCAAATAGAAAATGAATTTTAGAGAGGTACTGTACACGTTAGTGTGAATGATACTGTCATACTCTGGAATAAGTAAACCCAAGTGAAAGATGTGTGAGAGCCCCCACGCCAGTGATCTCAGCCTCGCAGCCCGGGAGCTCTGTCCCGCAGGCACGTGTAACAATATCTACAGAACGCTTTCAGTTGTTGGGAGGGAGGAAGGGGGTCTTCCTGACGTCTTGTGGGCAGAGGCCAGATGTGCTGGCAAACGTCCTGCCATGCACGGGACAGGCCTCCCAGACCATTCCCCACCCACAGAGGATGACTCAGCACCGGGCCCTGCTGAACACCGAAAACTACGAAACGCCTGAGAAATTAAAGACCTCGGTAAAAGAAGGGGATGGGCAGACCATGCTTACGGACGGGAAGGCTTACATGGTTTAGACGTGAGAAGGAAGTGAGGGCATTCTTTGGGGTGAGGAATCTGTTCATTATCTTGACTGTAGGACTGGTTTGGTGTACGTATCCGTATGTCAAAATGTATCAACTTGCACACTTCCAATGTGTGCAGTATATTTTATGTTAACTGTACTTCAATGGAACTGTTAATTTTTTTTTTAATTCTCAAAAACCAAAATAAAAATGACTGAAATTAAAAGAAGTTCTACATCTACTAAGGATACTGAATCTGTAATTCAAAGCTCTCCACACAGAGATCTCCAGGCCTAGAAAACGTTACAAGTGAATCTTCCCATTTTGAAAAAGCAATGATCTTACACAAATTTCCCCACCAAACAGAATATTTACTCAGTGACTTTAAGAGGCCGGTGTTGCTTTAACTAAGCAAAACCTGACAAAACATTATCAGAAAGGACTATGATAGGCCAAACACTCCCTCTATCATAAATGTAAAAATCCTAAGCAAAATAGTAGCAAATTGCCTTTTATATGTATGTGTGTTTTGTTTATTCCAGAAATATACAGATTCTTTAATATCTGAAAAGAAATTGGTCATTAACCACTTTAATATAATAAAGGAGAAAACAATCATCTTAATAGATGCAGGAAATATCATTTGCGCTTAAAACTCAGAAAACTAGAAAATGTATAAAACATCCTTAATATGATAAAAAGCTTCTATTTTAAAAAAGTCTACCTTAAGCTTCCTGAGTATAAATGAAACAATACAATCTTTATCCCTGAGGTTGAAAACAAGATGCAGATGGAAGCTATTACCACTTCTATTCAAAACTGTACTGAAGATATTATGCAGTGAAATCATGTAATAAAGATATCAACATTTTAGAAGAATAAACAAAGCTGTAATTGTTACAGACAATATAATTGTATATGCAGAGAATCCAAGAGACTATACACTTTATAATTAACAGGTGAGTTAGCACGTTCACTGAGAAAAATCAATATACCAAAAATGTATTTCTATATCATTAACAAAAAATAGAAATAATTTAGAATAGCAGCAAAAATCAGCAGATATGTAGAAACAAATCTATTAAAAGATGTATAAGACCTTTCCTAAGGAAATTATCAAACATTATTGAGATAAATTAGAGAAGACATAAACAGAAGAACAAACTATATTAATGGATTACAAGATTCAATGTGGTGAAAGTTTCAATTTTTTCCTAAATTGATCTATATATTAGATGCAGTCACCAATATGTTTTGATAATAAATATATAAAATGTTGCTCAACTGCATTAGACACCAGAGAAATGCAAATTAAGCCCAAAATATAAAAAATTACAAACACTGACAATATCCAGTCCTGGTAAGAATGTGGAATCGCCTACATGTTCATCTATTCCCGGTGAAATAGGGGTAACCACTTTGGGAAGCTGTTGAATACTATATTCAAAAGCTGAATATATGCAAATTCTATGACCCAGCAATTAGACCTGTAGGCATCAACACAAATATTTTGTTCTTAGGCAAACCAAAAAAAAAAAACATAGAGAAAAAAAGTGTTTAGAGCAATGCTTCTCAAAATAGCTCCAAAATAAAATGAACCTAAAAGTCCACCAAAAGAATCAATAAAGAAATTATGGTATAATTCCTCAATGGACTACTACACAGCAATGAGAATACTGCATTAATCACTGCCACATACAACAAGATATATGAATCTCACTGAGAATATTAAGTTTAATGAAACAAATAGGGTACCCACATGTCTTCATTTACATAAACTTCAAAACCAGGTAACACTAGTAGCCGGTAGCACAAGTCGGGATAGTGGGTTCCTTGGAGTGACTGCTACTCGAGTGAGTCACAAAGAGTTCCCAATAGGATAAGGTCCCTCTTTAAAAAAAGATCTATATGCCAGTTACAAGGGTGTGTTCACTTTTTAGAAATTCATAAAACTACAGAACTATCAGATGGGCATTTATCTGTATGCATGTTATACTTCAAAAAACATTTATATAAAACTCAAGGAACAATTCTCTTTTCCTTCCATTACTCCCTCCTGGTAAGAAATAGCTGGCCTACAGACCAGAAGAAAAATGAATGTGACAGGCAACGAAGACCCAGGGCCGATGAACTCGGACATGGCCAGGTAAGCTGGGAGCTTGCTCAAATAGTACAGGCTTCACCTTCTCTACAAGGACCTGTCGTGTGGCATATGTGTTTAAAAATCTAGAGGGGAAAACGTGACTTTGCTGCTGAATATGGCTCCCTTTATGTAAAGTAAAAGCTTATAGGAATTAATTGGCCACATCATTAAATGTAAATAAAGTTGTCACACACGTTTGGTATAAGGGAAATACGTTCAGTTCAATTTTTTAAAATGCAGCATATGGCCCGGCTGGTTGAGCATCGGACCATGAACCAGTAGGTCATGCTTTGATTCCTGGTCAGGGCACATGCCCAGGTTGAGGGCTCCATCCCCAGTGGGGGTGGGCGTGCAGGAGGCAGCCAATCGATGTTTCTCTCTCATTGATGTTTCTATCTCTCTACCCCTTTACCTTCTCTCTAAAATCAACAAAAAAAAAATTTTTTTTAAATGCAGCGTATCATCAGGTTTTGGATATGCATCTGTATAAAAGTGGTGGGATGGTATCCCAATGTTTTTCCTTCCCCAATGAAACATATTTAGTAGATATTAAAAACACAACAACATTGTTTTATCTTTTATAATATGAAACATATGCATGTGTATTTTAAGATACCCCCCAAAGCAAAAAATATACCTTATTTATTAAGAACCAAATGTATATTAATATTTGGATTATATTAATATAACAAATATACCTAAGCTATTGAAAACATATCAAATAATATCTGAGTATCAATAAGAGCTTATTAAATCCTGTTTAACAGATTTTTTTCTAGTTTCCTTCTTTTCCTTTCAATGGAATCTCTGAATAGATAAAACATTAGATGAATAATTTAAATGAAAACACAGAGTACAAAAGTAACTTTCTGGAAACAATCCCAAGAGGAGATGAAAGAAAACAGAGAAATTGAGCCACTTGAAACATTTCATCAACTATCCATTAGTGAACTTTTTCTTTCACGTACCAATTATTTAATGATATCTCTATGTACAAAACACCAGACTAAACCCAAAATTTGGCACTAAAACACCAATTAATAAAATCAAATCTCTAAAGTTTTGATGCAAACTTACTCTAGGCAAGAAAAATAAATGAAACATATTCTAAGTACCATTACAACTCTGAACTCCCCCATTTCAATGACATGCTTCTGATTTAGAACTTCTCACACTATTTTCGAAGGTTGTATATCAGACTCTTCTAGATTGTAAAGTCCTTGAATACAGGCTTTAACTCATTAATCTTATTCCCAGTGGTTACCAAAGAAATAGGGTGCTTGAAAACAGGCTCAATAGTTATGAGTTGCAAAGTGCAATTTTACTGTCACCATTGAAAATCTAATATAAATTAATTATCCCTTTCTCCAAAGCAAGTATAAACTCCTCAAAATTATGAAAAGTAACTATAAGTTAAATGTATAGTCAAAAGAAATATCCTTCGTGGAGGAAAAAGTATTCAAACAATTGTAAATATATTACTAATGGAAACTGTCAAACTCTATGTATTGTTTTTTCAAATCATCTATATTCTAATACAACTCTCTCTTTACAACCTTCCGTGATATAAAAAAGCTTAGCAAAACTGCAACTCTTCTCTTTGAAGTCTGAATGTAAAATATAATCTAAGATGATAGGAAGACTATAAAGCAGTTTTCTTGAGGTGTTTTACTCATAGAGTTAAGATTTTAATCTGAATTTTATTGAAAAAATATCTGATATGAACATATGGCTCATATCAAAACATCCATGCATTACTAATATGTCACTTTTGTGAAAAAAAGATGGTTTATTTAATAAATTCTTCAGTAAGCCAGCAGAAAAAATATTTTATTTGATAGACTATTTATTATAAATAAATTATTTATTACCATATATAAAATTTCATTAAAATTCTAAAGGTAGCAGAGCTCCACTTTCAGAATGGTGATGTGAGGAACTCAGTGAAACACCATAATAGCGAAAATTATTTAAAAAAAAAAACATTTAAAGTTTTTGGAATACAGCCAGTGAGAAAACAGTTGTTCAAAAAACCCACTAAATCTCTGTAACCACAACAAGAGTCTGTGCAACTTCAGCCCAAACCCATTCCCCCCCGCCCGCCCCCCCACTCCCGCACCGTTTCCTCCGAGGGAAACTCTCCTCCTGGTGGCTGTGCCCCAAAAGAAGGGGCTCCCACTCCCTCAGCCCCCCGTAAGGAAGGCAGTGCCTCATGGCAGAGGCGGGCCAGCGCACTTCTCATCCCCTCCAGCCCTGAGGTGCAGGGGCTCACCTCCTGCAATTACAGCAGGAGGCCAGGGCGCCTTCTCCACCCAGCGAGCTGAGCTCCGGGTCTCCCCAGGGTGGTGGCTCTGGCCCGGGCGTGGCAGGCCAAGGGTCCTGGGACCCGGTGCTCTTGCTCCAGCTCACTCGTAGGGTGAGGGTTCCATCCGGCCAGAGGCAACACGAGAAGGCCAGACAGAGGCTGCCACCTGCACCCCATGCTCCGCTTCTGAAGTCAGAGTAGACTCCTGTCACCAGCCCTGGAACGGGGCTCTAGGTCTGTCTCAGGTGGGAAGGGAGCCCGGAGAACAGAGAGCTTCGATGGCCTCCCGGAAGTGACTACTTTGTGAAACAGAGCGGAGAAAGGTTCAAGCCCAAGGGTGCTCTTCAAAGGGATGGGGTTTCTGCTGGTGAGCAATCAAGAGGAGGCTGGTACCTGAGAGCGGCCAGCTGACCCTCAGGCCACCTCCTTTACCAGCGAGAAGGGAAACGGAGTCCCACCTTGGAGACATTTATGCCCCGGGGTGTGGTTGAAACATAAAGCCAGCAGGCAGCCAGGGATGGGGCCAAAGGGCTGGGTGTGATCCAAACGAGATTGTCAAGTCCTTGAATGCAGTCACTCTAACGGCCCATTAATCTTACGTCACTGATTAGCAGGGAAATGAAACTCTCAGAAGTAGGCTTACAGTGTTTATGAATGGGGGATGTAATTTGAAAACCTAGTGCAAGCTGACTACCCCGTTGCCCAGGCAAATACAAACAAAACTAAGCTAAATAATGATAGTTACAATGAAAAGTGCTCTCTTTAAGAAGAATACTGTACACACTAACTACACGTCACATATCTCAGCTTAACAGAGAGATGAGGAAAAGGGACAGAGACCTCCCGCAAGACTGTGACACGGCCACGCCTCCGCCTCCAAACGCAGCAGGCGCTGCCTCTGTATTAGGTATCGAGATGGTTTCCGCCAGAAACGCTTGGACCTTGTGTACATTTTTCAGGCTCACATAAGGGATCAGGAAAAAGTGTATGTTAGCTTCATGGATGCTTTCTGCCCAAGGAAGGTTTGTTACTTGCGAGGAGTAGGAATGGATTCTTTAACAAAGACTGACTTAACCACATATTTAAGGGTCCCTCGGTGAGGGGTGAGGTCAGGCCTCCCTTTAGCTAACCATTCAGCCAGCCTTTGGACACAGGACACAGCAGCCCATTAGCCAGCAGAGACGGGAGCATTTTCTGCAGGGTGCCCTCTGCTGAGAGGCCAAATCCTAAGCAACATCTGAGCAGAGACATGCTCCACTGAGGCTCACCCTGCCTCTGCCCGCCCACCCCGAGCTGGTTTTGTGGGGGGCAAACCCAGTCCTTTCAGTCAGATCCCAACCTTTCCAGGCGCTTACTTTCATTTTAGGAACCTCTTAGCTCAATCTGGTCCACGCCCGCGCCCCCGCCCCCCGCGCCCCCCCCCCCCCCCCCGCCCCCCCGCTTCATCTCCTGCAGAAATTCCGCACAGTGTTTGGCTTCTTCCCCCCCTGGGTTCCAGGACTAATGAAGAAATAGAATAATGAGAAAAAGCCAGTGTCATTTTCATGAGAATTTAGAAGCCAGAAAGGGAATTGACTATGCATAGTTAAGCACCACCTTAGTCCAAACATTCAGACATTACAGCAGCGTTCACGTCAAGCTTACAGCTGACTCTTTATTCCTTGACAATGATCTTTAATAAATGGTACAAAGGGAACCCAAGGATTTTCTCAGGCAACTATTTTTGAAGAGTGTGTCATACCTACTAGAAGTTCTAAAGGTGATTTAATAAGGAAATCCGTTTTCTTCCTTCTTACCCTTGAGCCTGACTTAGGGGTGAGTCACTGCATGACACCTGTTCCTAAAGGCCCCTGGTGACCTTGGCATTAGAACTGTGAGAGCGGCTACAGCGTTTGGACAGGTTCAAGCCTCAGACTGACTTGTGACAAACTCACATATAAGTCTCAGCTTGGAGGGCAAAGCCCTCCCAGCACAATTATAGCCAGAAGGCTATGGTTGTAAGCTTGACCTTATAGTCCAACCCCGCAGTCCTAGGTAGCTAAGGGAGGTGGGCTGCAGGGGGTGCAGCAAGTGCTGCCTAAACAAAGCTTGATAGAGTTCAGAGAATGGCAACAACAGGAAAGAAGCAGGTTTGAAACTCGCAAGATCATTGTAAAATTCTTGCCCTTGTTTTGCTTTGTGTGATCTGACTATAAAATAAAGCTTTGGCTTACAGGCTGTGTCACTGTTTCCTCATCCAGGCCCAGTGATCCACCTGGCCCCAACTGTATTCTCTTGTCTGTTTTCTTTAACCCTTCACTGCCACTCCTCAGGTTCACCACCGGCTGTGCTGGACGAGGTTCAAGAATGTCCTTTATTACAGTGACAGACACTTACGTATAATCTGCTCTATGCATGACTCCCTTCCTCCTATTCTAGTCATTTGTCATTTGTCTGATAAAACAAGGTTAAAGTTCCTTATTCTCCATGCTCACATAAACTGACAGTTGAGTGTTACATGTACATATATTATTAAGTTACTTATATAAGATAACAAAGGTAATTATACTATATAATAAAAGGCTAATATGCAAATCGACCGAATGGCGGAACAACCGGTCGCTATAATGCGCACTGACCACCAGGGGGCAGATGTTCAATGCAGAGCTCACTGCTGGCGCAGGAGCCTCTCCCACCTCCACAGCAGTAGCCCTAAGCCATCAGTCGGACATCCCCCGAGGGCTCCCGGACTGCGAGAGGGTGCAGGTCAGGCTGAGGGAGTCTCCCGCCCACCGCCCCTGTGCACAAATGTCGTGCACCAGGCCTCTAGTGTAAATATGAAATGCCAATATTACATATGTAACAATCTGATATGAGAGGGGCGGCAGTTGATCAACACTCCCTCCCAGAAGCCCAATATAAAAGAGGAAGAAGTGGTGCAATGCACAGCATGGGGTGCTCCCCGGCTTAAGTGAGCATGTGCTCCTCTGTGTACAGGGCTGTAATGAGCTCTGTTCATCTTATTGCCTATTACATGCAATGACTTGTTCATCTGTAATCCAATCTAGTTGATTCATCATTTGACATTTATTGAAGTAGATACCGACAAAGAGGATTTGAGGTTCACTATCCAGTTAGTTAAGAAATGAATACTATTCAAATGAAGTCGCTTCCCTTCATAAGCATAACGCCCAAATGCCAAGAATGGAGATCTCCAGGCGGGGTCTAAAAGGACATCTCTGGCCCCGAATGACTGACCATCCCCAGGAAGCGGCTTGGGCTGGAGGGAATGTGAGCTTTCCTAAGTTCTTTCAGATATGCTTTCAGACGCAGGGAAAAGCCCAAGTGTCAGTTCCATTAAAATAATTACATCTCAAGCACACATTTACTTTCACCTAAAGGCTTAAGATCCTAGTATTTTTTCATATCCTTAATACCTTTGAATTTTTATAATCTGTTAGGCAAATTGACATTTCATTATATACGCTATTTGTAGAATAAAATAACTGTATAATTTTAAAATCAATATATACGGTACATAGAGCAATTTCTAAGAAGAGTCTGAATTATTGCAAATGTCTGAGCTATTTCCATCGAGGAAAAAGACGGAAAGTCATTTCCCATTTGCATTTATAAAGGCTGCGTGACTTCTTTAAATATACACACTGATGCCAACAGATATCAATAAATCACACCCCCGTGTGCTGTAAAATGTCTGACACACACATTCATTTTCCTAGTCCCAAATTCTCTGCAAAGGGGACTGTATAAATGTTCCATTTCAGTTTAATGACATTCACCGTTCAAATTATGTGCATTATTGCCAGTGAGTGCAAAAACCTGAAGAGCACAGAGCGAGATAGGATTTTAAAGCTCCTACACAGTACATATCCGTCCGTGGCTAATCACTTAACAGACCACAGCAACACAGATATAAATGCAGAACAAAATTGGGAGATCAGTAAGAATGCGTTGAAATGCGGCAATTGCCATTTGGACAAAAAATAATAGGCATCATTTACTCAGAAGCAGCTGGGGATGGTCTTGTACGTATTTGGAGAAACAGCCCTGATGGACCCGCTACCAGCAAATGGAGGCAGAAATGAGCCTCACTTAGAAACGATACCGATGACAGAAATGACAACAACCTATTCATCAGTGATGTTCCATTTGAAAGTGTAATAAAAACCTAAATATGACTCCACTTTACTTGAAATGTATTCCACCAGCTGTCATAGATTTTTAAAAGGTCACACAATTGTTCTGTGTAGACACAGTGGATAAAGTACACATCCTTAGAGCAGGCAGGGTCTGCTCCGTATAATCCAGGAGGTTCTAGAAATCCTCCAAGCAGATCTTGCAGAGAGCTGAGCACAAAGGCGTGTCCGGCTACAAACCCAAGCATTGAATTTATTAAGCCAGCATTCCCGCGTGGGGGCTGAATGAAGAGCTAGCCACAACCCTACCTGCTCCCTGGCAGGGGCCGGTGCTGCTCGGGCCCTTGTGTCTTTGGTTTTGATTCTGAAACTTAGGGCTGCAGCCAAGGAGAGCACTTCTGATCCACATGTTGACCTGAGCTGACCATATCTTGAGACTCTAGAGCACTATTCAACTACATGCACGTCTTCCTTTAAACACACATCTACCTCTCCGAGACCTCCACTCCTCCCACCCGCTCTGCCCTTACTCTCCTCCTGATCCAACCTGCACCCCAAATCAACCATTTCTACAAGCTTTTCACAAGTCCTCTGAAATCTCTCAGCTCCTTCCCTGTGAGCCTCTGTAACCTTCAACCCCTGCAAGACCCAACTTCTGGCAGAGCTATTACCAAGCCGAATGCGCAAACATTTAGCATGGCTGAGGTGAAAAACACAGCAGTAGGCCAACTGGGCCCGCTGCCCCCGACCTCAACTGAGGTCTCAATGCCGTTCAGCAACAACTTTTCCCAGGATGATCCACAGGACCGTCCATGGAGCTGCTTTCCAAGGGCTTTCACTCCCTGAAATCTCAGTGCTCTAATGACTGATCACACACACACCCCTCCCCCGCTGAAACCCCCTCACTTCCCACCGCACTCCACACAGTTAGTTATTTCTTCACGCATCCCTTGCTGCCTCTCTTCTCTCTGACCTCGTGAATTAGCACTTTTCTCATTTGAACCAGCTTCTTCTCCAATCCTCATTCCTTCCCATCTAGTCTAAAACTTTGGTCGAGAAATCAAATCCTCTCTCTTTAATTTCTCCCAGCAACTGCCTCAACTTTTAGGGCAAAAGCATGCGTCAGTCTACCGTCGCTTTAAAAAGCACCCATCTTTTGCTGTCCCCAAATGCACAATAAACACTGCCTAAAAATATGTACTCGGTCCCTGCTTCTCCTCCAAACGCAGGCACCACGTCTTGATTTTATTTCTGAAATGTCTGCATTGGACTGAACTTGTCCTCCCAAAATCGCATGTCTAAACCATCACCCCGGACGTGTTTGGAGACAAGGCCTTTAAAGAGGCGATTCAGCATAAATGAGGTCTCACGGGTGAGGCCCGAATCCAATGTGACTGGTGTCCATGGAAAGAGGAAGGGGCTCCCGGGATGTGACGCACAAGGAAAAGGCCCCGTGAGGACCCGATGACCAGACAGAGAGGCCTCAGGAGAGTCCAGCTGCCAGCACCTTGGTCTGGGACTTGCAGCCTCTAGAAAGGTGAGAAAATAAATGTCTGGTTTGGGGCCACCCACTCTGCTTTTTGTTACGGCACCCCCAATGAACTAATGCAATGCCTCATAAACTAGGCCTTTCCTTCTCGGTCTATAATGGCTTTGGTTAAAGTTCTTATGTATACAGGACATACTAAACTAGCCTAATATGTGGTTTCCCAGCTTGTACCCATTCATTCATCCATTCATTCCAAAAGCATTTACTGAGCACCTACTACATGCCAGGCACAGTGAACAAACAGAAGAGACAGAGCTACTGTCCAGGGGCTTCTATTCTCACGAGGAAAGCACAGGGAAGGACATACACAGAAAAATAAGGCAGAAAACAACTAAAGAGGGTATGCTCCATGGGAGGGGAGGCGAGGAGAGACCTTGGGAGGAGATGCCATGGAGACTAATTTGGGGGGTGAGAATGAGCTGGCCTTGTCAGAAGATACTGGAGAAGCGTTTCTGGAAGAGCTGATAGCAAGCACGGAGGCTCCGAGAGAATTAGGTTTGAGGGACAGGAAGGCAGATAGTGTGTTGGGGAGCACAGGAGACTTGGTTGGAAAGTTGTGAGGAGGACATTCTGAGAAAAGGGAAGTGTGTGGAAGGCCACCTGCCCTGTTTATCGGAATTCCGACTTAGGGGAGTGTCGAAGGTGGGCCCCGCCCCCTAACTATTCCTTGACCTTTCTAAACAAGTCTGTGCATGTGCAGACCCCTGGGTGTTTTCTGTGCCAGAAGCCAGTTCCAGCATGTCATAACTGCAAGAGTTTCATCAAAAGGTTGATGGAACTTGGGGACTCAACAAGGGCTGAGTCACCTATGTTATCGCCTGTTGGAATTGGCTAAAGGCATTTCCCCAAACCTAAAAGGGATGCATAAATTGATTGCTTACTGCCAGACAGCTAAGGGCATCTTAATCTACATGTTATTGCTTCCTACTAGCCAAACACCTGAACAGCCAAAGGCAGTTTCTCCCAAACCTGATAATCTGACAATGGATTGTGTATACAAACCCTACCCTTTGATGTGTATATCTACCTCGCCTTAGGACAAATTGTGTTAATAAAAAGCAAGGGGTCCTGAGACAAGGAGAACTTAGTTCCTTTAGATAAGTCTTCTCTGACTCCCTATAATGCCTTCCAAAATTATGTTTCGTCTCTGGACTCTAATTTATGCACAGTACCTTCTCCAGATTGCTGAACCCTTTCTAGATGCCAGATCAAAGACCACCAGCATTATACTGGAATCCTTATGCTTAATCCCTGGATGCCCTTGCCTAGAGGACAATGTAAACACATATGTCCTCCCAAGATTACTCACCCTGTTGATTGTATCTAAAGATAAAAATTCCAGTAGAAGCCTAACGAGGCAGGCAATCGAGGTTGCCTGGCTTCTTCAGCCAAGCCGTCCCTTAGCCCTCTCCCCCACAATGAAACTGTGTCGGAGTAATCTGTTCATCTGTCGCTCAGCAATAGTGTGGCTGAACCACAGGGAGGTGGAGCATGGGGACTCTCCCTCCTTGGCATCGCGCTTCATTCCTCCAATACAGCCCCTTTCTTACGCTACAACTCCGAGAATGTCATGGTCAAATGTAAATGTTCAGTACATTCCACATTGCTTGCAGACCTATGAGGCCTTTCCTAAAGGCTTGCTCCAAACCACCTTTCTAGCCTCAACTTACCCTACATCCCAGCCGTCTCAACTATGTGTTGATGGACATCGTATGCTGCTCTGCTTGTGGCCTGGGGCAGGAAGCATCATCAGGGGAAAGAGCATGACCTGGAGTCAGACAAATCTGTGTTCAGATTCCGGCTCCCATGTTGTTATTT
Organism: Eptesicus fuscus; assembly: GCF_027574615.1. Taxonomy (NCBI): domain Eukaryota; kingdom Metazoa; phylum Chordata; class Mammalia; order Chiroptera; family Vespertilionidae; genus Eptesicus; species Eptesicus fuscus. The sequence goes on from NC_072484.1 coordinate 87,483,509, forward strand.
GGGAGAAGCTGGGTAAGCCCTAGTGTCTCCCTGACCCTCCGTTTCCACATAGAGAAAGTTGGGTTAATGTACAGACCCTCTGGAGAGGCACTGTAAGGGTTAGTGATAATCTATGTAGAAGTAATTGCAAGTAATCAATGTTGCCATTGGCACATACTGTTCCCTATGCTAGAATATCTGCTACACTTCTTAACCTGGTCAACTTCCTTTATCTTCTGAGATCCCAATTCATATGACAACTTTTCTCTGAAGCCTTCCTACCACCCACAGACAATATCATCATCTCCTCGATGTTGCATATACCACCACGTGGCGTGTTCTGTAACTACAGGTTGTACATCTCCATCTCCTCTGGAATCAATGCCCCTCAGAGTAGGAACTGTTACTTCCTCAAAGGGCTGTCAGTGAGTTGGGGGCCTAGCAGGCATCCTCAAGTTAGGATGATCTGAGGAGAGGACATGTACAAGACTATTCATAAAGGTGTGGTCTGTGTGCGACAAACCCTAGAGGACAGTGTCATGAACTAGAGCTGATAATGGGCTGGTATGTGACCTGAAAGGCAAGGGACAAAGGGCTTCACCGAACGTAGCGAGGGCTGTGTGGGCAGGACCCTCTGATAGGAGCTGGTCAGCGGATGCAGCGGTGTGGACCACACAGGGCAGATGAGGGGCTCAGTCCCACTCTTCCTCCTTCACCCAAACTTCTGTTGGGCTCCCCCAAAGCTGAACCCAGTTAGAATCCAGGGGGGCCTTCTCTTTCTCCTCCTGAACAATTCAGGCCTTAGGTTTTAAGTAATGTAGGCCTCTGAGCCACAGAGGAGGCGGAGGGGGCCCACGATGACCCAGAGTACAATCCCAGGACCTGTGGGGAGGCAGGTGTCCATGTGGAGGGAAGCCCGGAAGTGGCTGTAGAAACAGCATGGTGAGGACGGCGCCTGCTTGAGGAGTGGACGGAGGTGAGTATCAGAAGTCAAGCGGGAAGGGAAGGCTGCCCACTGTGGCCTGGGGGTGAGAGCCCGTGTGCAGGAGAGAGACCATCCACAGCGGAGGTGTGGTGACGGGGGGAAGACTGGCTACCTACAAGGGGACTCAGCAAATGTTTAGGTATATTAAGGTTCCTCACTGTCAATAGAAGACAGCTTTGAAGAGGGAGAACACTGGGGTGGACCATGAGATACAGAAATACATCTATAAACATGGAAATAATTGTGCTGTATTTCTCTATTGTGACTAGGCTCACACCCTTTTTTTTTCTATAAGGTATTCTTTATTTTCAAGACACAGATGTAAGAAGGTGTTCATGCACCATACATGAGCACACATGTTATGTATTCACTAGAGGCCCGGTGCACCGGTGGGGTGCCTCGGCCTGGCCTGTGCCCTCTTGCAACCCGGGACTCCTCGGGGAATGCTGGACTGCCAGTTTTGACCTGATCCCCACAGGGGCCGGCCTGTCTTACCCAGTCCCTATTGGGGACTATCGGGGCCTGGGAGGGACCGCGGGAGTGCTCCAGGGCGTGTCCAGCCCATCTTGATTCATGCACCGGGCTGGTTTCGGCTCAATCCCCGTAGGCCAGGCCAACGAATCCGTGCACCAGGCCTCTCATATAAGACCTTTGATTAATCCCCTCCTGCCCTCCCCCCTTCCTCCTTCCCTTTGAGATTCATCAGTCTGTTCCATGTTTCCATGCCTGTGTGTTGAGCATCTGCCCCCTGGTGGTTAGTGCGCATCATAGCTACTGGTCGAATGGTCCGATGGTCGTTTGGTCACTTAGGCTTTTATATACACTGAATGGCCTGATTATTATGATCGGTGAATGCATAATAATCTGGCCACTCAGTGTATATCCTATATAATAAAAGGCTAATATGCAAATTGTCCCCTCGACCAGGAGTTTGACCAGCAGGCAGGCCGGCCAGCCAACCACCCATGTCTCCTCCCCCTGGCCAGGCTGACCGGATCCCACCCATGCACAAATTCATGCACCGGGCCTCTAATATATATATGCACACACACACACTGAGTAGCCAGATTATTAGGCATTCAGAGATCGTAATAATCTGGCCACTCAGTGTATATAGATATTCTATCCAGATGTCCTAGCGCTGCCTTAGAAAAAAAATCCAGATATTTCATCGCTCTGTCCTAGATCTTGGGAGCAGCAACACCCCTAACAGTGAAGAGCACGCGTTTTGGGAAATCTTGGTTTTTAAATACCATCCTCTACCAAAGGGAACATGGCCCCTCGGACAAGCGGTACAATCCAGGGCTGGGGCACACAAAATGCAGATGAGACCGGAACTGCCTGACGAGCTTCAGAGGGATAAAGTGCTCAAAGAACCATGTCAGGAGACACAGGAGCCCCTGGAACAGGCTCCCAGTGACCCAGTGCGGGACAGTCAAACACAATAACCTACTGAGCAAACAGGAGACGGTGAAACCATGCAGGCATAAATAAATGGATACATGGAGAGTCTAAAGAAGAGCAGTATATCCACACGGTTTAAAAGAACCTTCTCACAAAATATGATTTAATTGCCACAGGGAAGCAGTAACTTTGCCCTGGAGGAGCGTGGCAGATACACTTTAATCAAATGATCAAGTGAACATCATCAGTATTGAGACAGATCAAAACTGTGTGCCACTTAATAGCTACCAGGAGAAGAATACAGCACCATTTATCATGTTCCTCCCCAAAATACTGCATGTGAATCTAATCACAGGGAAACATCACACACACCTCCAAAGTGTCAAAACCACGAAAGTCTAGGGACGACTGAAGAAGTGTTCCAGAATGAAGGCGATAAGGAGACATGACAACTGAATGCAATGACAGATTCTGAACTGGATCTTGTTGCTCAAAAGTGACATTACGGGGACAACTGGCTAAACTTAAACAGAGTCGAAGAATCCCATGGTAACAACCATCACTGTTAAATTTCTGATCGTGATTGCTCAGATTGTGCATATGTAAGAGAATATCCTTGTTTGTGGAAAATACCACCTTTGAGTCACAATATATTGGGAGGGGGGACAGGATGGGTCATCAGGCTGGAAATTTATTCTCTATGTATCTTTACATTTTCTAAAAGTTTATGATTATTTCAAAAATTTCAAAAACAACAACAAAACCCAGGAGGCACAGGTCCTCCTGGTGCAGGAGTCCATGCATGAGCTAGCCTCCCAGAGCCAAGCAGAGCGCAGAAGGCTGAAGGACGGATCCAGAGGAACAAAGGAAAGACATCATCTTATCCCTCAATGACCCCCTAAGGTCCATTTGCCACTGTGGCCTGTATGTGACCTCCACACTGACGATTTCTCGTGGATTTGTATTTTCTATCTATTCTCTGGCTCCTTCCCACACGCTTTCTTACATTCTCTCACAAATACATGTATTCCTCTGGGATAACCATGTCTCTCAGCCTCCTCAAATTCCACAGCTGACACTGGTATCCACGCAGATTTTATCACTAACTGAATTTTATTCAGTCCCCAAACCTGAACATATAACCACTTCTGGACATTTCATACCGAAGAAGCATTTCAACCCAACATGTTAAAACTCACCTCAACACTTATTCCCGCCCCTACAGCAGGCACTGCTAACTGACTAGCAAGCTTCGCCCCATCCCACCCCCATTACATACCCTTCTAATACAACCTCCTCAAAGCCAGATTTCTGAAGTATATCTGACCTCTACCACAGTGCACCATTTTACCGCTAAGGTTCAAGAATGGGCCCTGTTGCTTTAAACCGCTGTGCATAGTCTATTGCCTTGGCTATTAGCATCATTGTTTTAGAAGTGACCATGTGACCTAAGTAGTACCTTTAGTGTGAATCCTAGGTCCTCTTTGAAATACTGTTATAGAAGTATTCTCTTCATGAATAGGAACTAAGAGGCAAGTACCCTTTTTGATTTTTTGATTCAGGTGTAGAATAGTGCCAACAACAAGGGAGACAATTTTAAAATTAACTCACTAATAATAATTAAATGGGTCCTTAATAAATACTGGAACCAGGGCAGCAACCAGAAGCCCGCTCGAACCTCTCTCTTCTAATTACCTGAGACAATAAACCCCCTTTATATTTCAGTCGGCTGGAGTTCGATTTTTCTCTTCCTTGCAGCACACTGTGTGGAGAGTAAAATTAAGTGTGGCAATGTTCTAAAACAACTGGGAGTAAATAAAAATGTAAACGAAGATAAAAATACCTTCTTAAAAAGAAAGGAAAGTACAAATATAGGAAAACAAAATACCAGACAGGCTAGCTTAAAGACAGCTGGCACTGGCAGGAGAAACGGGAAAGCTAGCTTGTATTCTGAAGATGCCATGATGCAATGAACCCAGCTTCACGTGGCCCAGAGGAGGCCAGGGGGGAACGGTGCTAGGGGAGAAATCAGGCAGAGGCCTGGGAACATCTAAGGGAGGAAACAAGAAAGCTGGGAATCACAAATTTTGTAAAAATATGTGAAGACAGCTTTCACACAAATGAAATGCTCAGGTAGTTCACATAATTAGAATGCCTCCTACTGGCTCAAATAAGTCTATGTAATCAGATTCCCATCCCCGTGCCTTTCCTACGGGTTGGATTCTGTCCCGGAAAGTAGTGGTGCCCATTCCCGTTTGGATAATTCTAAGCTAAACTGAAACATCAGCAGTTTGGTAGCAGGAGAGAGGGTTTTGCTCATCTTGAGACAGAGACAGAAGAGCTCTAAATTCCTTGGTACCAAATGCTGATAGGATCACAGAGCCATTCGTCCTCCCAAGTCGCCCGAGATAAAAATCTCCACTGCCTCCTAGACCTCTCACAAGCCCATCTCCCAAGCAATCTCTCATTTCTTCCTACTCATCTGGGTTGAAAATATGCCTGGAATTCAGTCCTTTCTTTTCACTTTCAAGGCCGAAAGCCCAAGGTCAGACCCTTATCTCCGCTTTCAACTACTACAATGGTCTCTTCACCAGCAGCTCTGGGTCTTAACTTTCTGCCTGTCCCATCCATCATTCACAGGACGACTGGCTCTTAAGAGAAAATAAAGACTGTATTTTACTCATCCTTTAGGACCTTCTTCCCCTCCTTTCTGTCCAGGCACTAAAATATTTGTATAAATTATTCCATGCATGCCATTTCTCCTCTGAAAAATCTCTGATGGTACCCATTCCTTTCAGAAAGAGTTCAAAGAGTGTAGTCTGCAACCAGGTCATCAAGATGGCCAACTACACGACCCTTCAGCACAGCATCCCACCTCTTTCCCCCGCATCCGGGCACAATGAACTGCTGAGTCTCCTGGTACTCACAGCAGCGGGTCTTGGTAAGTGGCATGCTCTTCCTCTCTGTAAGAGTCACTGTCCCTTGATTCTACTTATGAAACACTGATGAGTACTTCAATGTCAGGGACCAGCCTGACAGGTTGAACTGGGCTGAGGTAGGGAGGTGGGAATTGAGAAAAGAAAGACAGGACAGTGGGATCAGGAGGTCTACGAGTCTTCGAGAGACTGTAGCTCTGCAAGCCATTGAGCTACTGCAGCTAGCTTTATTAACCGCGTAATGCCTTTTATACACAAATACTGAATAGGAGGTCAACAAAGAGGAATGTACTCTCTGTTCTTCTTAATCTCTAAGATAAAGCGGGAGGCCAAGTTCTCGGTAAATATTTACAGACTTTTGATAAAGTATGAAAGGTCTCTCTATTCTGCTCATCTGCTGACAATAGGAATGTGCCATCAAAACAAGTTAGATCGAAACTGACACTGGTATCCATGCAGACACTGCGTCAGCTTACACCTGGTCTCCAACACTTCAAGGTTCCATTATCCTTTCCACCATGAAATCGTCTCCAGTACCACTTTCAGACTGAAGTTCTTTATCCTCTGGACACTCAGAGGATGCTCTTTATTCTTCCATTTTGGCATTTATATTACTTTCCCCAGTCTTATGCTAAATTTGGTGTCGATCCACCCAGTTTTTAAGACCTAATTCCTAGTAATGAGCAAACTGTATATTGTACAGCATTTTAACACGAGGTTGTCTTTCTTCTCTGTTATTCCTCTAGAAGATTCATTCTTATATCCTTTGTATTTCGCAAAGTATATGAAGCACATACTACATGCTCAATAAGTATTTCTTGAGTAAATAATTTCCTAATGAACTAACTGTTATCTGTGGACAGGTATTGTGCCTTGCTCATCTATATTTCTCACAATGACTAGAAAAAAGCTGAGTAATAGATACTGTGCAGGCTGGCCTCCTGGCTTACTGAGCTATTTGGCTAAACCGAGGCCAACTTGTCATTTCTCTATTCTAAAAAGATGTCTTGACTATCCTTTATATGCCAAATCTTATTCTAGGAGTTGGAGACAGAATTGCCAACAAGATAAACCACACAGATGTTGAAGTGGAGGAAATAGTGTGTAACTACAAAAATCAGTCCTCACCACCACAAAAAAGTAATTTTTTTTTCTTAATTCCTGCACTCAATTCTCAATCACACAAGCTTGAAATCTAAGAGTCATCAGTAGCTTCTCCCTATATCTCACTGCAACTGCTACTTGACAAAATGTAAAATTGCTCCACTGGATGATGATGAAGATAATGATGACATTATCCTCCTCCTCAATTTCAATGTTATTTTCCAAATTCAAGCCCTCATTTTGCCTTTTTGAAACAACTAAAATTGCTTTCTAACCACTTTTCCCACCCTCATGCTTCCCATCTCTTGCATTCCTTTTCATTACTGCCAGAGTAAGTTTCTTAAAGGGCAACGATATTGTACATTTTAGCTGTGCTCAAAAGCCCACCATGGTTTGCACTGCAAACACAGGGAGAACACTTGCCAAGACCTTTTAGCTTTTATACCAAGAATCTCCCGAAATCAATTTCTGCTTTGTCTCCCCAGATTCATTTGCACAGTTCTACCTAAAATGCAAACTCCCAAAAAATTAGCTCTTGATTTTGTATCTGAACCTTTTACCTTCCATCATTTATTTTCAAATTCTGCCTATATTTCTCAGACCAATCTTAAATTTGTCTCTGATTCTTCCCTTCTGCATATGAAAGCTCAATATACTTTCTGCCTTCCCCTAAAACTTATCTGTTTCTATATCATGTTTTGATTATTTAGAAATATAGCTGATGTAGCCAACTCGAGTGTATGTAATCATTGATTTCATAAATATTAAACAATTTTTATAGAATGAAGGCAAACTTCCAAACACAAATCTTCTGAAAATGAAAGTAATATTTTTCCAGATATGAACAATAATCTCTACCAAAGAGATCTGTAAGAAACCTAGATGGCTCAACAAATTTTAAGTATGTATGAAAGGAGGTAAGTTAGTAGAAACAGAATCAAATAAAAAGCTAAAAAAATTATTCATAGTAATGTGAAAATACAGAATCAATCTTGCCCATTTCAATCTATGGATGTACCTATCATTTTGAGATACGAATTCATTTTGAGATACAAATTCATAAATATGCACACACTATGTCCATCAACTGGAAACAATATACAGTGTCAAAATTTATTGAAATAAGAACCACAAGGAAATGTTTCCTATTTACCATTTAATAATTTTTGTGATATTTAATAAAAGTTTATGTGATGGATTTGTTTGCCTTTTCTAAGGAAACAGCTTTAGAAGATGACTGATGCCTGCTATTGTGGGTCTATCTTTGTATTTCCTTATTTTAGAGGCCTTTCAAAAATACTAAAATACACTTAAAGCATTTCCAGTTGTACTAAAAGAAAGATAAAAGGTGATTATTTATAGGCAATCGTATTCATGATGATAGACTCTCAGAAGGCAACGGCAAACATAAATTTTAAATGCATTTGGAAAGAGTTGAGAATAAAAACATTTACATAATTTGTTAGAAGCCCTGGCTTTTTATTGCTACACTTCACTATTCCCGCCGGGCAAGGCAGCAGCTACTTCAAAGATGTATTTGATGATGGAATGTTTGACTTCTTTGTTTCCCCTTCCCAGGGTGGGTAGGTCTGCTGTTCTCACTCTATTGCAATGTGCTGTATCTTACAATTGGAATTGGCTCACTCCTGATAATAAAAAATGGTTTTGTTTTGGCAGACGAAACAAATACACCAATGCTAGCAATAGCATGTAAATTACATAAATATACTGTAATATTACAAAACGGTCCGTCCACTTCTCAGTCATCTTTGAGAATAGACTTGCCACTTTATAAATATAGCTAGTGAATAATATCAAATGTCTAAACTTCCACTTACCTGCCTATCCACTTCTGGGAGCAAAAGCAGGAGGTATTGTTGAAAATGCTGAGGTAAGGAAGCAAACGTATGTTTATTGATTAATGCCCTCAAGTTAGTGTTGACAAGAATAGATCCTGGGGTTTCTATGTCAATGTCCTCAGCTTTGGTCCATTTCAAGTGTCCTGTGATAAAGAGCAAGAGGCATGAATTTACTACGGACTGGAAACACCATGCACGTGTACACACAGATATATGTATATATCGAGCATATATATATACACATATAGATTCATGAATATATTTAATTCTACCCCTTTTAAAAATGGTATTTCAGAAGGAAATCTCCAAAGCTTCTTTGTGTTCCTATTTGCCTAAGTTGTTTTTAATTTTCATCATGCATACTTCACTCAATGTGTCCATATTTTTGTCTCAAAGGAGCCCAGTTCTAGATAAAGAAGTACTTTATGGTCTTCCAATTCACCAGAATTTAAAAGAAATTTGGGGAGCATAAGTGGTAGCAAGTACAGTATTTGTAGATTCTATAATACACAGTATTTGTAGATTCTATAATACACAGATGAATAATAGTGCTGGGAATTTAATAGAGACACTGGTAGCACCAGTAGCTCTGTGGTCCCCATGTGTCAAATAGAGCACCAAGCACTGGATTATTTCAGAAGACTCTTATTCAAGGTATTTTGAAAGCAATAATATAAAAAGCAACCTTTATAAATATACTAGCTGCATGGTCTCTAAAGCCAGTATGCTTTGAAGGATAATTCTATGATGCAAGACGCACTGGCCTCCAACGGGAGGCCATATTTAGAGTTCATAACTGGAAATACTGACACAAGAAAGTAACCTACCATGAGGGATAGTCAGCTGATGCATCAAACAGAAGAATTTCCACTCTTAGCTACTTGAGTTAAGAGAACCATTTGAATGTGATATTAATAGAGTGTATTTTCAATCATTTGTTGATAAATTACAGCTTATGAGCTATATCCAGTCCAACTGTTTAGAGTCCCTAGGTCTACCTCTAGGGAATTCAATTCAGAGTTGAATAGTTTCACAGGACCTGCAAAGCCTACTGCACTGTCTCTCTGTCCTCTGATAGAAAAATTGCTGGCCTTTGTTTTAAATAATTAGAGACAAAAGAAGGAATAAAAACCATTATGTAAAACAGGACACTATGATAAAAAAAAAAACAGACACATTTGAAATATGACCCTATATATGTCTAACAAAATTAGTTCTTTAAAAATTTTTTAAAATATTCAATGAACACAGCAGAAGAAAGAATCTATATATATATATAAAAGCCTAAGTGTCCATCCAACCGGTAGCTATGACGTGCACTGACCACCAGGGGGCAGACGCTCAACATAGGAGCTGCCATGATGCACACTGGCCATTTAAAAAGAAACAGCACCACGGAGCTGGTGCCCACAAAGCAACACACGGTTTCCCCCAAGTGGGACACAGGCCCCACCACCACCCCAGAGCAACACCCCACCAAATTGCAGCCAATGCTGACAAGAACCCATGGCGCAAAATGCGGCCAACAGCCCAGCCCAGCCCGGAAATGGTCGCTGTGGGCGCCAGTTAATGACATCATATAGCAACACCCGGCTTCCTTTCCCTAGTGACTAGCCTCCTTGCAGTTTCTTCAGCCCAGGAACACAACTTGCTTTGTAGCCAGGTGCAAATATTTTACACTTTAACCAAATGTCCGTGAAGCGTTTTCATGTGCCTCATCTCATTTGCTCCTCACAGAAGTCCTGGAGTAGTAGGAGACTCGGTAGATCCTATTTTCTTTTCATTAGCCAGAAAACAGAGATTTAGAAAGCTCAGAAACTTGACCCGACTGAAAAGAAGACCTTGAAAATGACTTCAGGTTTTCTCACTGCACAGAATATAGTCAAACACTGATGCAGTTAAATATTTCACCCTTTGTTCTCCCTGCGTGATCTACAATAATAATCTGCTTCATGTTGATATTTACTGCTGTGTTGCTGACAATCACCTGAAAGAGAAGTTGGGGTGCTTCACTGGGCTGGAAAAAGTTTAGCTAAATCAGAAAGCAGGTCTAATTAAGCACATTTGTCTATATATATAAAGCTCTTGCTGGCGCCAATCACACGCGTGTGTTTCCATCTGTCATTGTCGATCATGAATTTGGTTGACACTTCTATTATAGAGAAAGGGCAAATGGCAATATTAAAATATTTCTTCTAATTAATTTCCTTTCGATGTGCACAAATCAGTGCACCGGGCATCTAGTTATTAAAACAAAATATAGAGTGGGTGAAAATATCTAGAATACAGGATATAAGATGATGAGAAAAAAAAAAAAAAAAACATGATAGAGAACGAAATCCAGGGAATGGAATAAGCAGTCTGAGTGCATATCTGTAGGAATTTCTGAGTAAAAACACACAGCAGATGTCAGAGAAGCAATGGTTGAAGAGCTAATGGCTGAAATCTTTAGAACTGAAAAAAAAATGACAAGTCCTCAGATAAAGTAAGACTCTAACTCTGAAGGACAAATATCCATGTGATATGTTGAAATCATAAAACATAAAAAAAAAGAATGTCTTAAACAATTTTGAACAAAAATAGATTACCTCCAAAGGGATGACAATAAGAGAGAAACCTTATCCTCAACAGATAACAGATGGCAGTGATGAATCTTCAAAGGGCCGAGAGAAAATAAGTGCCAATCTAGAATTTCATTGGAAACAGTCTCTCCAAATGGCAATGACACAAGAACATTTTCAGTATCCAAAATGGAAACTAACCCTTAGAGAATTTTGCTAAAATAACCAGTAAATGTTCTTAACAAATAAAGAAATTAAATCGAAGAAAGAATGAGTGAGTAGCAAAAGCCATGTGTCAACTAAAAGACTAACCCAGTGGTCGGCAAACTCATCAGTCAACAGAGCCAAATATCAACAGTACGACAATTGTAATTTCTTTGGAGAGCCAAATTTTTTAAACTTAAACTTCTTCTAAAGCCACTTCTTCAAAATAGTCTTGCCCAGGCCGTGGTATTTTGTGGAAGAGCCACACTCAAGGGGCCAAAGAGCCGCATGTGGCTCATGAGCCGCAGTTTGCTGACCACGGAACTAACAGAAACAAATCCAAATACACTTAATGGTGAAAAAGAATACTAATAACTAATGAGAGTTAAAACAAGTGGAAATAAAATAGTGGAGAATAATCGCAAGGAGATGGGAAGGTGTGATTGGACTGAGAACACTATAAAACCCTGGCATGGTTTGGGAACAGGAGAGATACAGGCTAGTTCTTTATTTGTTAAAACTCTGTAAGTAGCCACTGGGGGTCAGGGGGAGACTCATAACTTCAAAATAAATGCATGGGAGGAAAACTCAATCAATCAAATGGAAGGTATAAAAGGAGGAGAACTTTTTAAAAATTAAGCCCAACACAATCAAAACAAATATAAGTGAATGTCTGTCTTAGCTTTAAAAATACAATCCAATTATATGATGCTTCCAAGAGACATATTTAAACTAAAAATCACATGGAATGGATAAAAATGAGGAGATAAACTAAGAAATACTAGGCAGACATTCAAAACAATAACAAAAAAAGCAATCCTACCATATTAACATCAGACAAGACAGTCAAAGGTAAAACACATCTTATGTGGCATAAAAAAGATAATTTCTTAAGTGTAAAAGAAATAATTCACTGGTAAACATATTGACCTTAAGCCTGCATCTATTTAAATAGGATAGCATTCAAAATCTAAAATTGAGAGAATTGAAAAGAGAAATTGGAATGACACAATGCTAGTGGGAAGTCTTCAGATATTTGATCGGAAGTTGCAATATCAGACAAAAAACGTGTCTTAAGAATACAAAGGACATCAGCAACTCAATAATCCATCTTGTACTGATGAATTTAACCTATGGCACTGCACTGAGCCCTTCAGAGAAAGCAATGTTTTTGGCAGCACTCAAGGGACAGTAAGAAAACAAACACAAACAAAACAAAACAAAAAAACTGACCAGTGAGTCTCAACAAATATTGGAGAATAATATAAAACCTCATCTTTCTTTTCACAAAGAAATATAAGTAGGTATCAATAACACAAACACTGTTCAGTCCTCACATACTCATTATATATTTTCACATTCAAAAGCACATTTCTAAATATTTAATAAAGGAAAAAAATTTACAACAAAATTGACAAAATATTTTGATTCTGAATGATGTTAAAATTTGTAAATTGAAGCTCAATTGCTTTTAAAGGCAAATCCTATCTAATAAAAGAGTAATATGCAAATTGACCATCACCCCAACACACAAGATGGCTGCCCCCATGTAGTCAAAGATGGCCACCCCCATGTGGACACAAGATGGCCACCACAAGATGGCTGGCAGGGGAGGGCAGTTGTGGGCGATCAGGCCAGCAGGGGAGGGCAGTTGTGGGCAATCAGGCCAGCAGGGGAGGGCAGTTGGGAGGAACCAGGCCTGCAAGGGAGGGCAGTTGGGGATGATCAGGCCTGCAGGGGAGGGCAGTGAAGGGCAATCAGGCTAGCAGGGGAGCAGTTAGGCGTCGATCAGGCTGGCAGGGGAGTGGTTAGGGGGTGATCAGGCTGGCAGACAGAAGCGATTAGGGGCAATCAGGCAGGCAGGCAGGCAGGCAGGCAGGTGAGTGGTTGGGAGCCAGCAGTCCTGGATTGTGAGAGGGATGTTCAACTGCCAGACATCCCTTGAGGGGTCCCAGATTGAAGGGAGTGCAGGCTGGGCTGAGGGACACCCCCTCCTCCCTCCGTGCATGAATTTCGTGCACCGGGCCTCTAGTTGTATATATTAGAGAGTGGGAAAAATATTGAAAATTCACATGTTAAAGGTACAAATCAAGAAGTTAATACATGAACCCAAGAATAAAAACCCGAGAAAGAAAAATATGAAAAAAATTAAAAATTAAGGTAGGCATTCATGAAATAAAAAAAGGACAAAATAATTTTTCTTTTATTAGACTAATAAAATAGGCATACCTCTAGAGAGAGGTAGCATCATTAAACATGAATAGGAATGACAGGTAGGCACATGTTGAGATATGCTAGAGGTTTACAAGGCAAAAGTAGTTACATAGAGTTAAAAAGCACAAATAATACTACGACTTTAATCAATATCTTTGAAGACCAACTGTTACATGTTTATAAACTTTCAAATTTAACTTAAAAATAGAAAACCTGAATTTATAAAATCTTTAAAAAAAAATGGATAAATAGGCAACCCCCCAGCCCATATGCACACAAAGCACTTATCAGAAATAGCTCTAAAGATGAATTTTACCAGGACACCAAGAAACGTCACCATGACGTCATATTATACATATCCCAGTAACTAGGTAATGCAAGCAAGTGCTTTAATTCACTTTATGAAGTTCACATAACCTTTATTCCAAAGTAAGGATAAAGGCAGAATGAGAGAAATTTTCTTGGCCAACTCACTTAGAAACACAGAAAGTACAAAAGTTGTATCTATCTTTTTAAAATCTAAAGCAAATCTCACAAACGCCTAATATTTGTTGAGTCATGGTATGGATGTGTACATGTCCTTCATTAGCTTCTGTATTTTTCTATACATTTGAAGTACTTGACAATTAAAACAAAAAGGCAAGAGGGAGAGAATAGGGAAGAAGCTTCTTACCTTTATCAGAGGCAAAGGTAAAACCTAGAGACAGAAATGTTGAAAACGTAGGGAAGGAATTTGCTTAGTTGTTTTTTTATGATGTACAGATTCTCAATCTTCTCAATCTTACTTACCAACAGTAATTCTGACTGGGAGGGGGCATTGGAGAAATGAGAAAACTGAAACACTTTTGAAATACATGTTATGAGCCATGTGAGAAGCATGGATTACGCTGCTGGTTACAGTTTAGTTTGGTTCGAAATCATTAAGAATATCATAGGGGAAAAAAGATCCAGAGAGCTCCATGTTCTTTTATGGCAACACCAAAAGACCTGGTTCAAAGATGTCCATTTAAGCAAAAGCATGTTTCGTCATTTTGGAACAAAAACAGAACAGATGAAAGTCTTGCTAAATTTGCTGCCACACAGAATGTTTAATTCCTTTTTAATTCTCCTCAGGAGCTTACTCCTAACTGGCGTAAGGACAATCCAATTATATCTGACTGCCCTAGCTTCTTAAAGCTGGTACCTCGTCTCCCTACAGTATCCAGAGGAAGGAGAGATGCAGTCATTTTAGTGTCTAATTCCTGACACGAGAGAGTGTTAAGTATTTGAGGGCCGTGGGAGGAGGAAGAGAAGCCACAGTGAGAGTCCCTGCTACAGAAGCACCAGGTTGGTTCCAAGATAAAAACCATAGGCCTGTGTCCAAACGGGGCCAGGGCAAGTCTCCGTTATGTTGACCAAAGGGACCTGGAAGAGCACCAACCTGAGGACAGGCTGCAGGCGTCGGTGCTCTTGTGGATCAGCGGGTAGAACGCGGGCGGAAACACTCGGACTCCCCGAAGGGACCCCACACAGGATTTACACACAAAACACAAACCCAGAGACACACCGGGGCAGGAGCACACGCCAGGGCAGACCAGAGCGTTTGGGACACGAGGAAACTACAGAGAGAGTTCAGAACGAAAAGCGCGCTTCATTGCCTCCAAGGAACCGAGAGGAAGGTTTTAAAAGAGCTCAGAGGAGACACACGGGCTTTGGAAGAGCCAAGTCTGAGGGGGCACACGTGTAACTGAGGTCAAAATCACACCTTCTATGATGAGAATCCGCGTAGCCTTCACACATGAAAAACCGTGTAAGGAGTCTACCAGGGAGCACTGAATCCACTGAAATACAGTACCGGGGTCGTGAACTATGGGAATGCTGACTGCCAAACAGAATATAAATGTTAACAACGATGTATAAAAAATAATAAAACTAACCAAGACAGGGAGGCAGGAGGGGCTACGTGTGTAATTATTTCCCTGTCCTTTACAATATACTGTCCAACGTTAAGTGAGTGCTTAAAGAAGATAATCACTCCTCTTTCAGTTTTTCATTTATTTAATACCTTTGGAGAGGACTTTTAGCTATAAATAGATCTCGTGGCAATGTTTAGCAACGCTCTTTATACATTTTACTTCTGTTCTTCTTTAGTAGGCAGCCTGGGCTCACTTAAATTTTATAATTTTAATTTAAATGGCATAATACAGTTTCTCAATGATGACCTCTGGCTAGACTTACACATGAAGAGATGTCAGATCTGTTTATAAAACACTGGGAGAGGTTATTTTGGATGATAGATTGAGGCTTATTTTTCAATTCTTATTTTTCTGCATTGATTTATTCTTAAAGTATATAACATTTTATGAAACCAGTAATGTTATCATTCTTCACTACAAGAAAGATTAAACCAAATAAAATATATTGGAATGAATCCCAGAAGTTGGGCTCAGCAAGCACATTTATTCCAAACCCCTCAGAGACATCCATTACAATCTTAGACGAGTTTGGCAGGCACTCCGTAAACTCCTTCTGAGTGGGTAGGAAGAGCTATCATTAAAAGCTGGTTTAGGTAAATGACCCCTAATTTTAATTAAGGGAAAATGTGAGAAATTAATTTGTAAGACAGTGGTAAGAGAGAATAGCATTATTAAACAATTTTTTAAATGTGTACAATCCACCCTCCGAGTGTCCTGGAGACCACGAGATGATAATGTACCAGGGTTATCTCTGAAGTCTCCACAGGGGAGCTTTAAAATGAGTTTCATCCTTTGCTAAGATAAGCAGACAGGATATTAAACCAACTGATTAGGCAAGAAACACGTGTACTTTAAACCCCATTTTCAGCTGTCACCTACCTCTCAGCTCACTGGATGCGGTTTCGACTGCCTGATTATGTGGTAGTCTAATATGTACTGTTATAATAACCTGCAAGACGTATGATATAAAAGAGCTCTTGTAGATACTGTTAGCATTTGTTTTACGCATAACAGAGTAACGTTTCCTACCACACATGATTAAGAAATGGGAGAGGGCTAACAAAAGTTTTCTTTTTTGCTGTAACATCATCAGAAAAATATTCTATAGATCTGTTATTTTTTTTTTCCAACTGCACTCAATTGACCCATGTCTCCTGTCTACTCCATCAGAGAGCTACTCAGAGAAATATCCTTTTACTTTCCATAAATAATCCTGGTGAAGAACAAAACTAACAGAACAAAGATAAAACAAAACACCAATGTCACAAGTAGTGGGTCCCTAGGCTGTGATATATTTCTCACAGATTTCAAGAGCAGAACTGCGGGGTGTCAGCACTCACTGCATCTATTTTCATTGTGTGCTCCAGCCCTCTCCAGGGAGCTGGCCTAGGCAGGGGCCCGAGGAGGCCTGGGGGCACCCTCCACTGCAGGGTCCTCAGGGAAACACACTGGGTGCTGGGCTCCACTCCTGAGGCTCCGAGACTCAGGCAAAACCTCCACCTTGAAGACGGTGACTATCCTGCAATTTGACAAATTAACATGGCCAGAGACCGAAAGCAAGTGCATGAGGGGCGATGAAAAGTATTTCATATCCTGTTCGGGGAATCTCACAATGAGGATGGAAATTTAGATTAATACCCTAAAGTCTGATATTTACTGAGTTTAGTTTCAGAATCACCTGAAGTTAGGAAAGATGTGTAGCATTTGTTTTCATTTAGAACTAGAGGCCTGATGCATGAAATTCATGCAAGGGGCTCGGCCCTCGCAGCCCCAGAAGGTCGTCCAGGACATCCAAAGGTCTTTTGGAAGGTTGTTCAGCTATCTGGTCTAATTAGCATATTACGCTTTTATTATTCTAGATGGCTTCAGTAGGTTAGGGCCGTGGTCGGCAAACTGCGCCTCGCAAGCCACATGCAGCTCTTTGGCCCCTTGAGTGTGGCTCTTCCACAAAATACCACGGCCTGGGTGAGTCTATTTTGAAGAAGTGGCGTTACAAGAAGTTTAAGTTTAAAAAATTTGGCTCTCCAAAGAAATTTCAATCGTTGTACTGTTGATATTTGGCTCTGTTGACTAATGAGTTTGCCAACCACTGGGTTAGGGCATTTATACAGTTACCTCTACTTGGAGATGGCAAAGAAGGCGAAAACCACATTTCTGAAACTGTACGAATTGGATGTCTAACTCCGCTGGGAAAAACAAATATTTAAGAACCAGTTCTCCCTGTCTGGCCGGCTGGGAGTGTTGGGTGTTCATCTTTTTTCACATTGGTTCTGGAGCTACACATTGGTCCTCAAAGAATGACCCATCCCAAGAACACAGGGTCTCTTGGGAAAGTTCATTTTATTCCAGGGTATCTAAGTAACTTGCCTACTGTGCTGAAACCCATAGGATGCCTCAGACATCCAGACAAACCTACTAACCCATCTGGTTACCTATAAATAATTCATTCAAAACTTATTCAGCTCTGACTGGGTAGCTCAGTTGGTTAGAGTGTTATTCTGGAACGTCAATGGTCAAGGTTATGAGTTCAATCCCCAGTCAGGGCACATACAAGAATCAACCAATGATGCCCTGACTGGTTTGGCTCAGTGGATAGAGCGTCGGCCTGTGGACTGAAGGGTCCCAGGTTCAATTCCGGTCAAGGGCATGTACCTTGGTTGCGGGCACATCCCCAGTAGGGGGTATGCAGGAGGCAGCTGATCGATGTTTCTTCTCTCATCGATGTTTCTAACTCTCTATCCCCTCTCCCTTCCTCTCTGTAAAAAATCAATAAAATATATTTAAAAAGAAAAAAGAAAAAAAGAATCAACCAATGAATGCATAAGTAAAACAGCAAAATTGATGTTTCTCTCTCTCAAATCAATAAATATAAATTTAAAAAGTGTATTTAGCACCTACTAGTAAGAGGGATATAAGGGGTGTGGTGAGAACCTCGAAGATGGACAGAAGGTCATTATTCCCAAGGAATGAGCAAGGTTAATGGCAAAGAGGGGAGAGCAAAATATCCAAAAATGTGCCTTATGGAGTGCTAAATACCATCCAGACTCTACAAGGCTTCACAGCACAGAGAAGCTTCCACTCTGTAAGCTCCCGCAGGCCACAGAGCATCGGAACAACCCTTTCTGAAAGAGACATGGGCTACTGTCTGGAGAGGGTCACATGTAACCCTTTTTCACTTTTACATTTTTTCACTTTTCACTCTAGAG
The DNA here is from genome assembly GCF_027574615.1 of Eptesicus fuscus. Lineage (NCBI taxonomy): Eukaryota > Metazoa > Chordata > Mammalia > Chiroptera > Vespertilionidae > Eptesicus > Eptesicus fuscus. The sequence goes on from NC_072484.1 coordinate 87,501,916, forward strand.
TATCGGGCTTCGTAAGTACTACTGACTTCAACAGCACAAAATAAGCCATTCCCCTAAGCTGCTTGCTAGGTTAGAGAGTCGGTCACACTTCCTTCCTGTAATTATCTTCCGTTTATCTTGACAAATGTTTACCTTAATTGACTTAATTGAAATCCCACCTTTTTCCTCATCTCTTCATTTTACAGGATCAGCCAAGAAATCGTAGAGTTGCTCATTCTCCTTCTGTGTTAGAGTAACTAGCGTGCCTGCATTTTTTTGTTTGTTTAATCCCCACCCGAGGATAAGAGTGGAAGGGAGGGAAGCGGGGGGGGGGGGGGAGGTAGAGAGAAAGAGAGAGAGAGAAAGAGAGAGAGGAAAACAGAGAGAGAAATATTGATGTGAGAGAGACACATAGATTGGTTGCCTCCCCCACACACCCCACGTGCCCCTACTGGGGCAGGGATGGAACCTGCATCACAGGTATGTGTTCTTGACTGGGAATCGAACCGGAGACCCTGCACGAGCTGCCACTTCACACCAGCCAGGGCTAGTGCACTTGCATTTTAACACCTCTGGCAGACTCATGTGACAGAGGGCCGTGCTGCTCCTCAGGGGTGTCCATAGGTCTGCTCTGTCGGCTAAAGGATTTGACAGTCAGACCATCCCCAAGATTAACAGTGGAGACTGGAGCTGGCTGGGCCTTCGCTTGTATCTTAGCTGTGTCATTTATGGGTCTGGGCAAACCTCCTTAATCCTCTGGGCCTGTTTCTTCAGCTGAAGAAAGTGGAAATAATTCTACTGTACATAATTGAAGTAGGGACTAAATGAGGAATCTTCTGTCAAAACACCTAGACCATTGCATTCAATATGGGCATGAATATGAGTTTACTGCTCCATTCTTTCATTAAGGGGCTTCATTATTTCTAGCACTTTGAGGTCTAAAAGAAAGCAGGTTAAAAAGAACACAGCGGTCTCCTTTATTGCCTTTGTAATTTGCTAACAAGTCAGCTAAAATACTCTCACAATACAACAATTTTTTAACAAGTGAGCTTCTTACTGGCATGCAGGACTCCTAGGCAACCATTAGATAATAGGAGATCCTGGCTGCAGACCGGAGCGCCTGGGAGGATGCTGATCACCAGCACACAATGGCCTTGACTTCCAGTCCTGAAGTTAGCTAAGCAATTAAACAGCAAGGCCTGTGCCTCGAAATTTAAAAAAATATATATTTTTATTGATTTCAGAGAGGAAAGGAAAGGGAGGGAGAGACAGAAACATCAATGATGAGAGAGAATCATTGATCGGCTGACTCCTGCACACCCCATATTGGGGATGGAGCCTGCAACCCAGGCATGTACCCTGACCGGGAGTCAAACTGTGACCTCTTGGTTCATAGGTTGATACTCAACCACTGAGCCATGCCGGCCGGGTGAATTTTCTTAAACTCATGATATGACACTGAATTTACTGAGTTTGTTAGCAGACTATTACCTGAAGGTTAATGACTTTTCAACTACTTTGGGTATCATAATAGGGTATTTTTTTTAGGACATTCTTTATATATCATTCTCCCATTACAGTTTTCTACTTCAGAAGCTACTCATGTTAAAGAATTGATTTTACAACCCCCCAAAAGGCTAGTAGAAAAATAAAAACTACATCAGTATATGCGTAAGTGTGGTTATACACAAACACACACATATGTTTGAGGATACACAAAAACTATAAAATTATTTAGCTTTGGAAATAATGCAAAAGCGATAATTACGCTACATTGAAAAAATTAAAACAAAAATAAATTCTGCTTCCCAGAAGATATCTAAAAAATATAGAAAGGCTTTTTATTAAAAGTATGTGCCTAGGAGTTAGCAAAATTCCTGGTATATAGTAGGCAATCAATAAAGAGTTACTAAGAAACTAAAAATAAATGCGTCAGAATCTTGCTTGAATTTTGCAAACACAAAACCTCTGCAAATAAGACCTACCCTAAATTTCCAAGAAAATAAGTGCAGAACCAGTAATAAAGGTCAGGTCAATAAATTTGTAGTTTCTATCATTTTACGAAATGTTGCAATGACCCGGGTCATTATCATTGCCCTTGTTCAGGGGTGAAATAACTAAGAGAAATGAAGCCATTTGGTCCAGACTTCCAGCAAGGCGGAGTCGGCAGAGAATGGCAATGCTCAGCCCAGGATCAGTTTGTTTTCATCTTTTTACTTCTCCTCGTCCCTTTCCCCTGGCCGCCGCTGTGGAGCTCCTGATGAGAGGTCATCAGGAAGATCTTCAGAAGAAACTCTGGCGCTGACTTGTAAGACCCCTGGACGGCGTCTCCCACACTGCTCAGCAACCTCACACGAGTTTTCAGACAAGCACGACTCACTATGTCAAGCAGCACGGATTGAAAAGCGAGGCCGAGCGGCTTACCGCAGCGGCCCCCCAGGACATGTACCCTCAGCTCAGTGAAGTCTTTATAAAGCTGCATCTCCCCCCGCCCCCATATAATATATTCTTATCAAGTGAAATCCAGTGGGGGGAACAAAATTTTGCACATCAAATAGAACCATACTTGGCTGATAAGTACTTGAAGATATATATATATATAATTTTAAATATCTTATCTTTAGCCTTTGTTTCATACAATAATGTCATTCACAGATTTTAGCTATTTTTAAGCAATATTTAATCATCTTAATGCTTAAGGTCATTCCGTTATAGCTACATTTCCTTATTTAGTACCCTTTTGGTTTAGATAAATTGGAATGATTTAAGAAAGGTTCGTTTTACTCTTTAAAAAAATGTTCTGAGACTCTCCATAATTTCATGCAAAAAGATAGAAATCTCTAGACTATGAAATGTCATCGTCCATTGAACACTCACCTAAACCAGACTTTTTTAACCGTTTTAAGTGCTGACTTGTTTGTTTTCCAGTGGGAGATTTTTGCCCATGTTTCATTTCTTTATCTGAACTGTCTGCTTCACCATTTTTAGATTCGGATCCTAAAAAAGGAAATAGTTATTAGGTCATTATCTTCCTCTTGCTGTCCTTGAAAAGAAAAATCTCAAATTGTTTTAAAAGGCTGAAGATATAATCTCCTTTTCTAAGAGTTAATTCATTACCGTGGGCCACAATCTCATGCCTTTACTGGCTACAAAGAGAAAGCCCAATAAATCAATCACTCTGAACAAAAAGCAAGAACAGATGGCCTAATAGTGGAGTCAAAAACACGTTCGCTGATCTGACAGCTTATAGAAGAAACACTGAGATCTTTTGTAAAAATACTCCAGTAAGCTCCAACAATATTATATCACTTAGAGACGATGCAAGACAGAAAGATGCAGCAAGCAGAGAAGCTCGAAGAGAGAGAGAGAGAGAGAGAGAGAGAGAGGAAATCATACCTTTATAAATAACTTTACATTGCAGTAGGCACAGAAAATGCAGCCATCGATCTACCATAAACAGAATGGTATGTCGCTGATAAAGTGACAGGAGGTAAATTAGAAAAGGTCAGGGCGCACGGAGGTGAGAAGGATGTTGCCAGAACACAAAACCTCACCAAGGACGCCCGGGGTCGCAGCCGAGGACCACAAAACAAGGCACACCCTCCGAGAGCTGCAGCTGCGGGCACTGCCCGTCAGCATGAGGCCCACCATTGAAGTCCCGCACCCACACAGAGGCCCCGGCAACAGCAGAAGCCCGCCCAGAAGGACCCTTTCTCAGCCCTCCTGACGTGAGCAAAGGAAGCGCTCTGCTGATGAGTGAGCTGCTACCTTTGTTTAAGGAGCAAAACGCTCCGTGTTTTTTAATCCGGGAAAGAATCAAAGGCATAGAAACATTAAACAAAACCTCAAGTGGAGCCATCACTCGGGTGCAGAGAGAATTCCTGGCGTCTCCCTTCACGAGGGCCTCCCCGGGAGGCACCGGCCCGCGGACCCTGCCGGCTCTTTACCTGACGGCGAGTCCGACTGCTCGTCCGACACCTTCAGGGGCGTCAGCACGACGCGCGGCACCGTCTTGTTGACCATCACGGAGACTCCATTTCTTCTCTTCTGCTGCTGCCTCAGAGCCTGGGAAACGGGACAGTAAAACAGAACATAAAGATACAGCCCGACTGATTTCCCGCGATTGAATGAAGTGATCCATTTGCCCATTAGAGAGAGCCTTGGATGAGACTTCAATGTGCAGAGCTACTCATTTGTCAGGATTCGCAACAGCCACCTTCATGTCACTTTCCCTCCAAAGCCTACCATCCGGCTTTGGCCAAGGGTATCACCCCGAGCCCCTCTGGGGTATCATTCAGAAAACAGAGCCCCACACGGGCCTGCTCCACCTTCGCCGTGTGGCTGGAAAGCCCCTGGGATGTGAAGCCATGAGGCCCAAGGAAAATCAACTCAAAAGGAACGTCTCGGGGCCGCGATGGAAAGCGACGTGACTGCGTGTCCCTGGCAGGCGCGCCCTCCGCGCTGCTCAGTCAATCACGCTAACAGCGAGTGGCATCCGTGTGTACAGCAGGTAGGGACACAGTATCGATGCGCCCGCTCAGAGCCACGCCACACGGCAGCGATCGTTTATTTCTGCGAAGGGAGTCAGGCCTCATCTTGGAAAGCTGGCAACGCGCGGCTCTGTCGGCTTGACTTTGGGCATTGACCTTCAGGACACGAGCCTGCCGGCCTTCTGGCAGATCCAGGAGAAAAACAAACTGAGACGCCAATCAATCCCTGCAAATGGGAGTGTTGCGGGATTCACAAACGAACCATCGGATTCACAAATGCCGATGATGGAATAAAAGACATTGAAAAGTTCTGGAATACAGCGTATCTAAGCTGATGGATTTACGCCGAAAATTACCTGTAATGAAAAGGGTCTGAGGCACAGCAAACTGAAGACACATTAAATTCACACTTACAGGAATGCTAAGGCTCTTCAGCAAGGTTAAAAGGCTGGCCCCAGACAGTCTCAGACCTTTTCATTCCTGGTTTCTGTGCAATTTCTTCCAATTTTCTAACATCTCAGTTACTTGATTAATGTTCTTCGACCAACAGCTGTCACGGGCTGCTGAAACACTGCACTGACTATATATTCCCCCGCTGTCAGGAACGATGCCATTCTATTTGCAGAGTCTTAGCTGAATGTCCAACTTGTTGATCGCAAGATTTAGCAATCCAATAATTACAGATGTGAAAAATTAAATGCCACTTAAATGAGAGGAGGCATAGTCAGATTGTATTTATAACCAGCTAGGAAAGTGAATGGCTTGAGAAATCTATTACAAACTAGAGGCCCGGTGCACGGATTCGTGCACCAGTGGGGGGGTCCCTCAGCTTGGCCAGCGGGGATCAGTGGACCTCCGCGCCGCCGCAGCCTGGCCTTACCCGCCAGCTCGTTAGGCTCCAGCCTGCTGTCTGCATCGATCCCGCACAGCACAAAGAAGTGCACGAAGCAGCAGGCGGCCAGGGAGGAGTCCAAGCCTAGGCTAGGCACTGTGCCGCTCCCGCTCATCCAGGCCAGGCTGCGCCTGCCGCCACCACCACTGGGGCGCGCAGGGGGAGGATCCGTGGGAGAGGTTCACGCCACCACAGCTGTGCTTGCCAGCTGTGAACCCAGTGTCTGTCAGCTGAGCAGCGCTCCTGCTGTGGGAGCCCACTGACCACCAGGGGGCAGCTCCTGCATTGAGTGTCTGCCCCCTGGTGTTCAGTGTGTGTCATAGCTACCAGCTGGTCATCCGGTCGCTTAGGCTTTTATATACATAGATTATTCTGTTGCTAATGATAACACAAGTCATCTTCCCTTCTTAGATGTACTGAGCTTTTATAGAGCAAGACACTGGGGCGGGGGTGGGGGGTGGGGAGGGCATGTGTCAGGGGGTAGGGGAGGCCAGGGGAAGGTCAATGGGGAAAAAAAAAGGAGACATATGTACTACTATTTGTAAAACTTTAAACAATAAAAAAAAAGATCCAGGTATTGTGGGGGGGGGGGGGGGACAAGAGATATAAAAATGAATAAGATGCCATCCTCCTCACCTTGTGCTTGCTCTCTATAATATACATATATGTTTTTTTACTTAAAATATTTTTTTATTGATTTTGGAGAGGGAAGGAGAAGGAGTGAGATAGAAACATCCATGATGAGAGAATCATTGATTGGCTGCCTCCTGCACGCTCCCCTCCGTCCCCCCGAGAATTGAGCCCATAACTTGGGCATGTACCCTGACTGGGAATTAAATCATGACCTCCTGGTTTATAGGTTGATGCTCAACCACTGAACCATGCTGGCTATGCATCTCAATAATATGTTTAATGAGACCGCATGTGCTATAAAATATTTAAGATATTTGCTCTTTTTCATCAAGGTGTATACATAACTCTCCTTCGCCTTGTGTACGAACACATGGCAATTTACAGACATTAACCCATCAATCCAGTAATAAAGCAGAATGAGGCAACACAGGGCTTTCCATTACAATTAAGTCCATCTTTGCCCACCATGTGAGACACACACAAGATGATAAAATCTACAAAGCGTGACAGGTTTTTAGGAGGCTCTACATCATAGATTTAAACTATTCCCCTTGGCAGTTCAAACAGGCATTTAAAAAATGTTCATTCTATGTCAGGTGTATTTTGGAAAATATTGGTTGGAAAGACGAGAGAAAGAGCTAAAATACAAAGGGGCCCAGCAGCCTGAATCATAAAGTCAAAGATGGCCTGCCTTCTTGTGGTAATCATTAAAGCAATACAAACCCCATCCTCGATTTTTAGAGCTGAGAAGACTCTACTATAGAAAAATTAGTAGTTGGATAAGAAGAAACCATGACAGCAATAATAGTATAAAAACGACGAAAACCCTTAGCTGCCCTGGCCGGTATGCTCAGTGGCTAGAGCGTTGGTGTGTGCACTGAAGGGTCTCGGGTTTTGGTTCGATTCCCGGTCAAGGGCACGTACCTGGGTTGCAGGTTTGATATCCGGCCCCAGTCAGAGTCTCACTCACATCGATGTTTCTCTCTCTCCTTCTATCTCTTTCCCTCTCATAAAAAAAAAAATCAGTGGAAAAAATATGTTTGGGTGATAACTGACCAAAAACAAAACAATTTTTTAAAACCAAACCTACAGTTATTTTTAATTTTAAACAGTCATGGTGGAACCAGGTAGGGATAAAATGATGCTAATCAATATTGTGCTTATTTCAATGATTTTTCCCCCTGAACACGTATTTCCTACTCAGAAATTTAAACAATATTTCTTAATATAACATTTTAGAAAAAAAATATATTTTTACTTATTTCAGAGAGGAAGGGGAGTAAGAGAAAGCTAGAAACATCAATGATGAGAGAGAATCACTGATCGGCTGCCTCCTGCACAACCCCCACTGGCTATCAAGCCCACAACCTGGGCATGTGCCCTGACTGGGAATCAAATCATGACCTCCTCATTCATAGGTCGACGCTCAACCACTGAGCCATGCTGGCCAGGCCTTCATATAACATTTTTTAAAATACTGGTATGCAACTCTTTGTGCCTGTAGATGACTAAATGCCCAAAAGAAAAAGGATTGTTTTACGTGTATGGAAAGTACACATATTTTTTTAGTTTTACCTCTAAAACACGAGCAGTATATTTGACCCCCATTAACTTTTCCAGGGGCAAATAAGAAAACATTGGGACGTGTGTCACGGTGGACAGCAGGCTCCCAGGTAAACTGAGGGGCACCGGGGCTCAGCTACAGGAAGGGGCACCTTGACCACATTCCCAGGATCCACCCCATTGGAGGCTGAGCAGTGCTGGGCTCGTGGAGTAGTCCAGTTCACTTCCCACAAGCAGGGCTTATTGGACCCTGGACATGGAGGCCTCCTCCTCAGATCGGGCGTGGAAGGATGGGGGAAGCAAGGCTGACTCAAATGAGATGGTCAGGACAGTCTGGGCTGGCTCCGACAAGAGGACTCTGGCATTTGTCACGTCCACAAGGCAGGTCGTATAGTGAATCCGGCCTCGCATTATTATATGTATTAGTATGTGTCTCACATTGCCGGTCTCTCTGTAGGGCAGATCCTGCAAGTGAGGAAGCTAGCTAGTCATGGTTTTGGTTTTGTATGTGTGTGTTTTTGGGGGTGGGGAGTTATACAACTATATTTCTGCAACTCACACATAGGCTGCCTGTGTCCTCACAATTCCTTGAAAAATGTGCAGTGCTGTTTGGACCACACCACCTGGGGTAAGACAGTGACAGAGGGGAGGCTGAAGTGAGTGGGTACACACCCCCCACTGGAGCGGGCAGCACTTGCTCAAGAGAAGCAACACAACTGGACTTTTAGGATGTTTAGGTGCGTTTACCTGTTTTGGACAATGTGCCAGACAAAACAGAGATGATTCTGAGCCTAAGTCAGCCTGAGGGCACTGATCTTTGACACCATGAACAATGCTCCTCACCTCACCCAATGAATGAGTCTGACCATCCCAAGAGAGGTAGTAACCCCCCTCCTGGTCGAGGAATGGGCGGCGACAGAGCCCTGATTAAGACTGTGGGGTGCTATGCCCGGCTGGTGTGGCTCAGTGGTTGAGCATTGGCCTATGAACCAGGAGGTCATGGCTCGATTCGGGAACATGCTGGGTTTGCAGGCTCCATCCCCAGTGTGGAGCGTGCGGGAGGCAGCCAATCAGTGATTCTCTCTCATCAGTGATATTTCTATCTCTCTACCTCTCCCTTCCTCTCTGAAATCAATAAAAATATATTTTTTTAAAAAAGACTGTGGGGTGTCATGGTTAAGGGCGAGGTGGAGTCAGAGAAAGAGTGCGCGAGCAGAGCAATGCAGAGTAAATTACCTGGTACGTGTCCCTGTGAAACAGAGACAGTGTTGCTAAGATGTATAAATAGGAAATGCAAAGAGCTGTTTGTATTCAGGCTGTTTGTATTCAGGCTGTTTGCATACAGGCTGTTTGTATTCAGGCTGTTTGTATTCAGGCTGTTTGTACACAGGCTGTTTGTACACAGGCTGTTTGAATACAGGCTGTTTGTATTCAGGCTGTTTGTATTCAGGCTGTTTGTATTCAGGCTGTTTGTACACAGGCTGTTTGAATACAGGCTGTTTGTATTCAGGCTGTTTGTATTCAGGCTATTTGTATACAGGCTGTTTGCATACAGGCTGCTGGGGCGGTCAGCAGCCACCTGCCTTCTCTCAGTAAGGCCTCTGCACCTCTCTTCACAGCCGGGTACCCTTGTATACCAGTGTCCTCAACTTTGAGCTTTAGCTACAATCCCTAGGACAAAAGTTTCTATTTTATATTGTTACAAATATAATAGAAGTTAAATGCGATTTAACTTGTAATCATTTAAGTTTAGGTATCCCACAGCCTAGAAATCCATGCAATAGATTAAGGAAGTAGGATGAGGAAGGCCACTTTAGCGGGTCCTGGAAGGTTAGCTCTGCACGCGGGTGCCATGAAGAGGAAATATTTTTGTGGTGGCGACAACTTGGGGCGGGCGATGCGGGCTTTTTCTGATCCACACCAAGGGTCTCAATTAGCCCTGGGGGCCTGCTGGCCCACCTGCAAACCCTTCTATTGGACACGAATGCTACTTATTATATTAGTCTGGATGCATTTTAGGGGATGATATCCTCAAGGCACCCCTAACTACCCAAGCCTGAGCTCTCCGTTGAAATGCTAATGGAGAGCTTAACAACTTTAAATCCTGTAATTTCAAACCCAGAAAGCAGTATCAAAACCTAAATAAACAAGCAGATGGCAAGCATAAATGCAGTCTACTATGCTGCCCACATGTAAATGTTCTCATGTCCAAACTACAGAGTCTATTGGACTTGCCAAGTCCAATGCTTTCAGGTACTCGTCCACAGGAGAGACATTTACAGGCCACAACTTGGAAATAAACGTATTATTTCAAGGAAATATAACAGAGCTCAACCCGTCTAGGGAAAGAAAAGATCCCATCAGACGTTAGTGACAGTTTTAGACCGGTGTGGAAAGAAAGAAACCAAAAGATGCTGACTCGGCATGCTTTCCTCTAGAGGTGCATCCCAGTATTCTCTTATAACAAGAGACAACACAGATGATGTAGAATTGTACTGGTATACCTGAAACCCGTATGGTTTTATTAATCAATGTCACCCCCCAATAAATTCAATTTAAAAAAAGAGACACAAAACCCTTTAGATCAAGCATGTCAAACTCAAAGGTTAACACGGGCCAAATAAACGAGGCATGTGGCCCGTGGGCCGCCAGTCTGACATGCTTGCTTTAGATACTAGGTGTACTAGTTAATAATGCGGACTTTTTTTCAATAGATGGAGTTACACATATGTTGATATATATGCGACTTGATATGTATGCTATTTTGTTGTATTGACAGCAAGCTTCAAAATATCATATGTCAAGTTTTCTGAAGGTGTTAACATCATATTTTTACGCATAAAAATGTCGCATTTTGTGCCAAAAAAAAGAGCATTTGCAGGAAGTTTTAATTCATTATTTTGAAGAAAAGTGCTACTGAAAGTTATCGTATATTTCGAGAAGCTTATGGTGAACATGCTCCATCTCAAGATACTTGTGAACACTGGTTTAAATGCTTTAAAATGATGATTTTGATGTGAAAGACTAAGAACGTCCAGGTCAAACGAAAAAGTTTGAAGACCAACAACTACAACCATTATTGGATGAAGATGCGTGTCAAACTCAAAAACAACTTGCAGAAAGATTCAAGTTGCTCAGCAAACAATTTCTGATCATTTACAAGCAATGGGAAAGATTTTAAAGGAAGGAAAATGGGTGCCACATCAACTGAATGAAAGACAAATGGAAAACCGAAAAGTCATCGGTAAATATTGCTTCAACAGCACAAAAGAAAGTCTTTTTTGCATTGAATTGTGACTAGCGATGTAAAGTGGATTTATTTTGAGAATCCCAAGTGCACAAAATCATGGGTTGATCCAGGTCAACCATCAACATCAACTGCAAGGCCAAATCACTTTGGAAAGAAGACAACGCTCTGTGTTTGGTGGGATCAGGAAGGTGTGGTATATTATGAGCTTGTAAAACCAGGTGAAACCGTTAATACTCATCGCTACCAACAACAAATAATCAATTTGAACCATGCTTGGATCGTGAAACGACCAGAATGGGCCAGAAGACAAGGCAAAGTAATTTTGCTTCATGATGACGCACCATCACACACTTCAAAACCAGTTAAAGACACGTTAAAAGATCTTGCCTGGGAAGTATTAACCCACCCGCTGTATTCACCAGACATTGCTCCTTCAGATGACCACTTGTTCAGATCGATGTCACACGCACTTTCTGAGCAGCACTTCAAAACATACAAATAAGTAGAAAATTGGGTCTCTGAATGGTTTGCCTCAAAACAAGAGAAGTTCTATTGGGACGGTATCCACAAATTACCTGAAAGATGGGGGAAATGTGTAGCTAGCGATGGACATTACTTTGAATAAAGCACTTTTGATGTTTCTCTTGAAATTATCATGTTTTCTTTGATTACAAAATCTGCATTATTAACCGGTACACCTAGTAAATATTTAAATTGATAAACAGAAAGCCTGTCAGATAACTATGCAAACATGACACAGTTCTCATTTCCTCTTGAATGAAAAATAAAACCTAGAGCCAGAGGCTCTTGTATTAGCTGGGATTTGCATAAACAAGTAACGCCTGCTTTATTTTAGTTGAAAAACAACTCCGACAATGTAACTTACGAATGCACTGAATGTAATAAGCCCTTCCCTGAAAAATCTGAAAGTACCACATGCTGCGAATGCTAAAATCACTGCAGACACACACACCCATGAGACAGCTGGCTGGGTCAGGCACCAACAACTCGCATTGTTGCTAGTGCGCTAAATGTCAGAAACTGCTATCAGGCAGCATAACCTTTGGAATTTCGCAGTATTGGTCAAACATACAAAGCTAAAGCAAAATGCCGAGAATATATCTGCTTTGGGATGTGAAGAGGGAAACCGGATGTTCAATGTTATGAATAAATCCTGTACCCTAAATAAATAATGCTGGGAGCTAAAGCTGGGGAGCCACAGGGAGAGGTCTGTTCCCCACCAAGTTATCTCCCATAGCAGACCTCATCCTACTTCATGCTTTCCTTTGACTCTGTTTATAAACATCCACAACTTAATCTTTCTTCATTAACCTTCTTTAAAATTCAAAACGGAATTCATTTCGTACATTTTGGGATCATTACAACTGAAATAGCAAGGCGGGAGAAGACGGGGAAGAAGGTCACCATCAGCAATCGGCTTCTCTCCAGGAGCTCCTGACTGTGCTCGTACCAACGTAACATCGCATTGCTCATGCGATTACACCCAACATGTGATGCTAACATTTCGATGATTAGGAAGTAGAAGGGTCCCAAGTATTTAGGAACAGGGAGGATAATCGATGTCAGTAGCCACGGGGCATTATGGCTCCATAAGTACCAGCCTATAGATACACTGCCGTCCACAGTACTGCCCAGTAAACACCCACCCTCTGCAGCGATAAGCTTCAGACTGGGGCGGCGGTGTGGGCTCGGGACTGGGAAATCTGTCTGGCTTATTTTGTGGGTATATTTGCTTTACATCATTGTGCTTCACTACATTTATGAGTATAAAGCGATTGGATTTTGGTGGTGATGTTTTTCCCCACCTACTTCTATGAGTCTACACTAGCCAATGTAGAATTGAACTTCCAAAGTCCTCCTGTCTCAGAATATACATCTAGTAAAATGGTAAGAGCTAATATATCTGAGTGCCTACCACTAATACATGCTGATACTACACATAAGCAGTCTGTATTTGGAAACAGACAGGGAGGGAGAAGGATAGAGAGAGATAGAAACATTGATGAGGGAGGGACATCATCCATCAGCTGCCTCCTGCACGCTCCCACTGGGGATCGAGCCCGCAATCCGGGCATGTGCCCTGACCTGGAATCGAACTGGTGACCTCCTGGTTCCCGGGTCAACGCTCAACCTCTGAGGCACACGGGCTGGGCTAGAATTAAGATTCTTAATGACTATACCATTTCCCTTTCCTTACTATCACAAATATTCAAGAATGTCAATTTTCTTGAATACGGTAAAAAATTCTTTATCTTATTGTATGCCATACTAGAGACCTGATGCATGGCCCCAGCTTCGTCCGGAAAGTCGACCGGAAGGTTGTTCTGCTGTGCGGTCTAATTAGCATAGTAGCTCTTTATTATGTAGGAGGATGCTAAAAGGCAGTATGCATTAAGGGGGCAGGATCAGAAACGAGGATTCTGGGCTGAAATGTCATTTCCAAGATTTACTCTCTGGACGATCTTAGGCGAGTTACCTAACGTCTCTGGACCTTAGTTTCCTCGTTTGAAAAATGGGGATTCCAGTCCCTGCTTTTAAGGACTGAACGGCACAGTGCATGTGAAAAGCAGGACACGGTGTCTAGGATTCAGAAAAGGAAATGTCAGCTGATGTGACTATTATGAGGGTCATTCAGCTGGCCCTACTTTCATGAAATGATGATTTGTGCATGTAAAGATATACACAAAACATACATTCACAAACACAGAACGCAAATATGTGGCTATCTGTGGACACATAACATCTCTACTTGCACCACTTCCCCAGGCCCCGTCAACTACCCAAAAGAAAGGTGAGCTGCGTATTTGCTGAGCAGCTACAATTTACAATGCCTCATGTTCAGTCAACTTGTAAAATGCTGCCTGAAGAAATTCAGCAATTACAGGGAATCCGAGCAACATTCTGCAAGAACAGCTTTTCTCCTAAATGTATTTCTGATAGGAATTTGATTATTAATCAAACATTAGCATAGCTGCTATACAGCGGGCCAAATTCCCCTGGTGACTCATTTGTTACTTGGTTATACAATAGGACGTTTTAAGACATTAATAAATAGCTCTTTCTGGACATTCTGAAGTTTTCACAACAGCTTTTCTTAAGACAAGGCTTAGAGCCTAAGCAAGCAAGTGCCCCTTCCCATGAGCGCATGCTCTACAAGAAAATAAAACAAAACAACTTCCCATGAACGCATGCTCTGTGATAAAATAACACAAAAACCACTAACTCAGAGCTGTGCGATATTTTAGTCATTGTAAAAAATGTTCAAATGATATGAAACCAAAAGGAAGGGAGTAAAAAGCAATGAGACGTGACAGTGCAGAGATGTGAATTTCCATCTCTCCATTCACACACGGGAAGGTTTCATGGTGTGCACTTTTTCTAAATCACCGCTCCTTGGAAGCGTGAGTTCCATTTACGACCGCATCTACGTTTCTTAAAGGTTATGGCTACCAGTGCCCAGTTTTGTGTCTTTTGCTCTATCCTGGTCAGCATTTTATTACCTCAATGGGCCCTACCTAGGCTTCCCTACCATCACCCACCCTTTATTTCAGCCACTGACAAGGGACCTCAACCTGAATTCAAGTTTGTTCTTTGGCGTCTAATCCGTTTCACAAGAGCAAGGATATAAATGGCAAGATTATTTGACCTATATTACTACCATAGATATAATCCCCATGAATGGAAATACTTCAAATTTCAGTAATTAATATAAAATGAAAGGTAAGATAATTCAGTACAACAATATTAAGTTGCTTTGTTTGAAGTAGAGGAAAAGCAGGTGGAGACAGCCTAAACCTAGGAGATTGGATGTGAATATAAGAAGTTTCACAGATTGATTGAACTTTAAAAAAAAATGATGGATGGAGCTTTTAAAGAAACGTTGAACTTCATTTACAAACATGGTGCCTCTTTCCTTGTCATAAACACTGTTTCCCTAGAGTGACACCAGACTTGGTCAGGGTCCGCAAGAGGTGAGGTGGACGACAGCGTCATTCAAGGACCCAAATAAAAATGTCAGAGGAAAGCCATCACCCAGGGGAAAACCAGGAGTCCAGGGTTTAACATGTGAGCCTTCCGCTCATGAACATCATTGGGATGACCATCGCCCCAGGTCCCCATCCAACCACAGCATCCTTTCCTTTCCTTCCGGGCGCAGGGCGGTGTGACCGCTGTGGCTGACACTTACTGAGTGGTTACTGTGGGCCGGACACTCGCTCAGTCCTCAGATCATCCCCACATTTTCTAGAAACAGAATTTGAGATTCGGGGAATACAAGTGGCTTGCCCAGGGTCACACAGAGAGTAGCACAAATGGAAACCAGGGTACGTCAGAGGCCAGGGTTCAACCTTGTAACCATCACCTCTCACCACTATCTCTGGACAAGGACACACAGGTCAAGACTGCTGATGTGGCGTCAGGACGATATGCCACGGCAGCTCCATTCAGCACCAAATCACACTCCCTGAAGACGGATATTCTAGATGCAAGCGAGCCACAATTACTGTTTTCCTCATTTGTAACTTAATGCATCTCGGTAATGAGAAGGAAATTATCTGTGGTTTTTTAAAATATATATTTTCATTGATTTCAGAGAGAAAAGGAGAGGGAGAGAGAGAGAGAAACATCAGCGATGAGAGAGAGTCACTGATCCACTGCCTCCTGCATGGGCCCCCCTGGGGATCGAGCCCGCAACCTGGGCATGTGCCCTGACCAGGAAATCGAACCGTGACCTTCTGGCTCACAGGTCGATGCTCAACCACTGAGCCATACCCGGCCGGGCTCTGTTTATTGTTTATGTCAACTTTCAGATAAACACGAGACAATAAACAGAGACACTATTGTCAAAACATGCAATGCATTTATGAACCCAATATGCTTCCTGTGAATCACCCACACGAAAACCTTAATTCAAGTTTTTGTATGTTTCCAGGCACATCTTCCTCTCTTCTCTTTCACGTCCAAGTGTTCAAACAAGCCTCTCGTAGTTGTGGGCCTAGACTAAAATGACCGTACTAAATGTGATGGAAGTGGTTGGATCCGGGCATTTGTATTGCCTTCTGGTGGCTGTGTCCTTATTTATTTTACTTTCTCCACACAGGACCGGGGGCCTCCGTGGCAGAGCACAGGACAGAGGCCGCGGCCGCCGCTCACCTGCTTCAGGGCCTTTTTGGTGTGCTGCTGAAAGGAGGACACTAGCTTGCTGGGCGCGGCCGCGTTAGGAAGGCTGGGATCCCGAGTGCAAGATGCTTCGTCGGGCACCTGCTTGGCACAGACTGGAAACACACAGAGAGAAGGACATTACTAATTTGAATTCCTTTGTAAAATTTATTTTTTTTAATATATTTTTATCGATTTCAGAGAGGAAGGGAGAGGAAGAGAGAGATAGAAACGTCAATGATGAGAGAGAATCATGGATCGGCTGCCTCCTGCATGCCCCCTACTGGGGGTCGAGCCCACAACCAGAGCATGTGCCCTTGACTGGAATCGAACCGGGGACCCTTTAGTCCGTGGGCCAATGCTCTATCCACGGAGCCAAACCAGCTAGGGCTGAATTCCTTTTGTTTTTATATCCACTATCATTAACCGGGAGTGTTTCTCCAGCTGAAACGGATTCCTAGAATAAAGGAAAAGAACACAGTGCAAGAAGAGCCACTGCCTTTGAGACAAGGGATCACTGAATAGCTGTGAGGCCACAGTTCCATGTCACCAGGTCTCTGTTTCCTTACCCCTGACTGATGACGAGCCCCATGTCACAGGGCCCTGGTATGGACATAAAAAGGAACACAACGTCTCCCTCCAGAGTCAGGGGTCCGCAGAGACTTTGCAGTTCTGAGCATGGAGACGAGGCCACGCACAGTATCGTGCAGAAACAGTCCAAATGAACGCAAGTGTGTTAAATCCATCAATGTTGGAGGTGGTCTAACTCCTCTATCCCTCCTTCTACAGAGTTCCTGGCCTCTGGCGGCACGTGCACCACCTCGGAGGGGCCCAGTCACATAGCACGGAGAAGGAAACATGAAATGCAAGGTGCCGGCTGCCACGTGAAGATGATGATTTCCAAGAACATGGAGCCCTGGGCAGATGACAACAGGACTGGCCATTTGTCCCAGAGTGAAGCTTTCCTGATGCTCACTCTACAGAAGACACCTCCTTAGAAAAGACGGCTTTTCAGAAAAACCACCGCCTGGCTGGCACGGCTGGCCCATGGGCCCACGCTCCCCTCCCGCTCTCTGACACCTGGGAGAGCTAGAGCACGTCTTTCCGTCCTCCCACCTTCCCTAGGGGGGACGAGGTTAACACGGAGGCTCTGCAGGAGCGCAGGGTGGGCCCTGGCCTGTGCACACGCGGGGGAAGGAGTTACCTGGAAAATCACAGCGAGGGAGCACTGTGGTGACGGGCAGAAGGAAGGCCTGGGTCAAGGGCAGGAGGCAAGAGGAAGTTAGATGGAAGAAAGTACCTTAAGAGCATACTGTGAAAGCTCAACGTGTGGCTTTTTAAGGACAACGGGGCTAACACTAATCCAAGAAAAATTTCCAAGGAACAGCAGCTTAGGTGGACGCTGAACCTGGTGTCACAGTTTGGGAGCCCCGCGATCCATTGCCCCAAAGAGGTAGGCCCCGCCCACCCATCTGGGGTTCCTCGATGGATTGGACAAAACAAGGGAGAGTGGGGATTATTCTGGTCAGGCCCGGGAGCCTTCGGGGACCCAGCGCTGCGAACACCCAAGCAGCTTCGGAGACTCAGGAGCATGCTGCCCAGAAATGAACATGTGGGTCATCAAAGAGAATGTTTGGGGGGAAAAAGGGTTCATCGAGTTTTGTTTTAGTACAGAAAGCAATCAGCAAGCCAAACGGAACGCGTTTTGGAAGATAAAATAATCGTTAGTTATTAACGCCAGGCACTTAACATATGTGATCTCATTTCTGCCTCACAGCTTCCCTGCCTGATGGACAGATATGATCTCCACACCGGAGAGAGAAAACGAAGGATGGAAAAGGCTCAATACCTGCCCCTGGTCACACAGCCAATGGAACAGCAGAGCTGGATTCCAAGGCCAGGCCCATCATGTTCCACTGAAACTATCTGGCGTCCATGCCAAGAACCGATGCTGGCAATGCAATGTCTAAGGCAGCCTGATGTCCTCGCATCACGTTGGCAGTCCTGAAATAGGAAGTGAATGCCCAGGGTACAACTCACTCAGCCCCGACATGAGAAAATCGAGAGCTGTTGGTGAACATGAGCGGCCCAGGAGATGCTACGGTTGAAGTAGCAAAAGGATTTGTCCATGGAGATAGTGAGAGAAGTCCTTGAATTAAAGATCAGGTGGCCTTTTCTGTTTGATACCAACGGAATGTTTCCTTAAAACAGTCTAAATGTTCTAGGTAAGAAACATTTTAAAACACTGCTGGCATAAAACACAGGCTCCTACGCTTCTCTCCTTGAAATGACAGCTGGAGTAGGACTTTGTAACACCTTACAAAGCTTATTTGTTAAAAAATATTAGAAATTATCATCAGTTGGCCAGACCTAAAGGAATGTGATAGGAGCCTAGCCAGAAGTAAAGTGGGCATTAGCATATATGTTTTACTAGAGGCTCAGTGCACGAAATTCATGCACTCAGGGGGTGGGGGTGTCCCCCAGCCCGGCCTGCACCCTCTCGCAGTCCAGGAGCCCTTGGGGGATATCTGACTGATGGCTTAGGCCGGCTCCCCAAGGGCCGTGGGCTTAAGCCAGCAGTCGGACATCCTTAGCATTGCTGTGGAGGCGGGAGAGGTTCCCGCCACCGCCACTGTGCTTGCCAGTCGTGAGCCTGACTTCTGGCTGAGGGGCACTCCCCCTGTGGGAGCACACTGACCACTAGGGGCAGCTCCTGTGTTGAGCGTCTGTCCCGGGTGGTCAGTGCACATCATAGAGACCAGTCGTTCAGCTGTTTGGTCTATTTGCATATTAGCCTTTTACTATATAGGATTACTTTGACATTCTTAGTGTTTGCATAAAAAAAAAAAAAAAAAGGAAATTTACTAGTGAATTGAAAAGGATAACCAAATGGATTTTAGGGACTTTATGGAAAATATGAGAGTGCTTCTGACTACTGAACATCTAAACAAATTTACCAGTTTTCTTAGGAAATGATAGTCTTTGTAGTGTTTCAAAGGTAAACATCCATGCAGCAGGATGGAACACCACCAGCCGCTTCATCCGTGTGCATGGAGTGAACGCCTCGTGCCCCGCTTCATCCGTGTGCATGGAGTGAACGCCTCGTGCCCCGCTTCATCCGTGTGCATGGAGTGAACGCCTCGTGCCCCGCTTCACCCGTGTGCATGGAGTGAACGCCTCGTGCCCCGCTTCACCCGTGTGCATGGAGTGAACGCCTCGTGCCCCGCTTCACCCGTGTGCATGGAGTGAACGCCTCGTGCCCCGCTTCATCCGTGTGCATGGAGTGAACGCCTCGTGCCCCGCTTCATCCGTGTGCATGGAGTGAACGCCTCGTGCCCCGCTTCACCCGTGTGCATGGAGTGAACGCCTCGTGTCCTGCTTCACCCGTGTGCATGGAGTGAACGCCTCGTGCCCCGCTTCACCCGTGTGCATGGAGTGAACGCCTCATGCCCCGTTTCACCCGTGTGCATGGAGTGAACGCCTCATGCCCCGTTTCACCTGTGTGCATGGAGTGAACGCCTCGTGCCCCGCTTCACCCGTGTGCATGGAGTGAACGCCTCGTGCCCCGCTTCACCCGTGTGCATGGAGTGAACGCCTCATGCCCCGTTTCACCCGTGTGCATGGAGTGAACGCCTCATGCCCCGTTTCACCTGTGTGCATGGAGTGAACGCCTCGTGTCCCGCTTCACCCGTGTGCATGGAGTGAACGCCTCGTGCCCCGCTTCACCCGTGTGCATGGAGTGAACGCCTCGTGCCCCGCTTCACCCGTGTGCATGGAGTGAACGCCTCGTGCCCCGCTTCATCCGTGTGCATGGAGTGAACGCCTCGTGCCCCGCTTCACCCGTGTGCATGGAGTGAACGCCTCGTGCCCTGGTTTCTGACGCTCCCGTAAGCATCCGACCACCGGCAGTTGCCTTGCTGAGGGCAACAGACACCTAACTTACAACTCAACTCGCTCTGTTTCTCTCCTACTCGGAAAACCACTGCATCATGGTACCTGTTTCAGCATCGCCATATATGCTGCATCGTCTGGTTTAAGTTCAGCATTAAATTCACAGTGTTAACAGTGAGCCGCATGTCTGGACACAGTGTTTCCCAAGAAAGATTCTGTTCAACTTCGGGTCTAGAACTTCAGACGGAAGGCAGGACCATCAAACTGAAAAAAGTGTCAGGAAATACTATGAAGTTTTCCCCCAAGATCCGTGGTCGGCAAACTGCGGTTCGAGAGCCACATGCAGCTCTTTGGCCCCTTGAGTGTGGCTCTTCCACAAAATACCACGGCCTGGGCGAGTCTATGTTGAAGAAGTGGCGTTAGAAGAAGTTTAAGTTTAAAAAATTTGGCTCTCAAAAGAAATTTCAATTGTTGTACTGTTGATCTTTGGCTCTGTGGACTAATAAGTTTGCTGACCACTGCCCAAGAGGATTCATTTTCCTCTAAACCAGTGGTTGGCAAACTCATTGGTCAACAGAGTGGCAAACCGCGAGCCGCAGTTTGCCGACCACTGCTCTAAACCAACTCTAGTCTGCTTTATCTGACCTTCCAAGATCCCGGGGAAGGATTACAAGAATTCCTTTACTACCTAGGCACTTTTTTCTCCAATCTTTCTTTCTGGAATTTAGTCCTATTTTTCTGAGTCAATTTTCCCTAATTAGTAAATTCTGATAAAATAACTGTAGAATCTTAAAGAATGTAAATGTAATAGAACATAAAATCTATAAGGAAGTGTTCCTTTGGGTTAAAAACACCTTTAAGGGGGGAAAAGAAAGAGAAACATGGGTGAGGCACAATGTAATGAGTCCCTAGGGTATGCCTGCGTGTACGCCTTGACAGCAGGGGCTGTTAACCTGGGCGTGTCTGGCATAGATCATTCTTGTGCCATGGGTGTGCTGAGGGTGGCTAGGTCTAAAAACACGATGTCATTGGACTGTGCAGGTTCATGCAGATTTCTATTCTGACAGCACACATGGTTTCCACTTGGACTTATTCTTGTCGCTTTCTCAGTAACAGACATGACAAATAAATAACAGAGGGTTTGTTTTAAACAGTTGCCTGAGTATTTATCTAAGGGGCTGAGTCTGGCCTCTGAAATCCAAGCCAAAGAAAATGCATGTTGAAGGAAGGACATGGGGAAAACCCTGGTACACGGAGTGGCACCAGGAGCCAGGCAACTGAAGGATCAGTTCAGATGTTCTAGCCAGTGAGTGTCCAACACGGACGTGCAGCTTAGAGAGAGATGCCTCCGTGGGATTCAGAACAGGAGGGGAGCTCTTTCCTGACCGTGCCCAGGCGCCATCACAACACGAATGCCAGGGTCTTATCCCTCCAAACCCCACAGGACTGCCTGCTCCTCTGTGGTGGACGCACGGATGAGGAACACAATTCTAAAGCGATAGAAACACTATTTCTGAGTACATACGGCTTGACTGCCCAAACTCGGCATGCCTCAAACATAGTGCAAAGCTAATTTGCTCCTTTTAAATTCAAGCCATTAATGGGAACCTTGGCATTTGCTGCTCATCTGCCTCTACGTTCTTTCCCTCTCAGACTCCCAAAGCCCTCCTCCAAAATACTCTGTTTGGGAGCAAAGTGAGGTGGAGGGTGACGGAATCCTGGGACAGGAGTGAAGGCAGACAAGTGGGCGACTGGGTCCCTGCAGGCCTGGATTTCAGCCTCTGTCCGCAGGGTCTCCAGCTTGCCCCTCTCTCTCCTCTTGTTCATTCCCCATTCATCTTGAAAATGTGGCTGAGCTGGAAAACACGGGTTAGGGCTCATACTTTTAAATACGGGTTAGAGCTCATACTTTTTAAAGTTGGGTGCTAGGAGACGGATGGTGCCATTCCCTCCAATCTCATTACTAACCCATTGGCAGGTGTGCAAGAGGCCTTTGACCTTGAACTTGGGACACAAAGAAGGGCGAGCTCAGAGGGCAATCTTGACTCTGTTTCTCCTTCCAGTCCCACATCTTGGTTGCGCCCCCCTCCCCCGCCCCCACTCCCACCCTCTCTGATGCAGCCACAGAGACCCGGCCGGATTCCCTGAACACATACACTTGATGCATTTGCTGCAATTGTTCTGATTGTCCCTCTTCCATGTACCCTTTCTCCATCTCTCTGCCTGGCAAACTGATTTTTAAAATTACATTTACTGAGGTAAGCCTGGCCGGCGTGGCTCAGTGGTTGAGCAATGATCTCTGAACCGGAAGGTCACGGTTTGATTCCTGGTCAGGGCACAGGCCTCAGATGCAGGAGGGAGCCGGTCAATAATTCTCTCTTATCATTGATGTTTCTATCTCTCTCTCCCTCTCCCTTCCTCTATGAAACCAATAAAAATATATTTAAAAATCTGTTGAGGTAACATTGGTTAATAACATTATATAAATTTCACATGTACGATTTTATAATAAACATCTGTATTCTCTATTGTGTGCTCACCAAGAAGTCTAGTTTCCTCCTGCCTCCACGTACCTGACCCCCCTTTTTCTCTCTTCTCCCTCTCCTCTCGTAACCGCTATTCTGTTGTCTGTAGCTATGAGGTATTTTTGGTACTTTCTTTTTGGTTCACTTGTTGCTTTTTGTTTTATATCCCACATGTGAGTGAAATCATATGGTTCTTGTTCTTTTCTATCTGACTTATTTCACTTCGTATAACACCCTCAAGATCCATCCAGGTCATTGCAAATGACACTGTTTCATCTTTTTTATGGCCGAGTAGTATTCCACTGTCTATATGTACCACTGAGCATTATTTACAAGAGCCAACACATGGAAACAACCCCAGTGTCCTTCAACAGGTGACTAGACAAACTCATCTTGACAGACCAAACTCACACAGCCTCCCCCAAACCTTTCCTGACCACCCGTCTCTGAGGTGGGCTTCCTCCTCCCCTAATCATGTTCCCTCGGAACTTAGTGCACGGATTCACCACAGTCCCAGGGGGGGAAGTGTCTGCCTCACCACCCACAGGCTCAGCAACTCAGGGACTGATGTATGTACAGATCTATACATGTTGACCTATAAATGTTTATGAAACTACAGTGTCCCATTTGATTTTCATTAAATTTACCTAAACGCTTTTTAAAGTTAACTTTCAATCACTGTTTTTCATAATACTTCAAACAATAAAAATAAATAAATAAATAAAAAGTTCATTGCAAAAACAAAAACAAAAAAATATATATATAATGCACTCCAAAAAAAGAATTCATGGAAGGGGAGGTCAGCAAAACACAGTTTTTCATTATGGAAAAGCACACAAAAAAGGTGAGTTTATTTATTCATTTTTTAAAATCTTGATTGTTGCCCTAACTGGTTTGGCTCAGTGGATAGAGCGTCGGCCTGCAGACTGAAGGGTCCCAGATTCTATTCCGGTCAAGGGCATGTACCTTGGTTGCGGGCACATCCCCAGTAGGGGGCGTGCAGGAGGTAGCTGATGGATGTTTCTCTCTCATCGATGTTTCTAACTCTCTATCCCTCGCCCTTCCTCTCCCTTCCTCTCTGTAAAAAAATCAATAAAATATATATTTTTAAAAATCTTTATTGTTGAAAGTGTGACATATGTCCCCTTTCCCCCCAGCCCCATTTACCCCTTCTCTAGCCCACCCCCACCCCTCGGCTCCAGGCTCACTTTGGAAACAGACGCCCTATTCTGAAAATGTTTAAATGATCCTGGAGTCCATTCAGGCAAATATGGAGACGGAAGCACAGAACGTCCTGTGCAAGTTCGGGGAAGACGCAGGGCCGGCCACTGACTGCCGATCTGCTTCCTTCTGCTGTCCTTACTCGCCGCCTCATTCTAAGAGGACAGTCACGGTTTAGAGGTTTCGCAGAGTGAAATAAAAATAAACGTAGAGTCAAATTTAGACATCGCGATGCTTACTTGGAACAGCAGGAGCTGCTTGGGGACACGGATCTTGCATAACACAGTCACTCCCTCAAAGGGATGCGTGCGTCTCACGAGGCTGCACAGTAAGTAACAGGCTACCTGAGGCAACGGGTGTTCAAAGGTCCAATCGAGGCAGGGAGAGGGGGCATCCTTGGGTCCATATCATTTCTATCAGTTCCCCCTCCAACGACCCCCTTTCCCCATATCTGAAAACTCAGACTAGATGCTCTCAAATCAACACAGGTATCTGTAGAAATAACCCTGATACACACAATTGCTTTAATACTGTTTTCATAAAGAAAAACTTAAGTCAACGACCACACATGAATTCTAACACGTGTGCCACATGTTAGGATTCAATCACATTTTAAAAGAGGGCTGGGTCTTAGAAGGAGCGCATTTATTTTTTTATTAATTATTCATTCAGTTGTAAAACTTTTATTGAGCACTTTCATGCCAGGTCCTGTATAAAATGCAGGGAGAAAAACAGTGAACAAGACCCAAGTACTAACTTTGAGACTACAACTTTTTAAAAGGTAACTTTCAAAGAACAGTAGTATAGAACTCGTAATTTTACCTGAGAAAAACCAGGTCTATAAAAGCCTAGTCATGATAACTACAATTTGTTCTGAAAGATTAACAAGCAGGTAATTTGAAAGTATCCCTAATAAAAAAAGCTTCTGTTTGTGTGTGTGTATATATATACATATATACTGAGTGGCCAGATTATTATGATCTCTGAACGCATAATAATCTGGCCACTCAGTGTATATCCTATATAATAAAAGGTTAATAAGCAAATTGTCCCCTCGACCAGGAGTTCAACCAGCAGGCAGGCCGGCCAACCGCCCATGTCCCCTCCCCCTGGACAGGCTTGCCGGACCCCATCCATGCACAAATTCATGCACCGGGCCTCTAATACACACACACACACACTGAGTGTCCAGATTCCAGATTATTATGCATTCAGAGATCATAATAATCTGGCCACTCTGTGTATGTGTGTGTGTGTGTGTATTTATATATGTGTATATATATATAATACATCATAGTTACACTTGAGATTGTGTGCATCAGATATTCTGGAAATACACAGCAACAAAATACATGCCAAAAAATAAACTGTTTGAAATGATGTCGAAGACCAGGCAAAGCCCATCTGACCCAAACTAAATCTTTCCTGAACTCCATGTCTTACAGAAAAAAAAATAATAAAATAATAATTCCTTAATCCTCTTTTGATCTAGACTAAGGAAAAGTGCCCTCTCCCAAAGCATTCCTATTCTAAGGTAGATATAAGTGTCTGGATTTAAATAATTTCCCTGTTGCATTAAAGAAAACATTCAAAGGGTGTGAGATATCAAGACAGGCCAATTAAATAGAGCAATAATAGATAAACTAATGGAAATAATAATTCCCCCCTAAACAAATTTTCCAGGGAGAAAGCATCTGAACATGGTATGTACTGATACTTGACAATATTTAGCACCATATGACCTATGAATAAAACAGACCTAACGTAACTGAAGCTTTTACTGAGTCTATGGCCTGCTTCATTGGCCCAACCTAATGAACGCACTCCACCTGTCCCACGGACACCATAAAAACATCCCTGTAAGCTCAGACAAGAGAGGAGACACCCAAATCAGAGACAGAGAGATTTCATGGGAAAAACATGCCTCTTAGGTACTAGCCTCGGCCACCTAACCCCTCCTCCTACCACAGAAGCGGTGCGGCTTCCTCTCAGAGCCACGGACAGGATGTCACCATAAGCTGCCCGCGCGCGGAAAACATTAGCACCTTTTCTCCTACACGGCACAACGCCTGTGCCGGTCTACAGTGCGTCAGGCTCCCGAAACATCGACACAGAAGTACAGCAGCCCGCCCGGAAAGTGGGAAGTAGGAAAAAGCGGGAGGGAGAGTATCGCCAAAAGGTTGCTAGAGGTCACGGGTAAGTGCTCCCCTCGCGGGCACTGCTGGTCATTGCCTCACACCCAACACAGGAAAGGGAACTCCGGGTGCACCCAGGGAAGCGAGAGGCGGGGTCAGGCCGCCAGCTGTTGGAGAAGTGGTTATCTGCTGTCACTTTCGACAAAAAGGAGAGGAGGGATGACCTGGTATCAACTTTAAAAACTTTATTAATCACAAACTACATACATCAAACTGAAGCTGGGCTAGCTAACCTGAGTAATTTCAAGAATACCTTTAATTTTGACTTTATTTGAGAGGAGGTTTGTTTTTATTATGAGATCATAGTCCCTTTCCAACCCTTATCTCCACATGATGAAATATTTCCCTCTCGGCACAGAAAACGAGGGGGAAAGTACACTTAAATGGGCTAATTTATCTGCACTTAACAAGAAAACTTTCTTTTCTTCCCTGACTCTTGTATAAATCTTATTATACCAGAACAGAGGCCGCAGTTCAAGGGGAAATACGTAAGAAAAAGAGGTCCCTGGTGGGTAACAGAAGTACAGAATAGTAACCTAGAAGTGATGTTTGAAAGAGCCGGGCTAAGGCCCTGGGAGAGTTAGAATAAAGGGAGTGGGATCTAGATGATGTCCAGCTGCTCCCCATCCTGAGGGAGATCGGGGGGTGGGGGGGAGGAATTCATTTAAGTAAAAGCACAAAAGATTTTAGCCGAAGGAAGAAATGCTTGACTGTAAAGGTTATCAAAAATGCAGCAAGGCAGGTAGAAAGGGCCCGTGAGTCCCAGCGCCGGCACATTTGCTAGTAGAAGAATGTCTGATGAATCCACCGGGTTAAGTGAAACGCTGGCAGGCGAGGCCAGGCCTCCATGAACTTCCGAGGCCCACGTGCTGCTGGTGAACTGTGGAAACCGTGGGCAGGGATGAAAGCAGGGAGGAGGAGAGAGAGTGGGCAGCGGAAGCTTTACATCCTGCCGTGGCCACTGCTGACTGCGAGCAGGATCCTCTCTCCTCCGCGTCTGCCGTCCTGTGTAACCGAGCCAACATCCCTTCCCAGACCCCGGGGCCTGAGGCCACCGATGCGGACCAGGTGGCTCCCTGAGCCAGCCACGCCGTCCAGGAAAAGGCAGATGTTGGATACGAGGCAAACGAGCTTCACCTGAGAAAGGGGGGACCTGGCAGGATTCCCCGCCCTCACCTACAACACGGGAGGGGCCGCCAGGTAGAAACTGACCGTGACCTCTCACGCCATCCTGCGGAAAACCACCCGGAGCACAGGCGAGCTCCTGAAACACCTCCGGCCAAACAAGGCCGGGAGGCCACGAGGAGTGAGCCTCGGCTGGGCCGGCGACAGCGTTTAAAGTCACTCAGAACCGCCAAAACCGGTTTGGCTCAGTGGATAGAGCGTCGGCCTGCGGACTGAAGGGTCCCAGGTTCGATTCTGGTCAAGGGCATGTACCTTGGTTTGCAGGCACATTCCCAGTGGGGGGTGTGCAGGAGGCAGCTGATTGATGTTTCTCTCTCATCGATGTTTCTAGCTCTCTATCCCTCTTCCTTCCTCCCTGTAAAAAATCAATAAAATATATATTTTTTAAAAAAAGTTACTCAGAACAGCCCGGCTGGCGTGGCTCAGTGGTGGGGCATCAACCAATGAATCAGGAGGTCATGGTTCCATTCTGGGTCAGGGCACGTGCCTGGCTGGCGGGCTCGATCCCCAGTGGGGGGGGGCATGCAGGAGGCAGCCGATCCATGATTCTCATCATTGATGTTTCTATCTCTCTCTCCCTCTCCCTTCCTCTCTGAAAAAAAAAAAAAAAAAAAAAAACCGTATTAAAAGAAAGAGCCTTGACTGGTTTGGCTCAGTGGATAGAGCATTGGTCTTCGGACTGAAAGGTCCCAGGTCGATTCCGGTCAAGGGCATGTACCTTAGTTGCGGGCACATCCCCAATGGGAGGTGTGCAGGAGGCAGCTGGTCGACGTTTCTCTCTCATTGATGTTTCTGACTCTCTATCCCTCTCCCTTCCTCTCTGTAAAAAATCAATAAAAAGTATATTTAAAAATAAAAAGCAAGAAAGCAAGTTCCTCAGCACACTCCGTGCACCATGCACAGCCTGCCTGGTCCTTCCCCAGCTGTGCATGACGCTGCCCAGGAGACACTCAGGGCCGCCCCCGCGGACGCCGAAGCCTCATTAGCCCCACCGCCCTTCCTGCAGGAAGCGCCTCATCGGTGTGTAATTGATGTCTCCGCCGAGAGCCCCGCGCACACGCAGGGCCACCTCACAGCACTTTTCCCTTTTGAAAAGCTCCCCCTCCGAGTGTGGCCTCGGAGGCA
The DNA here is from genome assembly GCF_027574615.1 of Eptesicus fuscus. Lineage (NCBI taxonomy): Eukaryota > Metazoa > Chordata > Mammalia > Chiroptera > Vespertilionidae > Eptesicus > Eptesicus fuscus. The sequence continues at coordinate 87,530,043 of NC_072484.1, forward strand.
GCGCAAACAAAGAGCGGGCCGAGTAAGGTTTCATTAAGTGCACACGACTCTGCCAAGAATCACACAACCAGAAACCCCGTACGGAACGGGCCCTGAAGAATAATGAAGAAAGGGCCATCGAAAACCCTCCAACGGTGGGAGTCACTACTTACCCCGGGACCTACGGCTGAGACGTAGGATGTATGTTCTCTGTAATTTCCCCCCCTCAATAGAGTCTTAAAATACTAATCCCCCCGCCAGATTGCTGCTTCCTCCCTGAAAGCCATTAGGGTTAATAACACACAGGAGCGCATTTGATCTCTGTGGATGAGAACTGTACAATCTCCAATTTCCTCATTAAAAAAAAAAAATTAAACAGAAGGGTTGCTTTTGAGTTTAAACATGAAATATAGGCGGGCCACAAAAGGAGCAGCTCGTTTTCCCGCTAATAATAATAATTTATAAAGAGAAGGTGAAGACTATCCACTGATGGTATCATTTGATATGAAATACAAACGGGGTCCGCAGCCAGCAGCGTGCCGTAAGTCAATTTAATATGTGTGAGCAAACTTATGATGCACCAATGTATTATGCTCAGAAAACAACTCAGACACACACACATACACACACACCCATAAATCTCTGACTAAAATAGCCCATAAAATTCAAAACATTTTCTTTGGGTGACACAGATCTATACTTATATTGGCATAAATGGTCATGGGTTGTCAACAAAGATATATCAAGTGATTCACCTAAATCACTCTTCGATCTCGAGAGCTAGGCTTGTAAAATGTGAAGAGTTTACTTTCTCGAGTCTGTAAGCCTCCTTCTTATTAACTTGAGAAACTGTTTAGGAGTCAAAGAAACATAACACATAACTGTAGTTCTGTGTCTTGTAAATTCTATAATCAATAATATGCCCCTTTTCCCCACACTGTAAAAATTTTAAACAAAACTATAAAACAAAACATCTTGGCAAAGCGACTCCCACTTAAAATCCAGCCGCTGGTGGCCAGAAGAGGGCCAAGGCATGGCTATTTTTATCTTCGTTCGACCGGAGGGCTCCAGTGCTACCGACTGGAATTAAGCTGCTAAGGTTCTTTTTTCTTCCCAGTTTTCGTCAAGTGCTTTCTTTTCAAATGCTTCTCCGCCGCCCCCCTTTAATTAAGGGTGCAGCCAAAGTCAATTAATCCTTGTTAATCTGAAATAACTCTTATGGTAGCAGAGGTTTATTCTTCGGAGTGCCACAAGGGGATATCACAGATTGATAGTTATTAGTATTCACCTCAATACCTCCCAATATTTCATTCCAAAGGAGAAATGGAAAAGGAGGAGGGGGATGAGATAAGAATAAAAAGAAAGAAACAGATGCTGGCGGACTTCTCTCCTCCCCCTCCTCTTGCCCTGCCCTTCCTCCCATGTCCACACATCCCCCCGCAGGCCCCACCTTTTCCCTCTGATTATATTTTCAAAGTATATTTGTACAGCTGTAAGAAGTATGGGTATTATATCCATTCTGGTTCAAGTATGTATTCTACACAGAGTAAGCAAGAAAATCACCTAAACCAGTTCAGTTTCCGGGAATGTATTATGGATTTGTGAGAAATCACGTGGCATCCCTCTTCTTCATGTGGATAAGCCAAGGGTTCCTTTGTCAAGTTCTCAAGTTTACAACTGGAACAGATTTGGACAAATGTTGTGAAGGCAAACTACATCCATGGCTCCTGGCTCACAGTGATCCCTGTGGTTCCAGCAGGCTCTCAGGGTTACACACGTCCACCCGGGCTTGCCACTTGGATGAGACATGGAACTTCTCTAAGTGTGTTTGCTCACTACTAAAAAAAATATTATAACAGAGCCTAGGAGTGACTATCTCACAGGACTGCAGTGAGGATTAAACAATATACATGTATGGAGCTTACAAAGGCTGGGCATTATAAGCACTCAATATACAAGTATTTTCAGTATCCAGGTTTTGAAAACGAATCCCAAGGCTAGGTTAATGGACTATACATGTAAGTATATCATATTTACAGGGATGAAAAATATACTTGTCCTACGAGAAGCGGTTGTGGTTTGCAATAAGATGCAAAGTGGGCAAATCAAGGAATACTCAAGGAAATAAGCTATTCACTATGCTCCCAGTGATTCCCCCAAGCAATTTCCCTAATGCAATTTCAAAGGAGAGGCCAGGAAATTCTAGTTTGGGTCACGTTGGCTGGAGATGTGTAGGGAAGTGCTCTTTTGCTGAGCACCTATTCACATTTCCAATTAGGGGAGTTTGCTTATCACACTTTGGTTTAATTGTTGGCTGAGTGCTCTCACCCTCTCCCCGACCCCATCCCAGCCACTAACATCCTCCCTCTCTTCCCTCTGACAGTCAGGATTCGTCACTCGCAAAACCTCCTATAAGCCCCTTCTTTTCTTTGCACACTCCCTTTGCATCTTAATCTACAGAACCTGGCTCGCTCCTATGGACACTTCTTCCTCCGCCCCCCTCTCAGGCAGCAGCCCCTCTCTCTTCCACACGGCTTGTGCCACCGGATTAGAAATGGGGCAGGCGGCATCCATTCCCCTCCCTGCCCCTTAGATGCCTCTAGCGTTGTAGCTCATGTCCTCAGACTAGAGTGCCGATTGCTCCTCCTCATTGTACTTACCAACGAACTCCTGCACGACTCCCCTTCATGGTATGAAGATTTTAGCTCCTAAATGGCATACCCTTTCCATGCTAGTTCTACCACAATCGTCTGTTTCCATTACCCACACAGGTGATCCTGTAATATTGTACGGCAGGACCACCCTTTGCAAGAGGAGTGGGAAACCCCAGGCCCACGGGCCGCGTAAGGCCCGAGAAATCATTTGGTCTGGCCCTGCCAAGGCCTTAGTGGTGAGTTAATTAAATGTTTGACCCAAGAGAGCAGGCTAATGTTAATGTTGATATATCTGTATGGCCTGTGAATGATGTTATAAGTATCCAAATGGCCCTTGGTAGGAAAATGGTTCCCCACCCCTGCTTTACAACATCTAGCTTCCTCCCACTAGACCCTGTTCCAGGACTAAGGTGGGGCAATGGCGGGCAGCTGACTTTCAGCTACGGATGCCCCCTCACCCAGGCCACTCTGAAAAGCAGGTGCACACACTGTCTGACCCCTCAGGACAGCCTGAAACCGAGCCTCCACCTTTCCTCTCACTTCAGGCATATATCCCACAACGTTACCCCGAACTCAACTGAATACACCTGAATACACTCCACTCTCCCATCACCCGTTCTTCTAACTCATTTTCTCTGTAACAGCAAATCCACACAAAGATGCCTCCCCCTTTCACACCATCCCTCCCACACAGGGTCTTCACCCACCCCCTCAACCAGCTTCAATTCCACGGAGACTGATCTTAACTACCCTATTTCATGCACCCTCACGTCCCTTGCCCCTTACTCTTTTAATCATTGACGCCTGGCAAAATCCCAACTCCAGTCAAATCCAACGCTGTGCCTACTCTGGACTTGTTCAGTGGTCGGTCATGAACTTGACAGAAAAATGCACAGCCATGCTGACTGGTCTCATTCAATTCAGGATTAGCAACTTTAGGAGTATCCTTCATGATGTCAGACTCTAGACAAACATTTCATATCTTCTCCTGAAATCTCTACAAAACTATCTTTCCTTTCCTCACCCTTAGCTGATGAGTATGTTTCCTATTTCACTGAGAAAAAGAAGCAAACTTCTACAAGCCCTCTCCCACATGTACTCACCTACCTTTATTTCTAGCCAAACACCCTGACATTTCTGACTGCTTCCTTAGAGAACCTCTCATACTACTAAATAAGACCTATCTCCTCATCTGTTTAAAAGGTCCTATTTCCTTCCCCGCCGGTGTGGCTCAGTGGTTGAGCACTGACCCATGAACCAAAAGGTCCCCTGTGATTGCTGGTGAGGGCACATGCCAGGGTTGCAGGCTCTATCCTCAGTAGGGGTGTGCAGGAGGCAGCCGATAGACGTTTCTCTCTCTCTATCCCTCTCCCTTCCTCTCTCTCTAAAACCAATAAAAACATATATAAAAGACCCTATTCCCTCTCATCATAAGCACATGGCAGTGGGATACCCTCCTCATTATCAAATTCTCCTCCTCACCTGGATTTTTCCATCAGTCTACCGTTATTTTAATATTTACCTCTCATATTAAAAACCGTTTCTCTTGGCTACACTTTCCCATTTCCCTCCTTCCCTTTATCTCAAAAATCCTGAAAGAATTGTCCATGCTTGGGGTCACCAATGCCTGTTCTCCCATTCTCCTGAGCCCACTCCACTCAGGCTTGTGGTCTCACCAGTGCACAAAAAGCGTCCTTGTCAAGTTCAATGTTAGCCTCACAAAGCTAACCTGATAGCTATTTCTAAGTCTTCATTATACGTTGACATATCAAAAGCATCTGACACAGGCGAGTCGGTTCCTCCCCAGAAACACTTTCGTCCCTCGGTTTCCAGAACAGACCACATGTTCTCCTGTCCGTGTATCCTCAGCCTCATTTGCTGGTTCCTACGGTCCTGGGTCCTGCTAACTTTTTAACATTCAAGTCCCCTGGAGCGTAGTCTTTGGACCTCTTCTCTTTCCTATTTTCCTTCAGTTTCTTAGTGATCTCATCCAGTTTCTTGCCTTTGAATCTCATCTATCAACTGACCATTTTCAAATGTACATCTCCAGCAAGGGTTTTCCCCTGAGTTTAAGACAGATAAGTCCAATTATTTAACATATCAGTCTGGTTGTTGAAAAATGTTAACATTTCAACATACTCAGTATGTCCCAAACTAAGTTCCTGATCAATAACCCCTGCCCCAAAGCGATTCTCTTGCAGAGTTGCCATCTACGTTAAAGACAATGCTATTCTTCTCTTTGCTCACACTCAACCCTTGGAGTCATCTCTAACTCTTCTTTATTTCATAACTGCATTAAGTTCAGAATTTTCTATTGGATCCACCTCCATATGTATCCAGAATCCAATCACTTATCATCACATGCACTGCTGTTTCTCTTATTCAAACCACCATCACCTCTTCTCTAGATTATGACAATAGCTTTTTAACCAGTCTCGCGCTTTTTACCTGGTTAACATATACCTATATCTATCTACATGCATATATAAATAGATAGAGGTGGAGACACATATCTATATGCCTTATCTATATATATTGCACTGAATGATCCTAAGGGAGATCATTGTCTCGTTAGCTCAAAACCCTACAATGGTTTAACATCTCATTCAAAACAGAAGCCAACGTCAAGGCACTATATGGTCTGGCCTATAACTTCTCTTACTTCCTATTTTACCATATTTTGCCCCCGTCTCCCCTTTGCTCTTTCTGTCTCCCAACCACCCTGGCCTCTTGTTGTTTCTGGAACATTCTATGAACTCTCCTGCCCCAAGACTTCTATAATTGCTGATGCCTCTACCTAAAACTCTCTCCCATTAAATATCTTCTCCCTCACTCCCATTGGGTCTTTTCTCAAATGTACCCCACTTTTATTTCCTTATTTATGCTGCCCCATATCACTTGTCAGCATTGAATAAGCTATAAATTTTACATATCTGGTGTTTTTTAAAAATTTTTTTATTGATTTCAGAGAGAGGAAGTGAGAGAGAGAGAGAGAGAGAGAGAGAGAGAGAGAGAGAGAGAAATAGAAACATCAATGATGAGAGAGAAACATCGATCAGCTGCCTCCTGCATGCCCTTACTGGAGATTGAGCCGACAACCCAGGCATGTGCTCTGACCAGGAAATCAATCCAATGATCTCCTGGTTCAGAGGTCAATGCTCGACCACTGGGCCACACAGGCTGGGCTCCATATCTGTATGATAACTGTCTCTCTTTACCAACATGAACATCCATGAGTGGTCTCTTTCTGTTCTGGATTTTCACTGTTGTGACTGCAATGTCAAGAGCAGTCCTTGGCACTCAGTAAAAGCTCAGCATATATGTTGAGAGAGACAGCATTCAAGCGCTGATGCAAATGGGTAGTACAACTAGAGGGGTGACCCACTAAGGTTCCCCTTTGTTCAGTTGAAGGAGGAGAGTCTGCCCCCTTCACCAGCCTTCCAGGAAGCCAGACATTGCTGAGAATCGCTGATTAACCACAGGACCTGCCAAAGCTCACAGTACAATTTCAATGGTGGTGGGTTGAGTTTTCAAAAAGGTATAGGATTAGGGACATCAAATTCAATGAAAGTTAATTGTGGGGGGGGGCGGGGAATATAACTGTACAAGGCTTATTTCAGCCATCTGACTAAGACAAGACCCTGTGTTTCCTACATTGATTCGCAATCTCTGCTGCAGATGGGGTAGGTGCTGAGGCAGATTCCATCTCAGGGGACCGTCAGAGAGCACACCAGCCTAAAGGCAGGGGTGCCCAGCACCACACAAAGGGACTCCTATGGCCGATAATAACACGCACGGCGTTGGCTATCAGTGAAACACATCGTTTCCACAATTATCCCTTAAGGTTTGTCTGTTTAAGGAAAAGAGACCGATTCCTACGAGTCCACTGACAGGGGCTTTAAGGACACAACCTTCCTCCCCAAATCACCACCAGGGTCCACCTGTGGGACCAGTGGGTAGCAAGTGGAAAATAATTACAGCAGCTTTTGTGGAACACAACTTTGCCAGAACGGCAACACAGAAACCACACAGACAGCAGAATCCCATGCATGTGGCTGGAGAAAGGTGCAAGGAACTCACCTGGAGAGCATTCAGGGCTGGAAATGCCCCCCGAGAATCGGAAGGGCTGCTTACTTTTCAACAGCATCTCACAAGAACACGACTTATTTGGCCCTTGTTTCACTCTGAGGAATGTTAACACTAAGCTTATTACGGACAAACCTGGAAACGAAGCTATTATAAAACTACTGTGATGTCAAGCACCATCAGACGTAAACCCCCGTCATGCTCAAGCCGCACATCAGACTAAAACCACCGGGTACCCTCAGATGACCCTCTCGCCTTGCATGAGAAATATGCGGATAACACTCAAAATTACTCAGGGGAAATCCATCCCAAATGAAAATAGAATAAAAACAAAAAGCCAGAAACTGTTCACTCTTCTGAGGTACTAACCTTTTGAATCACAGGTGTTTGATGATAAATCTAAGTAGGTGGTAAAACCTTAGAAGAAAATGGTACCTACAGGGCTAGGGAGTCCAGTTAGCGAACTGCCGGAGTTCTATATAACTTGTAAGGGAACAGGGTTTCCCTCCTGAAATCCATCGCACTGACCTCCGTTTCCTTCCCCCCGGGCGTTGGCTTCTGCCATTTCTGTGCCATCCACTTCCGACTCGCAGCCTAAATCCAGCGTCCCCTCAGCTGGGCAGGACGACTCCTCTTTCTATATCGTTTTAAAAAATGATTTACAGAGATGTATTAGCAACTGAAAACATTCAGCACACTTTCAGAATCCTAAAGCATTATCACATTTACTTGTCATTTGAAATTTTAACACTGACTTACTGTTTAATGTAAAAGCACACCTTAAAAAAACAACACTGGCCCTAGCTGGTTTTGTTCAGTGGATAGAGCGCCGACCTGTGGACTGAAGGGTCCCAGGTTCAATTCTGGTCAAGGGCACATGCCCAGGTTGGGGGCTTGATCCCCAGTAGGGGGGAAAGGGTGCAGGAGGCAGCCAATCAATGATTCTCACTCATTATTGATGTTTCTATCTCTCCCTCTCCCTTCCTCTCTGAAATCAATAAAAAAATTTTTTAAAAAGAAAATGTATTTATAAAAACAACAACAACAAAAAAAACTGGGCAAGGCCCATTGCCACAGCTGAGTTTTTGGATGACCTTTTAAAATCCATACAAAATCCATTCCCCTTTGACATACGTTGTTTTCATTATATTTTTCAATTCTACATTCTCTCTGATGTTAGGCAATGACTTCACGACTCAGAATTTTAATCAGTAAATGAAACACCCAAGTAGCTACAAAAAGCAACTAAAATAATGCAAGGTTAACCTGTAGTTATTTTCTGAGACACACACACAGTAACAAGAGCTTAATGCTTAGTAGCTGAGAATCTTCGTTTCTTTGCCAGGTATAACTTTTAACATTCAAAACAAAACCTTCTCACAGGAAATTAATGAACTTTAAACGTAATCCATCATTTATGAAAGCGGTGACTTCTTTTTAATTTGTAAGAAACAATACACTGCTTTCACTCCATGCAAGGCCCATGGGCACTGGGAGACCACGGGAATTCTGCATCTTAGACGGCGTTTCCCATTCCAGTGGAAAATGGGAATTGCGCTCAAATAACGAAGACTCAGATATCTGCAGCTCTCTCTTCTTCTCACATAACAGATATGCATTGTGAGTAAACCTGAGTGGAGATCCCTGTTTGTTTTAAAAGCCAAGTAACATTTAAATCAGCAAGTTTTCAAGGAGAATGGAGAAATGTCTTCTTTTTATGAAACACAGGAAGGCATCAGGTGTGCAGCCATGTCTCCACCGTCGGCCATGAAGTCAGATAGTCTGTGGCAACTGCGATCATCTTGAGCTCTTGGCTGATGATCCATGGCACCCGTCCATGTAGATTTTTAGGAATCAAGAATGCTAAGAAAGCCACAGCTATTTTCCATTACCATATGTTAGGCTGCAACCACAGATATGTTTTCCTTAAAGAAAAATGTCGTTGTTTATTCTTAATATGAAATCATTTTTAAGACATCTGAAAACATTTACGAGGCATCGAGGGCGTTCTTCTAACCTTTACCCAAATCTAATTTTCTTTACCTGCCCATGTCGGGGGGAGGGGGGGGGGGAGGAATAAATGCATGGTACACAGTAATAACAGACATAATATGCACAACAATGCCACTTACTTTGAGAGCATAGAGGCCTGACTTTCCAGGGATCTTGAAGAAGGTTCCATCCCCTATCCGAGTGCTACTGTGGAGCATGGCATTCAGACAGGCTAACGGAGAAGTTCCACTAGAAAACAAAAGTGCGTGAAAATGAAGCAGTCTGAGGCGCAGCTCCTGTGGCAGAACTGTTCTCTGGTCTCTTAAAAAAAAAAAAATCCTCTTGCATGCCTTTTAAAAATATCCTCCCAACCCTGAAAACATCTACATTACAATAACAGGCCAGTCCAGTGAGCCAAAGTTAATCAGATGCATCTGTCTTATAGGCTCCAGGCAAGTCTCCTGAATTGGAATTATGCTTTTATTCATAAAGCAACCAACACTATATTTCAAAGAAACCAAAGCCCAAACGTTTATGTGGTGCTATTTTGCAAATAATACCAGGAAGCCTCGGTATTTAAATATGACAGACAACTTGATGGTTGCGCTTGAATGATCAAATAAACCCAAGTTCAAGGACAGTTCCGTCTTATAGGTTGAAAAGCAACAAAAGAATAATAAGAAACCCGGGAAGGACTGATTTGAAATTATAAGCATTTAAGTCACTCATGGGATTGCATTTCTCACAAGGATAAATAAAAATTTATATCTGTGTTTATATCTCTGACACATCTTCAACAATAACATCCTTTTCTCAGATTTGTCACATAAAGACATGTGCGCTTGGGAGTTCTGCCCAGCTAATAATAATGTTCTGTAGGGAAGATGCAAGTGACTCAATTATGAAATCAACAATTTTTTTTTAAAAAAAGAACTCTAACAGTATTAAACTAGTGATTAAAAATACCGAAGCCCATATGTGCAAACATTACTGAAAAGTACTCATCTACATAGAGAGATGTTTATGAAATGTAAGACACATATGTATTTACTGGGTTAGACTTTAGAGATTTATTTTGTGTTTTGTTTGCAAACCGATATCTTTGCAAACTAGAATTTAGAGCCAGACTTATTACTTTCATTTACTTATGTTCCCATATACATTTTACTCCCTAATATGCTAAAAGACCAATGAATGGTTGAGCCAATATTGATTAGAATCCCTACCCCACCCTAGTCACCTCTCAGGTGAAATATTTGGGGACAAGAGGACCTTTAAGATAATAAGGTTTAAATTTTTTATTTTCTGTGATAGAAACATAATTTTGCATTACTGAATTAAAAGTTTCCCCAAAGCCACCATTATCAAATCTCTTACTTAGCATGGAAAGCCACCAATAAAATGAAAGAGCCATATTTGCTGAGTTGCCACAACACACTTAATAGCTAGTCAGCATATACACACATCCTGGTCCTAACGGTTTCTAAGTATTATAATAACAAGAGCATCTTTATCACTTTACACAGCAGCTCTCTGTGCCAACATGTCAATACGATTCCACTGGGCTTGACAGGAAGCGAGAGCCCTCACATAAACGTGGCCGCGGAACAATGCGGCTGCAACGCTGAAGTCCACATGGTTAGAATGCTGCGTGTTTATGCAATGTCTTCCCTCGTGAACGTCGGCAAGCTCCCAGCCTCATTATTTTCCTTACAAAAGATTTTCTGCTCGTATTTAAAGTAGGCCAGGCCTACTTTGTAAAGTGAAATACATTCATCTCCCCAGAAATGTCTGCTCATGAATAAATTCCAGATAAATGATGCTATACATGTTATACTGAATACTTCAAAATATATATTTTTTATCATTATTCTCTTCAGGCAAAAGCACGGACTATCGGAAGCCGGGAATTATGATGCCAGATTTGTGGAGTTTTAATTTAGTGAAACTGTCAGAAACACAGATTTCCTGTACAGCCTTGGCAAGGGGATGTTAACATTACAAGTAAAATAGAATCCAATACATAAAAATGATACAATGTAGACTTTAAAAAACATAACTTAATAAAATTGTCCTCTTAACATCCACCCTCATGCACATTCTTCCTGATCTTTATTTCTAAGGTCTTAGCACACACAATTCCAAGAGCTCAGATTTAGAATATTAAAGAATAACATAGCGTTGACGACAGCTAAAAAAACACAGAACAAATATAATTTAACATCACTATTAATTTTTTCTAAGGTACAGTAAACAAAAGATAATTGAAGATAAATTGACTATTAAATAGCAGTTTAATGCTATGCTTGTTGCAAACATAAGTGGTAAGCACCCAGTTTCAGATAAATAATAAGCTCTGTTGAGCATAAATATATTATTTAATTATACTGTTTATTAACTCAATAAACTCAAGATTCACTATAGAAATATTTAAAAATATGTAATTCACCATCTCCAAAAGTCTCGATGACTTTTTTTGCTCATATTTAAAGTAGGCCAGGCCTACTTTATAAAGTGAAATATATTCATCTCCTCAGAAATATCTGTTCATGAATAAATTCCAGATAAATGATGCTATGCATGTTATACTGAATACTTCAAAATACTAGTACATATATTTTTTATCATTATTCCCTTCAGGCAAAAATACAGATTTTTCCTAAAACAAACATGAAATTTGTTTTATTTCCAAACCCTACAACATTTGCCTTTGAGAAGAATCAGAAAACACTTTACAAAGGCAAACTTGGCAACTCAAATCACTGGCTGCCTGGTCACTTAGTCTTATGCATGTCAGCGGCAATTCTTTACAGAAAAGTAAACCTTATATGATGTTTCCTTTAAAACAGTAAAACATTAGCATATATGTGCAGAATTTACATAAAATAGTGCATTTTAAAAGTCTTTCAGACCATTTACTTATAGCTGTTCTTCTCAACAATTCCATAAAGCCTAGGAAATCGGGACTGCTTTTCCTGGAAATGAATCTTAACTCCAATTGAATAGGAATAAATAAAAGTATTATTTATATATTTTTATATTCACACAAAAAACACAACAGCTAGCAAGCATGCCTTGGCCTACTTTAAGAAAAAAATATACATAACAGATATATATATAGATAGATATATAGATATATATATACACACACACATACATACACACACACACACATATATATATCACAATGATTTACTGTGGGTATAAAAGATGTGTTATATGTGTTAAAAGTCTAGCATGCACACCTTCTATGTGACATTTCCTATTTTTAATTTAAACCTTTTATTCATCCTAAATGTAAGGGTTAATAACCTCAGTCAGAATTTAAAAGTTAAAGATGCTATAACATATAGGTGTGTGTGCATATGAAATAATAAAAACCAATAATTTAACCAAGAAAAAAAAATCTCTGAAATTTCAAAAGTTACTTACTTTCTAAAAAGATGAATTGGAAGAATCATCCCGATTTATGAAAGGAAACCAAGGGGAAAAGAAGAAGAAAAAAAAAACGTTAGTTTTCTAACTTAAAATGCAGCTTTGCATCTTATCATTTCAGTAATGGAACAATGTATAAAAAACACACCAACTCAGATCTGGCTGCTGTCGGGAGGGGAATACCGAGGGGCTGGGGTCAAAGGTGGCTCTTACTTTCTTCCCTAACACTTCTGGAACATTTTCATTTTGTCCACAGTGCACGGGCATTTCCACACAGGAATATAATTAGAAATAAGTAAGGAAGAGAGCATTTGTCTCTGATGCTTTTTTTTCTGCCATTGCCCATACCTGGGCCCTTCCCTGTGCACCTGCCAGGGTGGACATACAGCTCACTCTACGTGTTTGTTTTTCTCCATCGATGGTAGCATGTGGAGCCTTCTGGTTTGTTTTCATTTCCCGCAACCCCTGGAGCAGAACGGGGGTGGAATTTGGAGGCAGGGGAGCAGGCATAATTTAAACTGTCTAGACATCAAAGAACCCCCAGAGGTGTTTGGCAGAGACCGTGCTGTGTGAAATACTGAAAAACCATCGCTTTATTACATCGAATTGATGATGGAGCACATAAAATTTTACTAATAGTGCACACTTAGTAAAGGGAATGAATGGCCTATCTATTTCACTAATTTTAAGAACGAGGAAGAATACCTGGGAAATGAAATTGGAGGAATATTTGCAGACATAAAAAAAATCATGATTGTGGCCTTCCTTCCCTTTGTCTATGAAATAATAATGCTTTCAAGCAGTATTTAAATAACACAAATCTTAAGTTACTTTATTTTATTAAGTATCTCAATAAAAATTTCAGATGAAAACTGTTCCCTGAAAACATTTTTAAATCTAATCCTGAACAAGGTAAGTCTAAAAATTCAACAAATTCAAGAAACTTATTAAGAAGCATTATTAGACAGTTTCTGTACTAAGTGCTACTAATATAAATTAATAGATACAAGTATATGCTCACGCTCCTTTCATAAAATTAATAATAGGTCATTTCAAGTATTTTCAGTGTTGATAGCTTAGAGAAAGTACCTTAATTATATTTTAAGAGGAAATTATGTAGGGCTCTGGGGTGCAAGTAATGTTTTATTTAGTTCTTACTACAGATGTGTTCACTATGTGAAATTAAATTACGATTTGTGCATTTAACTTTATGTTAGACTTCACACACACAAATTTTAATGTTGTAAAAGGAATAATCAACTTGGATTATCTTTTCATTTACATATTTAATAGGCATGTCATTACTAGTGGAGGAAATTAAACTATTTCTACCAATAAATGTGGAAGACTCCTAAATGCACATATGCACAGTGTACGTCACTTGATAAATCATTGAAAACAACCCTAGAAAGTCAAGGCCAAACTACCTTCTTACTCTTGATAGAAATTACTGCTAGTCTGGAACTCCCTAAAATTACTGAAAATAAAAACTTAAAGGCTACAATCCTTTATATACGTTACCAGAATAATCCTTGCACATAAAATGTTAACCCAAAAATGACCTCTCAAAAGGTCACTAATAAGAGTTTTTAATAAGCACTGAAATATAAGGATTAACAAAAATTAAAGTTTAAAAACACAAAAGTAGATAGGAATAACCAATTAATTCAAGAGATAGGTCATATTTTAAAGGAAGATATTTTGCCCATTTCTATGTTAAGAATATAAACATGATTTTCAATATTCTACACATCTCTAATGTAAAGTTATAAATGTAGTCCCAATATTTTTTGAGTTGGATATATGGAGGCAAGAAATAATTACCCAATGACATAAGTTGTACAAGTCTTAAATTTAGTGAAACAATTACAGACTCCAAGCCCAAGCAATATATCTCTGATTGGCTTGAACAATTATTCTAAGAAGATATTTTTCTTGAATATAAAGACATTTGAACTTAGACCTTTTATTCACTTTACTGACATTACAAGCTACCACTAGATCAATGGCAGTGATTAGTACAGCCTTAGTCACTAAACTGACCTTTCGTTTTAGGAGACAACAATTCCTAAACAGTAATACAAGGACAAAAGTTTGGTTAGTATTAATTTAGAATAGCATCTACAAGGAAATTAAGAAATAGCCCTATAAAAGTATAAACTAAAACATATAATCTAAATTATAATTTTAAAGACCTCCAACTAAAATATGTGGTCTTTAAAAATATAGTCTTTCACATATGAATCAAATTGAACATAACTTATTCAGTAAAGGCAGAGAGAAGAAAATAAAAATAATATATATAATATATTATTATAGCTACCATTTATTCAGTATCTCTAATGTGACTGAGCTTTTACAACTACCATCAATATTCCTTACAGCCACCAAAAAAACATAAGCATGATTCCCATCCAGTTTGCAGGTGTAACAGCGGCTGAGAGGTTGAGAATCTTACTGGAGTCAAATAACAACTAACTGAAACAGCTAAAATTCAGATTCTACTCCGATTCCAAAGCAAATGCCCTTCCCACTATCCCACGTTCTCTCTCCACAGATCCACAGAGTTGCCTTCCCCACCTAAGGAGCCTTGGATACTTATATATATACATATACATATATACACATACATATATGTGTATATGTATACGTACACACACACACACACACACACATATACATATTTAGTTCTTGAAGGGAAGGTGTAAAGGAAAGCCAGATGCTGGCGAAAGGTCAGGTGGTTGGCTCCATCCTCGCTCAGTGATGCCTACAGCAATGACTCCCCCAGGATAAATGGCAGGTACCCTAAAGAAAGCACGACGAGGCTGCAGCGATCCCCACTGTGGGCTCTCTCCTTCAGGTGAGGCTTCCTCTGGAAACTAAGGAAGAAAGGATTCTGAGAGGCTGAGGTACAGAACTGAGATTCCCTAATCGCATGAGATGCCTCCTTGTAGAATTGAGTCACTAGAAAATAACACTATCCACTAAATGGGTAATCATTTATTAAGCACATTATATATGTCAAGCTAGTGTTGAAACAAACTGGCCCTCTGACAAGGGCTTGGCACGTGAAAGAAACGCAGGCTGAGCTGAGCTGGACTCTGAACACACACGAGGTGACAAGGGATGCAGGGAAGGGAGCCTGGAGGCAGGTGGCACAACAAGCAGCAGCCATCTGGAATTTAAATGTTGTCCCCGGCTTATCCCGAGGAGACGACTGGGATGGGACCGTGCGCACATTTCTAACGCCGACTCCGGGGGCAGCCAGCCCACGGCCATCGCTGGCTCCTTGAGACTCTAGGCCAGTGGTCGGCAAACCGCGGCTCGAGAGCCACATGCGGCTCTTTGGCCCCTTGAGTTTTTAGCAAAGGCCAGCTGAGGAGTACCCTAATTAAGTTAATAACAATGTACCTACCTATATAGTTTAAGTTTAAAAAATTTGGCTCTCCAAAGAAATTTCAATCGCTGTCCTGTTGATATTTGGCTCTGTGGATGAATGAGTTTGCCGTCCACTGCTCTAGGCTACGTTCTCCCTGCTGCAGTCGCAAAGAGAATACTTTCAATTAGGACGAAATATGTGTCTTCCAAAACACAATTCTGAATTTCATATATTACGGAAGAGGCCTTGTACTTATATTTGGTATGATCAGTTAGTTTCATATAAAAAATGTACATTTCTACGTCCTACTTGTAGCGACCAGGACTCTCCCATCTTGTGAGCTATGGCTAATCCTGCAGTATTTCCAAATGTGTTCTATGGGATGTTAGTCCCACGTGATGCCCCCCAAAAATTACCAAATGAGTTTCGGAGAAGCAGCATGCGGCATCCTTTCCTTGCAAACTCACCAAAACACTAAAAATATAGACTAATGTTTCTGAGGAACCCTGCTTAACTCAAGAAACATGCATAACTCCGTGTTTCCTAAGCATATTTAGTAAAAAATCCCCCATCAAAATATTTGACAACATCCCCTATTACGGTATGCCTAGAAATATACCTGGGGAAATGCTATGCTATATTTATGATTAGGATCATTAGGAAAAAGTGCCTAGCAGTTATACTCCCAGGAGTGTTTAATTTTATCAGCCAAATGTTTTTAAAACTTAAATATACAAAATATCTGTTTCTCTGTGAAAAAAAAAAAATAATGCCGTGTGGTGATTATTTTTCCCTGTGTAAATTCGTAAAACTGAAAATCATGTCCAGGAACTTTAAATAGCATTGAAAATGTTATAAACAGTATCCACATGTAATTGAAGGCACTGTATATTTGCAATATTGTATTACCAACATAAAAACCACCCCAGCCCTCGACCCCCCAGGGGAGACCTGCCTCCTGAGTCCCTATTCCTCTCGTCAGTGACGGCCACCATCCTCAGCATCCTAGGGCTGAAGCATTTCCCACACGCCCAATGATTCTGCCTCAACTAAGTTGCTCTTCTGTAGGGAGCGGCTATAGGGTTAAGCCTGGGACTGACCTGTTGGCAAAGCCACAAATGAGTCCCAGATTAGAGGGCACAGCCCTCTTAGCATAATTAAGCTTGACCTTATGACCTCCCTAGATCCTTCCTGGGTAGCTAATGGGCTGTGGGAGGTGCAGCAAGTGCTGCCAAAACAAATGAAACTCACAAGAACATTGTAACTATGGTGACCACTACCTTGTTTACCTCTGGCTATAAAATAAAGGCTCAGCTTGCCCTCTGGATCTCTCTCTCTCTGTGTGGCCTCAGCCAGGCACAGGAGATCCACCAAGCCCCAGCTGTATTCTCTTTGTCTTTGTCTGTCTTTTCTTTAATCCTTCGCTGGCCCCCTCCCCCCTCAGGCTCACTGAACCCTTGGCTATGCTGGCCCAGCACAATCTTCAATTTACATATCCTCTTCCTCCAAAAATCTTTACATCACAAAGACAGTTCTAGAAGCTCCCTCAGGCTAACTCTGCTTTCATACCTCCCTGCCCCAATTCAGCCCATCCATCGGTACCAAAGCAATGTTCCTATTAAAAACAAATAATAAACAAAAGCAAAAACAAAACTACCCCCCCCCCCCCCAAAAAAAAAAATACTGCTCAGGCTCTTCCGGCCACACCACACGCTGGGTTTTTATTAAAATAACTTTATTTATTTGACTTTATTTATTTAATCGGTGGTTTTCACTGTCCATGAAACAAAGGAAGCACGAACTCCTCCGCTGGCATTGGGGCCCTAGCATTACAGTGCACCTGGCACCTAGCTCATCTTCATCTTCCCCAGCTCTCCGATTCCGCTCCCACTCTCAGACTGTTCTCCCAGGATCCGAACCAAGGCAGCCAACCTCGCGCCTCCATGGTTTCCCATCTCTGTTTTGGCTCATGGGAAACCGTCCGCCTGGAAATGCATGCCACTCCCACTTCCATTTACTCCTCAGAATAAACGTCTCAACTGCCCCCTGGATGGTGACACCTTTAGTCACAGCCCTGTACTGCAGTCTCAACACTGTGCCTCTCTTTCCTGGCTTCTTTTCATCCACAGTTTTTACACTCCTAACCTTCCTGCCCTTGAGACTTCCAACAAGTCTGGGAACACCACAGGGGTTAGGCATACATTGATTTATCTTTGTAGTGTCTGACGGGCAATCTCAATCTACTCAAAAGGTGTCGGCTGAAGTGAATTTAAACACTGTTATAAAAATTGCTACAATCATGGATCTGTGGGCATCCAGCACCTTCAATGAATATCATCTATATCCTATTTAAACTCCTGACTACAATCATGCGTGCCAATCACCCTGCAGAGGACACAGGCTACGAGGCTGATGTTTGCACTCCCTGCATTCCATCCCGTTAGGGACTTTCCTTCCTCGGTGACGATTCCAGGGCAGCCATCCACGAACTGGTCCTGGTTTCCCAGCAGGAAGGCTAGCAAGCTTGAGCTATCCCCAGCAGTGGGAGTGGGAGTATATTTGGGGAACTGATGGAGAAATAAAGGGAAAGGGAACACATTATTTTCAGTAGAAACATAAGCTGGAAAAGTCCAAAAAAAAGGCTGGTGCCGACCTCTGCCTCCAGGAGGAATGACTGCTGAGAACAAAGCTAACCAAGGGAAGGCAGAGCGACACGAGGAAAGAGGGGGAAACGGTCATTACTTGAGCTCTGCATTATCTAGTCACATTGAAGACCACCCTACTGGCTGTCCAAGGTAACTAAACCTGTACGTCCTCTGCTTATTTTAGTTTTGACACTTGACTACGTGATTTATGCACACTGACCTCATTTTTCTAGGCCTCAATGTTCTCATCTGTCCAATGAGTTTAAAACACGTATGCTCGAAAGCTCTACTGGTCCCTTTCTGGCTAAGAGTTGAAGGGCAATTAATAATGGTTTGACTATTGGCTTGCTCATCCCAGCCACGCTGCCTACCTTGATAATTCTCTGTTCTCCTCTCTTCCTACTCATTTGTCAAGGTTCCCATGCCTTCTAATAACCCCTCTAGGACAC
Organism: Eptesicus fuscus; assembly: GCF_027574615.1. Taxonomy (NCBI): domain Eukaryota; kingdom Metazoa; phylum Chordata; class Mammalia; order Chiroptera; family Vespertilionidae; genus Eptesicus; species Eptesicus fuscus. The sequence goes on from NC_072484.1 coordinate 87,548,662, forward strand.
AAGGATCATCTCTGAACCTCTGCAATATCACAGCCTGCCCTACGATCGTAGAATTTAGTCCTGTGCCGGCTAATACTGTACGCCTGGGTGGCAACCAGCTCCCGAGGACTCCAAGCTCCTTAAGATTCTCTGTGACCCCCTCAGAGGCCCTGCCAGCCTCGGACTCTCAGAAAACACGCAGGGCTGTCGATAAGCTAACGTTTCACAATTTACAGAACAGGACAAAACTTGAAGCTTGGCAGTACCAACTACTGGTTGAGAATGTCCAGAAATAGAACCAAGAAATACTCCAGTGAGAATGTAAATTGACACAACCAATTTGGAAAGACATCTGGCAAAATCTAGTGGGGGGGGAAAGTGTGCATGCTCTGCGGATCAGCAATTCCACCTTTTGCTATGGACTCTAGAAAAACTAACACCCACAGAAACACTATTAGTATGTTTTAGGGAAGCAAGAACTGTCAATCAACTAAATGTTCATCAACAGTTACAGCTCTATAATATACTTTTCCCTGTATATTCACAGCGAAACTCTACAGTTCTGAACTATGCTAGTATACTGCACATCTATGACACTGGTTGCCCCTGAGGAAAGAAGTAAATCAAAGAAACGTCAGCTTTTTCTGCTACACGTTATTTAAAAGAAATTCAAAGCAACTCTGACAACATGTCCACAAACTGCTGACTTCAGCTGGTGGTCCTTGGTCTATGCTGTTACTGAAAACTTTCCAAACCTAAACTAAAACTGTGGGTGCTTTTCTTCTTTTATCCACAATTTGGCTTCTCTCTACTCCAGCGATATTCAACCGATGTGCCGCAAGAAAACTTAAAACATGTAATACCTGCCTATTTAGGCAGGGGCGCGGACCCCTTTTCCCTTATATCGTCAAATAACAAAATGACAACAGCCAACACATCAACAGCCATCGGTGTGAATGAATCAAAATTATACCTAGTGTTTGTCAGGTTGGTAAACAATGTATATTTTGGTGTGCCACAGAAGTCTGGTAATTAGTTTATGTCTGCCATGAGATGGAAAAGGTTGAAATCGCTCCTCTATAACCTATCAGATTCGTCCCTTGTTTCAAGTGATGTTCATGTATAGACATTTTTACGCAAGCAAACAAATACCTACATGGGAATTATGTACAGAGTGCACAGGTACATCATACGGAGTTCAAAGTCCCTCTCAACTACCCCGGACCGCGCCCACTGCTTCGGAAGCAATGGCCATTGAAGATTTATCATGTTTCCTCTAGGGCTGTTCCTAGTTTGCATTTGTATATGCATGCATTCAACTCTATGATTTGGTATTTTACATTTATTCTCAGGAAAATGACTGATTTGAGCTTATTAAATTCCAAAAGTTAGAAAACTGCATGGGAAAATATTTCTGGGATTTAAAAAGGGGGGAAAAAAAGAACCCTATGAAGGATTTCATTATAACAATGGCTATGATTATTTTAGAAGTCAGAATAAATCTCCGTATTCATAGGTAGTAATAACCGTTAAGTAGAAAATTACCTATATCTTGCCGGCAGGAACCCTTCTTGTAAATATAGTTTTTCTTTTAATGTAAGAACATTATGAAACATCTGTCAATGGAAGAATAGATGAGAAAAATCGCTCAAGGTCCCACTCCTTAAAGCACCCCTGAGCATTTTATAAAATTTCTCCTAGCCTATTTTTCTGATGTGTTTCTATTTTAAAGTTATCCTTTATCTACACATTGAATTACAATCGTCTTTTTTTATATTATACCCTTCCCACACTACTATGAAACCATCAAAAATATTTCAAATGGTTAAAAATATTTATCAACTCGTTTCAAGTGAGCAGTTTTCAATTTGGCTGTATATTAGAACTTTCAGGGAAATTCTTTTAAATGCAAGGTTGAGGCAACTCCAAACTTATTAAATAAAAATCTTTGGCTGTGGAAGTGGCATCAGCATTTTCTCATACAGTTCCAAGCGATTCTAATGTGCAGCCACATTTGAGAACCACTGATACCACCATTGAACATGTCAATTATGTCCTTTATTTGTATGTGAGATAGCATTGATAGGACGATCAAAGCACACATAATACTTTTTTCTTACATTCCAGAATACTTTAAGATATGCTTGCCGAAGTGGCGTTACCAATCCAGGCATCCTAAGTTATGTAATGACCTTCTGCAAGTAGTGCCAAGTGGCTTTTTGAATGAGGTGTTTCGGTTTACCTTCTCGCCAGTAGTGTATAAGCAAGAAACACCCTTTGGAGTCAGGGTGAAGTGCGCGGACTGATTACCGTATTCGATACATTAAGAAACACCCTCCAATGGTGACTTTACCTTGCAGTTCTATGACTGTTAGTAAGATCAAATGCTTATTCACATACCTGTCGATTCCTTCACTTTATGGATGGGAGCTCCTCTGCTCATATCCTTCGACCACAATGCTCTAAGCTCATTATTTTTTTTCCTTATTGTTTTTATAATCTCTGCATATAATCCCTCTAGAAGGTTAACGAAAGATATTCTCCAATGTCTCTTAGGTTGTGGGTTCCCTCTGCAGACACATAAAACTTCATGTAGTCAGTTATGCCCATCTTTCCTTTGTAATTTATTTTACAGCTTCTAACTCTGAAGAGTCATGTCTCTAAGGTGGACTGAAATGTTAGATTTGAATTTTTATAATTGCTCCCCAATGGTCTGACTTTTCATGTTAAAATCTCCCATCTTGTCTGCATCTTCCTTAGAATTTCCCATCACATCTGTGTCTTCTTCCTTAATATAAACACAACGAGCACATCACACGTCCAGTCAACATTTATCGTGTTTAATGGCCTCCTCTGGCCCGCAGCGAGGAGCAGCGTTCCCCTGTCCGTTCCTGCTTTTCTGATTCGTCCTCCCACCCCTTTCTGCAAAAGACTCTGGCCCTGCTCGCTGGAAATTCCTTGATCAGCAGAATGTCAACAGAAGTCAGCTCAGCGTTCTGCTGGCTCTGGGAAAATTTTTACCTTTAAATGTTTGATAAAGGAAATGTCTAAAATTAACTTCACCAACTGAAGCTGTTAAGATGGGCATGCATACCACGGGACAAATGTCAATTTAATGTAGCTTTCTTCTCTCCTTGTTCTTTCTCATCTTCCCTTGCTCAGTGGTAGGCGTCTCCTCTGATTAGAAGTGCTACCATATAAAGATATTTAATGAACATCCCTCCTCACCCTAAAACACGAGTTTCGTGAAATTCAAGTATCATAGTTACTTGGGATGGCACGGTATGCAGCCACAACAGTCTGGTAGAATTACAAAGGAAAAACAAACTTTGCAAAAGGCCTACTTGCTACGTAGGATCCTTCGTGAAAACAATATACTTTGAGGAAGGAAACACAAATACGAAGACAGGTGAATGAAGGATCTTCCCCTTCCCCAAACTGGCATACACCTAAAGGTCAGGCAGGAGGCCTGAGAGAAATTTATACACCTAGTTCCTGTTTTCATTTCACCCTCCGGGGCCCAGGATTCAGGAGAGACACAAGTTGGGAGCAGGAACTGCAGAAATGCTGATGTTTGCTATAAGACTTATGAACACTTTTCCAAACAGAATAAAACAGTAAAATAAAGGTAAGAATAGCTAGGATGGATGCAAACGTAAAGAGAGAATAACTAATATGGCATCAGGCTAATGGTTTTGGAAATCTATAAAATTAGACACACATACATATTAATAAATTCAAAAGTAATGCCACTAACACGTTATATATTTATTACCTTTGATTTACAGAAATAAACATCTTCCTTAGGAAAAAAATGTGCATTTTGAAGACCCACATGTATCTTTAGACAAAACGAGATTTCCTGTACATTATTTTATAGCAATACCAATGTTCCAACAGGCACACAGAGTCCCTTCAGACAACAGCTCCAATAAAAAAAAGTGTGTGGGGGGGAGGACAATATGAAAATGTAATCGGGGTGGAAAGGAAAAGAATTTGTGAGCCAAGGTAATAAGTCAAGAAACATTTTTTTTAAAAACTGAAGCGCTATTTAATCAACTAACTATATGGTAACTGATTAAACAGTTGCTAAAATTATAGAGAACTATCTATTTTTATGTAACAATAAGAGAACTGTTTTTCATTTTTTTAATGTTTAAAAAACACAAAACGTGGAATATCATGGCTTCTGGCCATTTGGCGAACGTCTTATTTAAATGAGAACAATTCCAATCCACTCATTTGCCCTGAATGAATATTCTCGAGGTTTTAAAGCTTCCAGGAAATAGTTCCTCGATGCACCTGCCACCTAATTCCATGAAATCGATATCGCACTTAAGCTAAGTCAGGAAATCTTAGGTGATGAATTAAAGTAGGACTGTGGCTTCATGAGCTGCTAGCAGATAAAAGATAGCAGTGAAGCTGAAAATCATTACAGTTAAATAGGTTTACCTCTTTGGGGAGGGGTGTTTTCTAAGGTGCCGTTAGCACAATGAATAGCAGCATATCATGTGAGGATAACAGTAACCACTTTAACATGTGATCTAGTACTTGCTATTCCTGGATGTCAGTTTATCAGCAATGAAACAACATTCTTTCTGGCTGTGCCTGAAATGAACCTACTGTGATTGTGGGAGACAGCTGTCCATCAATACAAAAAGGAAAGCTGATAAGATCGATTCAAACTTCATTCAAAGAGAAAAGAAAACAAGTACTTGCTGAAATCCAGGTATGTTACGATGTAAGCAGAACACAAATTCTCAGTTCCCAGCACCATGTTCTATAGCAGGGGTGGGGAACATCCAGCCTGCGGGCCATATACGGTCCGAGAAATCAGTTGGTCTGGCCTTGCCGAGGCACCTGCAGGCGGGACTCGAAATCCACTACATCTAGGTGTTTCCATAAGCAGCATGTGTTTATATGAGGTGAACTGTATGAAGCAAATCTATCTAATAAAAGAGTAATATGAAAATTGACCATCACTCCAACACACAAGATGGCTGCCCCCAAGTAGTCAAAGATGGCTGCCCCCATGTGGACACAAGATGGCCGGCACAAGATGGCCAGCAGGGGAGGGCAATTGGGAGGGACCAGGCCTGCAAGGGAGGGCAGTTGGGGGCAATCAAGCCTGCAGGGGAGGGCAGTTAGGGGTGGCCAGGCCTGCAGGGGAGGACAGTTAGGGGTGACCAGGCCTGCAGGGGATGGCAGTTAGGAGCAAACAGGCTGGCAGGGGAGCAGTTAGGCATCAATGAGGCTGGCAGGGGAGTGGTTAGGGGGTGATCAGGCTGGCAGGCAGAAGCAGACTGGAGAGGATGCAGGCTGGGCGGAGGGACACCCCCCCAACCCCCGTGCATGAATGTCGTGCACCCGGCCTCTAGTGATGTTATAAATATCCAAATGGGCCTTGGCAGAAAAAAGTTCCCCGCCCCTGTTATACATGAAAGGCAGAGGTAAGCTGAGGTTCCACAGAGAAAGGTTTCACAGACATAGACACATGTTTTTAAAAGCTTTCCTAAACAGAAGACTCCTGGTATTTGGTCTTCAAATGCTACCTCTCCCCCAATAATTACTAACTACCTGATCGACTTCCATATACTGATCCTTATAGTTGCTTAGGATTCAAATGTGGGGTATCATGACTTCATTTTCAACACAGAGAATGAACAAAGAGATACAATCGGAAATTTTAAACCTGTTCAATCCCTTTTATGGTAAGTTTTTGGTGATCCTAAAATTGTTCCTTTTGTCACTTGGCTTGATAAACTGAGTTTTAAGAAAACTCGGGAAATTTTCAAAACAAACATATGCTAGGATAGCCTCTTCCTGTGTCTCTCATTTCCTCCTTGGTTTGTTCATGCCTTCTAATCGGCATTCTGAATTTTCTTCTATTTTTTCACCCTTTGGGACACCCCATACTTCAACTCTAACATTTTCCTGTTGCCTAACATTTGACAGTGATAGAAAGACAGAGCTTTGGAATCAGCCAGATCCCGGCTCCAATATCAGATCTTCTCCTTATACTAAAGCTGTGTGATAGTAACAAGATACCTCGTGTCTCTTAGCATCCATTTCCTCATCTGTAGAATGAAGAAACATTCTTGATGTTACTGTGTGGATTAAATATTCTTAAAAAAACCAGAAACTGCTTGGCTCAGTGCCTGACGCGGACCAGTTACTGCAGAAATGTTCATTTCCTGCCCTTTTGCCAAAATGACATTCAACGGACAGGCCTAAAGGTATTTACAGACACATACATCTATGTTTCTTTGTTCCCGTGATTTACCTGTATTCTACCCCTGGACCTAATAAACTTCCTCTGTGTTCAGCACACATCAAGCTTTTCATTACCCTCCAGGAAAATAACTAGAATAATGTTACATAAATAAATAACAGCCAAAAGAGGCATCGCGTTGCTAAGGGACATGTTCAAAATTGAAGGCACTCTAGCATATTCTCTGTAAAATCTTAAAATGCCTGAGCAGTTTAAAGAGAAGGAGAGGCAGTAAAAGGCCTTCACGGTGCAACCCAGTGTGATTCTTAGTAAAACGGGGCTGGAATAACGAAGTCCTCCCTGTGACGATAAAGCAAAACATTCTCTGGGGGAAGTTGCTCATCATCCTCAATAACACTTATTCCTGGAGGCAAGGCTGCTTCGCTTAAAGGGGCCCCAAGCAAAAGGGTGGGAAGCAGACACGACTTCAGCAAGAAAGACCATGGAGATGCAGGCAGCATCCACAGAGAAGAAGGCTAGGAAGGAAAACAAGACATTTCTATCTCACACTGGGACAGGACTTGCACGTGCAAATAAATGTGTAGTCAAAATATGGCCACAGTTTACACAGACTGCAATTCAGACAGAGACGTGAGCCAGCGCACCAAGGCCTCCCAAATGTTCCCTTTCCAACAAATCACACTCTCTCTGTTCTGATTCCAGTCCGCCCTGTCACACGGATGAAACAGAAAGGACGCCTGTGAGCGACATCGGCCTGGGCATCACCCTGATCACCTTCTACCCGGTCATTCAGATCACACCGCCTGGCCTTCAGGGTCCGGCTGCGTTCTTAAACCCACTGAGCAGGAGCAGGGGGGATGAGTGACAAGCTGTGTGGGGTTCCGTACAGGGAGACCCCTGCATGTCCGTTTTCACCCGACGTCCCTAGCTGGTACCTACCCGGAAGGAAGGGATGGAACCACGCCAATGCAATCCCAGCCACGCCTGCTAGTTCAAGCATTCGGTTCAGCATCACCTCCTGACCAACACGAAAGCAGCTGAGGCTCTACTATAATCATCATGGAAAGGTGTCCCAAATCCTTCATTCGAGGAAGAGCCTTCATACACACCAACGCTGTCTCCAAGCCATGCCGGGGTCTGAAACCAGACTGGAAAATATTACATATGTGTATATATAGTCACACTCCACAAACCACTCTTCTGCTACGTCATACTTATTTACAGCTGCGTAACCCATCCTATGCGCATAGAAACATAGTGCCTTCTCGGGGTGAGAATATGGACAGTCAAGGAAAGCTCCTCTCCACAGTAGGAGGCACACTGAAAGCACAGGAAGGCGTGGAGCTGCCTGGGAAGGCAGTTGAGGCGGTCCCAAATGGAACATACTGTGTCCTGAAGGGAAGAGAGAAAACACAGGGTTGGTTTCCAAGGCTCACCTTCGGCACGTGGTACGCAGGGCCTAACGACTCCCATGGGATTTAAAAAGAAAAAGGAAAACCCTGGGCGTTGTGGGAAGGCAATGCCAGGTTAACCCTTGAAGCCCTGCTGGATTACCGAGCGTGCCTTTTCCTGGAGCCCACTGTGCCACACCACGCTCAGATTTCCTAACAAACACGACTGCGTATCAGACTCTGCTGCCCGCGGAGCTCCAGGCCCACAGCCCTTGCCCATCATGCAGACAGGGCCGGGGACCTTTGGATGAATAACAACTGCAAGTGGTAGGAATAATAATAATAATAAAAAATGATCAATGGAGCCCCAAGAAGTATTATCTGTTAAAGGGCAAGAACAAATGAACTTAAAATATATCCATTTTCCTTCTAACAAATAGGCTTTTTAGAGACAAGGTGATAGACGTTTTATAGAGTTTTCAGAGTTGAACTAGAGAATTCACTCTTTTTACCTTCTTGAGGCCTTTATTACAAGATTAAAGATGGTACATTTCCTTTTTGATGTCCCCTTTCTCCTAAACTAATACAATACTACAAAAAAAGGGAAACTTTCAACCCCAGCACAGAATTTTTACTAAGGTTCTGTATTTCCAGAATGTGGCTAAAATAACATGAAATGGGTTACATCACTACAGCATTATTTTCTGTGTTCTTAGCCCAAATGTTTATTTGCTTCAAGTAATGGCTATCTCTAAGACTGCTTGTCATCTGTAATTCCACTTAAGGTTAACATAATTCTGTCGTCTAGTCTCCATTTCTCTTGCTCTACTGGCCAGACTCCTCCAATTCTTGTCGGTTCTACTCAGTCTGTAATAAAATAAGAGCCTGGTAATGTCGCCTGGTGCATGCCTCCTCTACACACCCCGTATATGCTATGGTTTCTAAGTCAATTATTCCACAGATGCCAAATATCCAAAAGCCTTTTAGACAGATTCGGACCTGCGATTTCTACTAAATATAATACTCACTACGTTTTTCTGGGCATTCTCCACTAACTTCACTGCAGCACATAAAATATGACCCATCTCCCATAAGGAAAATGCAGAGAATGAATAGATCACCTAGGCTAAGGACTCAGAAAATATTATACTTAAAGGAATAGATCACCCAGTAGCTTAGCTTAAACTTACAGTCCACTGGATGCTTAGTGATATACAATGTGCTTCCTTCTTAAGTCTTATGTCCTCATGTTTGACATATTGACCCTCTATGGCATAACCTAAGGGTCTGACTAAGGACAGTAATATAAGGGTCTCCTCAAACCATCCCTAATGCAGATGTTGGCTAAAGATGTTTGTAATTAATATATGTTCAACTGAATAAACATTTACCGAGAGTCTGCTATGATCTAGGAACTATACAGTGTATACAAACATGAGTATGATATGTCACTCACTATTTTGGAATTCAGAGTTAAGACATATAAACCAAAAGAACTATGATAAAGAAACGGTGAAAACGTCCCTTGGAATATGAAAGAAGGAACCAGATTTACACCTGGAAATTGTGGGGAAACTTTCCCAGGGGACATGACAATCTGCATTTAAATGATAGAGATATTAAATGGGGGCGGTGATGGTAATACCCCACAGACACTAAGACATTTGCATAAATGTAATTTATAAGAATCTTGGAAATCAGATCACTACTCAAAAGTAAAATATATTCTAACCTACATTTAGTTTAATAGACAGCAAAACTAGTTCAGTATGATGGAAAACTCCTAGTATACTGTGAACACACAATAAATGTTACACAAGCCAAAACTGTGAGAACCTTCATGACAGAGCACACAAATAGGGACATAAATTTTCCAAGTAATTAACGGTTACCTACACATTGAAATATAGCCTCCTCGGAGATAGCAAAGTGATTTTGTTCAATACAGTCTATCCTCCAAAAATTCATTCTGTGTATGTGAAGCTTCATAATCAAATTTCAGACAAAATTTGGATGATAGTAAAACTACGCAGGACTCTGAAACACATCTTTTTCCCAAAAAAACATACCAATTAGGTAATCAGCAGGAGGTATTGTCAGGATACTACAAGTTAACACATCCAAGTCTGGAAGACGAGAAAGCCAAGGAAATACTGCATCAATAGTGGACATTCAAAAGGCTAAAGGTGGCCCAAGCATGAGCGCTAGCGGGGGAAATACACCTTCTGAGTTACAATTAAGGTCTTCCCCAAAGCATCGCACTTAATGGAAAATAACGTACTCACTGGTATACTGCAAATCAGGAAAGTACCTGACACTAGAGTCCCAACATTAGTCCTTAGCAGATATCTTATTAAAAACAACTTGGGCTCTGATTCATCAAGTAACCATGGTTTTAAATCTTATCACTGAATCTGAGCCAAGAATAAAAACTAACTAGAATCCCTTTTCCAACGTCTCAGGAAATCCTATATAATAAAAGGCTAATATGCAAATTGACTGAATGGAGGAACGACCAGTCACTATGATGCTGTCCTGACCACTAGAGGGCCAATGCTCAATGCAGAAGCTGACTCCTGGTGGTCAGTGTGGTCTCACAAGGGGCAGCCAGAAGCCGGGCTCACGGCTGGCGAGAGCAGCTGCGGTGACAGGAGCCTTTCCTGCCTCCACAGTAGCGCTAAGAATGTCCAACTGCTGGCTTAGGTCCACTTCCTGCATGGAGTGGGCCTAAGCCGGCAGTTGGACATCCCCTGTGGGCTCCCGGACTGCAAGAGGGTGCAGACCGGGCTGAGGGACCCTCTCCCCGCCCCAGTGCACAGATTCTGTGCACCGGGCCTCTAGTTTTAGATTAAAAAAAAAACAACAATTACTAAACAATAGAATATACTTATTTTTTAAAAAATATATTTTTTATTGATTTCAGAGAGGAAGGGAGAGAGAGAGAAAGAGAAACATCAATGATGAGAAAGAATCATTGATCATCTGCCTCTTGCACATCCCACACTGGAGATCGAGCCCACAATCCAGGCATGTGCCCTGACGAGGAATGGAACCATGACCTCCTGGTTCATAGGTCAATGATCAACCATTGAGCCATGCTGACCAGGCAGGATTACTTCTAGTTGAAATATGAACCTTTTGGCCCATTGTGCCAAAATATTACTGTGGAATATCTTTGAATACAAATTTGACTCAACAACCCATTCAATCTTGATTAATTTCCCCAAATTCCTAATAATACAGCAAACAGTAAAATCTCATAAATCAAATATCTTAAAATTGGCAGCAGATTTTTCAAATTATTTTATCTTCATAAGAGCCTTATAGTGTGGATAAGCAGTTATAATTTTCCCCATTTTACTGGAAAGACCAAAAAAAGACTGAGTGACTTATCCAGGATTATACACTATGTTACAAACAGAGCAGAGCTAGAATTCAAATTTTCATTCACTCAGTCAGAAAATACCATCAACCTATTAAATAAAGGGCACGTAGAGAAGAGAAAGATCAATGAGACAGAAACTCTACTATTAAGGAAATTGCTGTCTTATTATAACAAGAGAAAAGTTGAGAGAGTTTACTAGATACTACAATAAAGGAACACACACATTGTGTTATAATGGAATAGCAAGGGTAAAAGGATGAGTGAAAGCTAGCATTAAAGATTTCTTTACTGAGGAGGTGTTATATGACATCTGAATTGGGTTTTGGAGGTATGGTGTGTGAGACAAGAAATGGTGAAGGTCCTTACAGGCTGAGCAGAGTGAGAAATACATGGAATATTTGCATAAAATCAAGTAGACAGGTGTTTTTTTTTCCCAAATGTCAAAAATGATAATACATATTTAACCTAACTCAAGCCCAAACATGAATTTAATTTACAAATATATACAGAAAAGGCTGCAAGTTGTTCCCCAATAACTACCTTCCCCTACAGTTAAGACTCCCACGTTTTAGCTGGGAACATGGCTCCTGTAATAGACTATTCTCCAGCTTTCCATTCAGTTGAGTGCCGCATGAAGAAGGCTGATGCGCTCGACGTTCAGAACATCTCGAAGGGACGGCTATGCCCCTTCTTCCAGCTGCTGCTCAGGACACGGATTTGGTGGCAAGCCATATTAGACCACGGGAATGAGGAAGAAATCCTGAGAATAACAGAGCAAGCAGACAGAAGGAGGACCCTGGCTCCCTGGATATCTTGATATAGCAACGCTATCTCACCATTCCTTCAACTACCTTGAGACTGTGCTATGAGATGGGAACTTTTATTGAATTTAACCACTTATTTTGGGACTCCATTATATCCATGCAAACATGAACACTAGTTTATATAAATAGGCTATGTTATAGAGTAAATACAAATTAAAAGTAGTTTCTTGGTTCTCCATTCTCAAAACCTGAGAAAATAATCAGAAAATATGTAAATTAATTGCAAAGCATTTAATATCATCAGTAATAGAGAATTGTAATGAACTTTCAAATTTATTTTTAAATTTAAATCTGTATAACCTCCCTAGGTAGTAGAATGATCAGAGATCAATATTATTATAAGTGAACAGTAAGACAAGAGATCATGAATTCATTACAAAAGTATTTGATAACTCCATATTTTATTGGGTTTAACCTCATTTAGTCCATAAAATTATCATTACATATGTTCCATACTATATTTATGTATTAGAGATCCACTTATGAAGAAAAGCCAAATAAGTTATTAATGCCAGAAGAATCGATAAATGAAAACTAGATTTTTGCTGTAAATCCACATTAGTTGACAACGTTTTCATTTACCCATTGGATGTCTCAGACCACTCAATTTTATTGTTATTACAAAAAATATTTAATTGTTATCCATTTTATGTTTTATGAAGAATGGGGAAATTTAACAAGTAAACATAACCATATTCTCACCGTGTGAGGGAAGAAACAGAATGGGCTGCAAGAGACCAAAGGGGAACTTCTGAAAAGAGAACCACGGGTGCTGAATGACCTGTTGGTATCAAATGGTCTGCAGGCAAATCGATTTGCCTGTGCTTCACGTATTACCTCATATTACAGGCATTCCAAAGAATAAATGGAATAAGCATATTTAATCAAATGACCTAAGGCATTGCGCCTTACCGAGCTCACTGGCCCTCTCCATCAGCCCATAGAGGCAGGAACATAAGGTGGTCACAACGCTTACCCTATTCTCATAGCCCTCGTGTGGGCAAGGTCTTGATGGCAACGAGAAGCCAATGAGGTTAGAATCAAGAATATCAGCACACCATTTGACGTATACATTACAGTATAATCTCTGTTGCACCCCTAATTCTTGCCAACAGTATAAAAATACATTCTACTGAAGGCAAATGCGAGTAAAATCAGGTAACAGGGTGACTAGATCAATGAAAACTCGTCTCTTCAGGAAAATCAATTGAGAGACATGCCCCTTCTAATAGTACCTTAGAATTGAAGATTTGTCTTTTTTTCATATGGCCTGGCTTTTACTTACTACTGAGCTTTTGTACTATCTTTTCTAATTGTAAAATGATCAGTCTCTTCTAAGTTTAAAGATGAGTCAAACGTTTACTAGTTCTATTATGGTGGGCAACTCATCTTCTCTAAGCCTTAGCTTAGTGATAACCTATATAATAAAAGGGTAATATGCAAATTGTCCCCTTGACTGGGAGTTCTACCAGCAGGTCACCTTCAATAAACACACATCAAGCAACAAATTGAATGATAATCATTGTGCGCCCAGCCAGAGTGGCTCAGTGGTTGAGCGTAGACCTATGAACCAGGAGGTCATGGTTCAATTCCCTGTGAGGGTATATGCTGGAGGCTAATTCCAGCAGGTCATAAATGCATGAAGTTCATCAAAAGGTTGATGAATCTTGGGGTTTCAGCAGGGCTGAAGATCTGCATGTTATTGCCTGCTGCCAGACATCTGAGGGCAGTTCCCCCAACCTGATAATCTTTTACTGTTTACCAAACCTTACCTTTGATATGTATATCTGCTTTGCTATAGGGCAAAATGTGGAAATAAAAAGCCATGGGTCCAGAGACTCAGATAACTTAGTTATTAGAACTAAGCCTCCCCTGGTTCCCCCAAAATGCCTTCCAAATTCATATTTCTTCTCTAGACTCTTCATCAATTTATGCACAGCCCCTTTTCCAGATTCCTGATCCCTAGTAGATGCTGAGAAAGACCCTGGCATTTATGGTGCCCTGAGACAGGGACATCTGAAGAAGAAGATTTCACCTGAGCAAAGAAAGATTGATTCACTGGTAAAAGTGAAGAATTTGGTGAGGAGATTAACTGGGCATAAAGCCCATACCAAGTCTAGGAAATCACGAGCGTAGGTGGGTGGAAACGTCTTTTGTTTCAAGCCAGCCTATAATGGGGAAGAATTCAGTTCAAAGGCAAAAATATCATTGTAAATTTTTAGCTTATATGCTCAAGGATAAAGAAATTAAAATATCAAAAGGCACTTTCTTAAATCAGGCTCAAGGAAAAAGAGTGCCATTGTCATATTTAACTATGTGGTTCTTGTTCAAATTGCTAAGTGCCAAATTAGTATTGGGGATCAAAAATCTGTAATACCTAAGGCCCTGCCAGATCTACCACTTCTGGTGTCGAGAGGTTCAACTTCAGCTAGAGAGGGTGGAGCCATCAGCTCTCTGGCAGAGGAATTCTCTGATGCTTTGTTTAGAAAAAATTACCATATGACGCCTTGGGGCAGGCAGAGTTTAGCAACAATAATAATAATAAAGGGTAGTCAATGATGTTATCTGCTGAATGTAGTGTTTCCATCATTTTTGTTTGGTTTAATGTATTTATTGATAGTCTATTAATCATGCCTTTAATTTAATTGGGAAAAGAAATGCAGTCAGACCATTTACTAAATTTCCCCAAAGCAAACAAGATGTGGGGGTGGAGAGACATGTGGTGATCCTGTAAAATGGATGCCCATTCCCAAGAGTACTATTAGAAAAATCTCATTTCCGCCATGTTTTTTCCCGGTTCGTCATTTGAAAGTTTTGCAAAATTTAGGAATGAGACTAAATTTTATGCATTCGTAAGGAGAGAAAGCTAGCTTAAAACAAAAGAGCACTCCATCTGATGTTGGACAGGTTTTGGGCTAAATTAATCTCTTTACAGATACTACAGAATAAACCTAAGGCTGTTTTTTCCTCAAAAAGATGGCGGAGATGTCCCAAAGAAATAATACAGGCAGGTTCTAAGCAACAAAATTGGTATTTCCATAATAAAGGGCAGTTTTTAAAATAATGAACTGCATTCCAAAGTTAACATTAAGGCCACTAGAAAGTCAGTAAATTATCTCTGTTCCAAAGTAAATGCCTTAGATAATAATAATTGGCTTCAAAATCTTAAAATTGTTGTAACATACATAAATAATACCTACACTAATAAAAGAGAAATATGAAAATTGGCTATCACTCTGCTATGCCCACCAGCCAATCAGAAGGGAATATGCAAACAGAAGGACAAAGATGGCGGCCGCCCAGCTGCTCCAGGTGCAGAGTGGCCGGGCAGGGCAGGATGCCTGCTATGAGAAGGAGGGCGGGGGGCAAAGGGATCTACAGGAGCAACACGCGGGCTGCAGCAAAGACGAAGACTGCAGATCCCGGAGTCCGCGGCGAAGATGGCAGACCCTGGCCTGAGTCTGCAGCAAAGACAAAGATGGCAGACTCGGGCCGGAGTCTGCAATGAAGCAGTGAAGCAGCAAAGCAGCGAAGATGAAGATGGCAGACTCCAGCTGGAGTCTGCAGCGAAGATGAAGATGGCAGACTCTGGCCAGAGCCTGCGGCAAAGACAAAGGCGGCAGACTCCGGCCAGAGCAAAGGCTTGGGTCTCGGGTGCCGGAGGAAAACTGGTGCTAGAAGCCAAGGGAAGGAAGGCCTGTGCATGAATCTCTTCATGCAACGGGCCTCTAGTATTAATTATAAAGGTCTAAGTAGCCCGGGAGAAAACTAGTTTCGCTCCTTGTTGAAGGAGGGGGCTTGTCCCACTGCAGCAGCTTCTAAGGAAGAATGTGGCTATTTTACATCCAAATAGACCAGGCTTACTTCCAAGGCTATTGGCAACTTAAAACTTGGAAGTTTGCTGAATTAAATAATAAAATTTATTAAATATCTAGGTATTTTGAAATGACAAAATACTGAAATATTCATCTGAATTTGCCTCATGAAAAATCCAGAGGATAGAATTGAATCTATTAATTAAATATGTCTTGTATTTTTAAAGATATAAAGTTATTACTAATCTGAGAAATGTTAAATATTTAACTTTCCACCTAAAATTTAAGGCTTCTAAGAGTTTGAAATTCAAATTAATTTGGGAGAAATTATATAGTTGTAGTAACAAAATGCATACAGAAATTTATTTTTGAGGAAATAATTCTTATATTTTTCTCTAGAGAAATTAGTAGTTCAAAATATGTTGTTTATTGGTCTAATTAAAAATAGAGGATTAATTCTATGGTCTGAATCAAATTTTTAATATAAAAATTTTAAATTTAATTAATATATTTTAGATTAATTATAAAAAGTATATAATATAATCTTTAGGATACACACACACACACACACACACACACACACACACACACACATATATATATATATATACTTGATCATCTTTCCAAGTTAAATTTCAAGACTTTAATCGAGAGATAATTTTAGAACACTCCAAGGGCCTGGGGTGATTCAAGAATTTATTCTCTCTTCTTAAAAGAAATAGTTTTTAATTAAGCCAATTTAATATACTTGAAATCACATGGAAAGCTTTATTAAATAAAATTAATAACTATATTTTATTTACATACATATATTTTAAATGTTATAAAGATTTCAACATCTAAGGGAGGGCAAAACGAAGTTGCTAAATATTTCTTAAGTAAAGCCGAAATTTTCAGCAGTGGAATTTTAAGAACAAAAGCAAACAAAAGCCCTGGCAGCCTGCACTTCAAATAGGCTGGTGGGATGGGACATCATCTGTACTTCATAAATCAAATGTATAAGTGTACTAAATTTGCTTTTTCAATAAAGATGCCTACTTTAATTACTTAATAAATTAGTTTTTTAAAACATAATCAAGGTCTCATATAATTTCAGTTAAATGAGAAGCCAATGTTTTTATAAGCAGTTGGCTTTAACAAAGGCCAACATAAAAGTTTCATTCCTGAGACCTCCCATGACCCCTCTGTGTATGCAAATGAGTACTAGCCAAAAAGACTGCTGTTTAAAAGTAAATTTTAAGCTTAATAAAAAAAGAGAAATTTAGAAATTTTGAAATCTCTTCCACTACTATTTACAGGGTAAACTGAAGCTTATTATTCAAGCATTAAATCTGGTCATTAGTAGTCACCATAAGTAGAAAAAGAGTCACTTAATATGTAGGCATCACAGTATCAGTCAGCATCTGAAGAGTAAACATGTAGGTTGCTTGGTGTAAAAAAAAAAAACAAACAAAAAAAATGAAAAAGATTTTTAAAAGTAACTCTCTAAAGGTGGCCTAGAAATTACTCTGGGAAGAAATAAAGGGAGGTTTCCTTCAAACACCTGGAGAACTGTAATTAAAAGTCAATGTATTAGGCTTCAAAAAGAAAAGTAAATAATTTGCATTTTGCCTCCTTAAACAAAGCTTATGTAGGTATACTAAAAGTCTGCTAGCAGAAATTCGTTAGTATCATTAAGTTAGAAAATAAGCCTTATTTCAGACTTATTTAAATTGGCAAATTAAAATAAGTTACTGTTCAGGGGAACTTAGTTGTACTAGGCAGGAACCTATTCCTAGAGCATTAACTAATTTTTTACTGATGGATCATCTCATAGTAAAAGCTGATTATCATGCAATGAATTCAGACCAGTAATATTTCTGTACAAAGAATTGAATTAAAAGCTATCAAGGCTGCATTGCAAGGTTTCCAAAAGCCTCTTATTATTTAAAATAAAAAAGGGGGGATAGTGGAATAATCTCCTGTAAGTAAATTATATCAAGCCTTAATTACCTTAAATTTTTTCACTTTGAAATTTTTTCACTTGTAATGCCGATAGCAAGACACATATGGTGTCAGAATAAGCCAAAGGAAAATGGTTTGGAAAAATGAAAAGATCCCACATCCAGTTTATAGAAAGGATTCCTTTATTAACCTTTGGTTGCCAATATGCTTATATATTTCCAGAAAACTCCTCCAAGCCCGTGTGGATTCCTGCAACAATGGATCTGAAAGAGGAACTAACCAGACTACTCAAGCCACAGATAGCGGTGGCCCCAAGCAACACGCTGACGAGACAGAGGAGGAACAGTCCAGAAATAGGGAATGGTGAAGATGCCTTGCCATACTAGCAGTCAGCAGCTGTGTGTCGCTACAGGTTGCCCAGAACCAAGCCAAAGAAGGTTGGACCTGCAAATGGCATCTCACCGTTTCTCCCCATCCAGAACTAGAGTATCATTGCTGTCATGTCACAGGGGACAGTGATTGGGAAGGGACACCATAAAAAACTATTGGACATTTGAAGGGGGACTCAAAGAACTGTTGGCTCAGCAAGGAGCTTACTGCAGACTGATTCCTTTGATGCCTGGCAGCAATTTAAAAGGACATGACAGAACTCTATCCTTTCCATTGAATTTTAAAAATCTTAAAAGCTCTGCAATGACATACATTCTTGTTAAATTTATTAAATCAAAGAAGGGGGATATGCTGGAGGTTAATTCCAGCAGGTCATAAATGCATGAAGTTCATCAAAAAGTTGATGAACCTTGGGGCTTCAGCAGGGCTGAAGATCTGCATGTTATTGCCTGCTGCCAGACACCTGAGGGTAGTTCACCCAATCTGATAATTTTTTACTGTTTACCAAACCTTACCTTTGATATGTATATCTGCTTTGCTATAGGGCAAAATGTGGAAATAAAAAGCCATGGGTCCGGAGATTCAGAGAACTTAGTTACTAGAACTAAGCCTCCTCTGGCTCCCCCAAAATGCCTTCCAAATTCATATTTCTTCTCTAGCCTCTTTATTAATTTATGCACAGCCCCCTTTCCAGATTTCTTGAACCCTAGCAGATGCTGAGAAAGACCCCGGCAGATACATGCCCGGGTTGTGGGCTTGGTCCCCAGTGGGACATGCAGGAGGCAGCTGATCCATGATTGTCATCATTTATGTTTCTATCACTCTCCCCTCTCCCTTCCTCTCTGAAATCAATAAAAATATATATATTTTAAAAAAAATAATCATTGTGCAAATTGTGTTCCATGAAGACATGCCACAGAAGAACTGTCATGAATTCAGGCCAGCCGCAGTGGCCTAAGGGAACGTGCTCTGCCTGAAAATTTTACACCGGTCTTCTGCAAAAATTAAAAAGAGAGGGAGTTTTTATATCTCCTGGTGGAAATACAATGGGTGGATGAGATAAGGAAGGAGGGTTAGTGGTTATGATATAGATTACCAACAGTAAAGGATATCTGATTATGCTATGCTTAAAAAAATGTCCTTAGAAATGCAGTGATGCTGCTTCTGAAATTATACTCTTATTCATTTGGGCCCCCTCTCCTTTCCCTAGACCAGTGGTTCTCAACCTTCCTAATGCCGCGACCCTTTAATACAGTTCCTCATGTTGTGGTGACCCCCGACCATAAAATTATTTTCGTTGCTACTTTATAACTGTAATTTTGCTACTGTTATGAATCGTAATGTAAATATCTTAGGTGACCCTGCTAGCGTTTCTCAACCTGTGAGTTGCGACCCACAGGTTGAGAACTGCTGCTGTAGAGCCTAAGACCATCGGAAAACACAGATATTTACATTACAATTCATTAACAGTAGCAAAATTACAGTTATGAAGTAGCAACGAAAATAATTTTATGGTCGGGGGTCACCACAACCTGAGGAACTGTATTAAAGGGTCGCGGCATTAGAAAGGTTGGGAACCACTGCCCTAGACGGATCTCTTAAAAGGAGAATAAGGTTGCTAAGTTAGTATGCCCAGGCCCCTCCTAAGCACGATTTAGTCATCCCATCTCTTTTCCTTTAGCTGCTTCACAAGTGTAGTCACCGACACCCTCTAAAATTGCCTTTTGGACTGTCTACATCAGTGGTTCCCAACGTGGGGCACACTCCCCACAGGGGGGCAATATGACTTTTAAGGGGGGAAATTCGATAATGAATGATTAACAGTGAATTTTTTTGCATGAGGTTCTAGGGGCCTCATATACAGTGTATAAATATATATTGTGACATATTTATGCATTTCGGTTCTCTATTATATGTTTTGAGACTTCATTTGCTATTTTTTATATCACTTCATATTATTATTATTGTTTTAACAATTTCTCAGTGATTTCTCCCTCAGTACTTCAGGACTTCAACTGTCCTGTTTCTTTTCTTTTTCTCTTTCACGGATGCCGTGTTCTTTGGAAACTTGTTTAGACCAAGTTAATGGCCTTTTAGGCTTCCTCCACATGACTAGGAGTTCACTTTTTGAAAAATAAGAATTATATGTCATGGGGGGGGGGGGGCGGGCACCAGGATTTTAGAGATGCTTAGGTGGGGCATGGCCAAAAAAAGGTTGGGAACCACTGACCTAGCAACTCTGCTTTGACTCGTCACAGTTAGCAAGTTTCCCAGAAACCATCTCCAATCTGTAAGTTCAATATGAACAGCAGAATGGTAAGCGTCCTATGAAGCCCTTGGTTCTTCCACTACCTGAGGCATGTTCCCCGCCTCCCAGCATGTCCTTCTAAAACACACGGTGAGAAGTCACATGCCAAGTATGTCTTGCTGCTGCCCCGAGCATCACTCACAGCCGTCCTTACATTGGACAGGCATAATAACAGAGTTCATCAAAGGCTGTGCATCCTCCAAATCTACATGGGTTATGGAAAAACATTTTCAGCCTTGAACCCTATTTACAAGGAGGCTATCCACTGAGAGTCTCAACACACCTACATCTGCAGGTTCGCCAGGAAAACTGCTGAAGGGGATGGAACGAAGCCAAACTAAAATCACTTAGGCATGTGGCAATTAAGAGCACACATTTTCTTCGGCTCACACTACAAGCACTTAAAAAGGTCAAGTGCAACTGGTTCTGAATGCGACATCAAACCCGAGACTTGTCCCTTGCCAGCTGGATAAACTGCCTAAGCTTCCCGATCTGTAAAATGGGAAATGTAATATCATCAACCCACTTCAAAGACGCTTAAAAGATAATTCACGTACAGTCCTTAGCATCGGGTCTAATCTAAGTTATTATAAAAAATGTCAGGTATTCCTTTAATGATCAGCGCGCACTCAAGAATGTGGCTGACGCACTGCCCAGAGCATGGCACCTCAGCATTAAGCCAAACAAATGAATGGGGGCAAAGATGTGGGTTCCTTGGCTTAATGAGCTTACATTTAGGGTGGAAAGACATCTCTTCTTGGCATGTTGGGAAATAATAAATTGTATTCAGAATTCAAGAGAGAATTTAGAAATTCCTAAATTTAAACATTTTAACACTAAAAAGGAAAACATTATTCAGTGGGCTGAACACATGATTCCCAGAGACCGGTGAAAAGGCCTCATGAAATGACATGGAAAAGAAAGGTCTGTCACCCCGCTGTTCCACCATCAAACGCAGGGGCCACATTTTATTAATCCAGCAACCGGTACAGCCTTGAGAACAAAGCATGTGCTCGATAAATGTCCATGGGATGAAGACGTGTCCACGGAATGAAAGCTTCCACAAACCCCCAGATCGTACACGCTGAGCAGAGTAGACACCGTATCTAATGGACTACCTTCTTGTTATAACATCTATTATCTCCACAACTTTATTTGCTTTGCTCTGATGTCCTTGAATTGGACTACTAAGCACCTGGCAAAGCTCTCTACCTACACACCTGAGTACCGTGAGCCTGGTCAGGTGACAGCCCACAGATGGAGGCGAGCAGATCCAGGACGGAAGCATGCACAGCACCAGAGCAGCCTTCGCTTAAGAAAAATGTGAATAGCCCAGATGGTGTGGCTCAGTGGTTGAGCATCGACCTATGAACCAGGAGGTCATGGTTCCATTCCCGGACAGGGCACATGGTTGGGTTGCAGGTTTAATGCCCAGTAGGGGGCATGCAGAAGATCAATGATTCTCTCTCATCATTGATATTTCTATCTCTCTCTCTCCCTCTCTTCCTCTCTGAAATCAATAAAAATTTATTTAAAAAAATAAAATAAAATGTTAACAGAAATCACCTAAATTTCAAACAGACTCCCAGTCAATAATTATCAATTTGATTTTGTGTCGGCCTCTCAAGGGGTGTAGGGTAAATAGTCCTTAGTTGTCCTGACAGCACTAAAACTTGTTCTTAGGAATTATGCACTGTAGCTTTTAGAAAACCTGGCTTAACAAAATGTCATAATTTTTATTCCTCTAAAAACAAATCAACTATAAAAAGAAGTCCCCATGTCAGCATATCAACTGTTTTGCATTTGAATTATGTTGTCAAGTTCAAAACAACGAAGCAAAACTAAAATCATTTAGGCATGTGGCAATTAAGAGAACAAGAGATAAAGATAAAAACACCACTTAGAAAAAAAATCAAATAAAATCACCCCAGTTCAGTGCCTATTCCTCTGCAAAGATTTCCATCTGCATAGCTTCCTTAGAAAAGCTCACACACAATGTAATTTTATATCCATTTCTGCTTCTATTTCTGCACTGAAATGTTTAGGGAGAGCTCAGTATTTCTGGAGTAAATTATACCTAGATCTTGATAAAGCTGAAATCACCTAAATTACACCTTTTTGTTCAATTACTTGGAAGAATGGAGAAAGAAAGCTTGACAAAATAAAAATGCTTATTTTAAAATGGCCATTTCATAGCTATAATTGTATACCTTAGTGAATATTGATGCTTTGAGGGTTATATGCACTCACCACAGCTATTTTTACCAAAGGCTTCACATAAAATCCAAATCAATTCATGTTATGTGACTATACACAGTATATTTGAACACAAAGCAACCCAACTATTCTATTGGTTTATGTTAGGAATTGCGTATGAAAACACATACCAGGACTATGTAAAAATGGAAGCTCAGTACAGTATTAAACATATTCTTAGAAGAACACCTTCCAAGATAAATCAGATACTCAATGTTCTAGAAATATTCTCCATGGTATGCCATGCATTCTGGAAATGTAAAGTTCCAAATTCTGAATCATGGTGATGAACTGAATTTCGGTATTGCCTCCCCACCCCAATTCATATGTTGAAGCCTTAGTGTGGCTGTACTGGTAGATGGGGCCTCTATGGAAGTGATTAGGCTGGTATTAAGTCATAAGGATGGGGCCTTCATTTGACAGGAGTCGCCTGCTTATAAGAAGAGGCATCAAAGAGTCCACTCTCTCTGCACTCAAGCACCCGAGAAAGGCCACATGAGGACATAGCGAGAAGGTGGCCATCTGCAAGCCAGGAAGAGAGGCCTCACCGGAAAACTGCCCTGCAGGACCCTGATATGGGACTTCCAACCTCCAGAACTGAGAGAAATAGATCTCTGTCCTTAAGCTACCCCCGTTTATGGTGTTTTGTTATGCCAGCCTGAGCAGACTAAGCTAATTGCATATGACTTCCATCTGGGAACCAGAAAAAGTCCTGTTCCAAAGCAATGACATTCGTGTGAAGCATTCTACGTGCCAAGTGCTTCCTCCCCATTCAGCAACCAAACCTTAGAGCCTCTATGGACCAGTGTGATAACTACCAGAAGGGTATGTGAGTGTGTGCGAATACACAACCCCCCATATACACACGACACAGTCCATGAATGCCTCATGGGGCTCTACTTCTGCTTTCCACATCATGGAAAGATAAGGGGAGAAACTTCACCATGAAAACAAGTTGTCTACTGTGGCTGCAATACCAGGTGCCTGAACATAAAGGCCACAGTGGCCCAAGTCCAGATTGGTTAGGGGAGTGCTAAGGAGCTCAAAACTGATCTCTAAGGGTAATGTTTCATGTAGCTATTTTTTAACTCAGGAAATGCTTCCACCATAATATATAATCTTATCATCCCCCTGAAGTAGTATGTCAATCACACAGTCAATAAAAAAACTTCAAGTAAAAAAGTTGGATTTATGACAAATTACGTAATTATTTTTAAACAAGTAGTATAAATTATGACTCTTACATACAAGTTTCATACTAATTAATTTAAAACTAGTTAAATTATGTACAAAAAAAGCTAATTATTTATGTACAAAAGCATATAATGCCAACCAATGACATATTGACATATTTGGGGAGGAACCAAATGTATATAAAAATGACCAGATTGGAAGTGTAAAAGTCTCATCTAATTGTAAGGTATAATTAATGTATGCTTTTGTTATTCATATCAGAAGCTCTGCATTATCAGAATATCACGCATTTATTCCAATATCATTTGATTAGGAAAAAAGTATCAATCTGGTTTTATCTAATTATCACCAAACATACAGCTGACAATATCTTTCATTCATAGTTTACTAGTTGCAATCTATTCTCTGGAATATTGCTGGCTATTGGTTAAAAGATGCTACTAACAGTGGTAGTTTTTAAGAAAAAAAAAAAGGATTTTAAAAGGGGAGACCATGTTTAAAGAGATCAAATAAAAAGCTAGTTGTTAATCTAGTTTAGGAATTATAAGTGCTTGACCCATGGTGGTATATAGGGACAAAGAGCAGTCTAGTATCTACCCCAAAAAACTGAAAAAACAATCATTTGTAAAGATATATGTACCCCTATGTCCACTGCAGCATTATCCACCGTGGCCAAGGCATGGAAACAACCAAAGCGTCCTTCAACAGATGACTGGATAACAAAGATGTGGCACATATATACAATGGAATATCACTCAGCCGTAAGACAAGATGAAATACTGCCATTTGCAACAACATGGATGGATCTTGAGAATATCATATCAAAACAAGTCAGAAAGAAAAAGTCAAGAACCATATAATTTCACTCATATGTGGGATTTATGAACAAACAAACAAAAACTCATAGGCACAACAGTATGGTGGTAACCAGAGGGAAGGGGTGTGGAGGGAGGGAGTTAAGGGTAAAGGAAGTTAAATATATGGTGAAGGAAGGCTAGCTCTCTTGACTTTGGATTGTGAACACACAAGGCAATATACAGATGATGTATTATAAGACTGTACACCTTAAACCTATATGGTCTTATTAACCAATGTCACCCCAATAAATTTAATTAACAAGAAGAATTTATAAGAGTATAAGAGTATAAGAATGAATGGCAAAGAGTGGGCATACAAAGAAAGAAAGGTGTATTTAGGAAATAGAACTAACACCAGCCATGGTGCTAGAGGAGAAGAGATTTCGGAATTACTCTGATTTTGATTTCTAATCTGAGTAATGACGACAAATCAAGCTTTTGTCAACTAAGAGGCGGATTATTCTAAAGGTGTGTTTACACACTCGCGTACACACCTACACACACATTAAATATATGCAGATTGCCCTGTTTCTGTTTAGTAACACCACTGCCTCATTCATCCCTCCCTAGGTAGCTGACTGTGCACCCCTTTATACACTGAGAGGATCAAATATTAGCACATGGCAGAGATGGCCATGAGAGTTGACACTGTAATTCTAAAATGTCCCAACATAAACAAATTCAACAGCCATGTCAGTACAAAAGGATGAACGCCAACATGGAGTCTGGAGATAAGAATTGATTTTGCAGTAGAAATTATTTGTGTTTCTGTCTTATCTCTAGACAAAACATTTCAGCAGCGAGAAGGAAGCATCTCCTGTAGCACTAATTAGAAACGTAAATCTCACCCAGACAAATGCCAAGACATTTTATTGTTTGTCACTATACGTGATAATAGAATTTTCTGACATTTTATTCCCCTAGAAAAATGCAACATCTTAAATAAACCACTGCCCAGCGGAGAGCCTCATCTCAGCACATCATAACAGAAATTATAAAGCGGAAAACATGCAACGCCTTAAGACAAGTGGCTAAAAACAAATTCATCCTCAGAACTATCTGGGAATAGAAAGTTTCCATTGATACCAGAATAATGACAAAATATTAGATTGTCAATTGCATGTTCCGCATTGCAAAATTGAAAATATGCCCGTATTCCGAGTAGCACTAAACACAACAGAGATTGTTTATAAACCTTTTCCAATGTCCCTACTGTGATATGTAATTATAGGCTGCTGCTCTGCAAATGGCTGATAAAACCTAATCTAGATTTTTTAAGGCAACTATAATATTATAAAAATGTACCTCATAAATATTGCCGTGACCCAATCCAAATGTGTTCTTTTATTGCTTTTTTTTTTTTGGCCTTTGTTTTATGAATGCCTCACTCTATTAAAGAACGATTAACTTATTATCAAAAAACATGAAAACCATGTCACAGTTCATGCGACATTAATGACAGGTATCTTGTAATGATACTGCCCGACACTCAAGCAATGATGCTGGCCAGTGAACCGCTGTTCTGGCCTCGCTAGTAAGCGCTACAAGCCTCGCTCCTTGACCTTCCGACACCGATGTGTCACATGACCGAGCTCACATCTCTTGGGAAGCGTCCCTAACAACTACACAAGGGGAGACAAACAGTCTCAGGCATCAAAAACCCCTCGGTCCTCTCTGCAAAGGAACGATCGCTTCTGAATAAGCAAACCTAGAAGAGAAAAGCCGAATTTGCCAAACCACAAGGGAACTGGAGTTCCTCCTGTTTCTACAGCTATTTTAATCGCTGCAGACAGGACCACATTCTGCACAGCACAGACCTCCCCGAGGAGCGGGATGCTCAGCCGAGAGTCTGAAAAGGCGTAGCAGACACCCGGCCGAGAACGGCAGGCCGGGATATGCAGTCTACCCATCTCCGGAAGCAGCACTGCTAGCTGGCTGATGATGAGATTCTGATCATCTGAAAAGCATGCATACTGCTATGTTTTGTCAATTATTAGCAACTTGTAAACACCAGGTAACAGAAGCCTGAAAATAATCACTCAGGGTCGGTAAGAGCTGGTGGGAGATGGACCGGAGTAAACTGTATTGATAAAATCTTCTCTGCTGTTACACAGAAGGAAATTAACACTTACCAGAATATATTTTCATCAAAAAAGCAAAGCTAGGAAATCGGGTCAGGATATTATTAATTTTTTTCCAATAAAAACCATTTGTTATTCTAACCATTTATTACATTCGTGTACCTTTTAAAACCACATGGAAAGTACTTATTGCAGTCTGGCGTTTCCAAGGAGTATTTAATCATACACTACACATTTCATCAATAACATGAAGAAGATACACAGAACATGATATAGAAAAGATGTCCTCTTTTTATCATATCTACATGAAAAGTATGTAATTTAAAGTGTCACTTGGAAAGAAAAAGGATCGCATAAGCTGTCAAGAATTTCATCTCAGTCAAATAAATTAACAATATCACATACACTGAACACATTCAAATACATCAGCTTTGCCAAAATTACTGGTGTATTTTTTTATTAGATGTTACAAGTTTAAACCAGCAGCACTTACAGTGTTTGAAAACAAGCACCAGTATAATAACCCTGCTAGCTCATAGATGATCTGCTGGAGATTATCAGCATGCATATATTTAATGGGATTCCCACAAAACTGTGAGATTCCTTTTGATTAAAACAAACTATTGAAGAGGATAAAAAACACAAGCAGCTTCTAAATCTAAATGCAACCCAAAATCATCTCTAGACAACACAAATTAACATCTAGAGAAAGATTATTTACTCAACAAATAATGATTGAGCACCTCTTGAGAGCCAGGAGAGGTAGGTAGCTGTCTTTATAGAGCTCACAGACGGATGGGAAGACATAGCAGGAAAAACTGCAGTGCGGTGAGGTAAATGCCACAGGAGCTCCACCTGGTGCAGTGAGGTAAATGCCACAGGAGCTCTACCTGGTGCAGTGAGGTAAATGCCACAGGAGCTCTACCTGGTGCAGTGAGGTAAATGCCACAGGAGCTCCACCTGGTGCAGTGAGGTAAATGCCACAGGAGCTCTACCTGGTGCAGTGAGGTAAGTGCCACAGGAGCTCTACCTGGTACAGTGAGGTAAATGCCACAGGAGCTCCACCTGGTGCAGTGAGGTAAGTGCCACAGGAGCTCCACCTGGTGCAGTGAGGTAAATGCCACAGGAGCTCTACCTGGTACAGTGAGGTAAATGCCACAGGAGCTCCACCTGGTGCAGTGAGGTAAATGCCACAGGAGCTCCACTTGGTGCAGTGAGGTAAATGCCACAGGAGCTCTACCTGGTGCAGTGAGGTAAATGCCACAGGAGCTCCACCTGGTGCAGTGAGGTAAATGCCACAGGAGCTCTACCTGGTGCAGTGAGGTAAATGCCACAGGAGCTCTACCTGGTGCAGTGAGGTAAATGTCAGAGCTCCACCTGGTGCAGTGAGCTAAATGCCACAGGAGCTCTACCTGGTGCAGTGAGGTAAATGCCACAGGAGCTCTACCTGGTGCAGTGAGGTAAATGCCACAGGAGCTCTACCTGGTGCAGTGAGGTAAATGCCACAGGAGCTCCGCCTGGTGCAGTGAGGTAAGTGCCACAGGAGCTCCGCCTGGTGCAGTGAGGTAAATGCCACAGGAGCTCTACCTGGTGCAGTGAGGTAAATGCCAGAGCTCCACCTGGTGCAGTGAGGTAAATGCCACAGGAGCTCTACCTGGTGCAGTGAGGTAAATGCCACAGGAGCTCCACCTGGTGCAGTGAGGTAAATGCCACAGGAGCTCTACCTGGTGCAGTAGGTGCCACAGGAGCTCTACCTGGTACAGTGAGGTAAATGCCACAGGAGCTCTACCTGGTGCAGTGAGGTAAATGCCACAGGAGCTCCACCTGGTGCAGTGAGGTAAGTGCCACAGGAGCTCTACCTGGTGCAGTGAGGTAAATGCCACAGGAGCTCTACCTGGTGCAGTGAGGTAAATGCCAGAGCTCCACCTGGTGCAGTGAGGTAAATGCCACAGGAGCTCTACCTGGTGCAGTGAGGTAAATGCCACAGGAGCTCTACCTGGTGCAGTGAGGTAAATGCCACAGGAGCTCCGCCTGGTGCAGTGAGGTAAATGCCACAGGAGCTCCACCTGGTGCAGTGAGGTAAATGCCACAGGAGCTCCACCTGGTGCAGTGAGGTAAATGCCACAGGAGCTCCGCCTGGTGCAGTGAGGTAAATGCCACAGGAGCTCTCCCTGGTGCAGTGAGGTAAATGCCACAGGAGCTCCGCCTGGTGCAGTGAGGTAAGTGCCACAGGAGCTCTACCTGGTGCAGTGAGGTAAATGCCAGAGCTCTACCTGGTGCAGTGAGGTAAATGCCACAGGAGCTCTACCTGGTGCAGTGAGGTAAATGCCACAGGAGCTCTACCTGGTGCAGTGAGGTAAATGCCAGAGCTCTACCTGGTGCAGTGAGGTAAATGCCAGAGCTCTACCTGGTGCAGTGAGGTAAATGCCACAGGAGCTCCACCTGGTGCAGTGAGGTAAATGCCACAGGAGCTCTACCTGGTGCAGTGAGGTAAATGCCACAGGAGCTCTACCTGGTGCAGTGAGGTAAATGCCACAGGAGCTCCACCTGGTGCAGTGAGGTAAATGCCACAGGAGCTCTACCTGGTGCAGTGAGGTAAATGCCACAGGAGCTCCACCTGGTGCAGTGAGGTAAATGCCACAGGAGCTCCACCTGGTGCAGTGAGGTAAATGCCACAGGAGCTCCGCCTGGTGCAGTGAGGTAAGTGCCACAGGAGCTCTACCTGGTGCAGTAGGTGCCACAGGAGCTCTACCTGGTACAGTGAGGTAAATGCCACAGGAGCTCTACCTGGTGCAGTGAGGTAAATGCCACAGGAGCTCCACCTGGTGCAGTGAGGTAAGTTCCACAGGAGCTCTACCTGGTGCAGTGAGGTAAATGCCACAGGAGCTCTACCTGGTGCAGTGAGGTAAATGCCAGAGCTCCACCTGGTGCAGTGAGGTAAAAGCCACAGGAGCTCCACCTGGTGCAGTGAGGTAAATGCCACAGGAGCTCTACCTGGTGCAGTGAGGTAAATGCCACAGGAGCTCTACCTGGTGCAGTGAGGTAAATGCCACAGGAGCTCCGCCTGGT
Organism: Eptesicus fuscus; assembly: GCF_027574615.1. NCBI lineage: Eukaryota > Metazoa > Chordata > Mammalia > Chiroptera > Vespertilionidae > Eptesicus > Eptesicus fuscus. Next base: position 87,578,387 of record NC_072484.1, read on the forward strand.
GCAGTGAGGTAAATGCCACAGGAGCTCTACCTGGTGCAGTGAGGTAAATGCCACAGGAGCTCCACCTGGTGCAGTGAGGTAAATGCCACAGGAGCTCCACCTGGTGCAGTGAGGTAAATGCCACAGGAGCTCTACCTGGTGCAGTGAGGTAAATGCCAGAGCTCTACCTGGTGCAGTGAGGTAAATGCCACAGGAGCTCTACCTGGTGCAGTGAGGTAAATGCCACAGGAGCTCTACCTGGTGCAGTGAGGTAAATGCCAGAGCTCTACCTGGTGCAGTGAGGTAAATGCCAGAGCTCTACCTGGTGCAGTGAGGTAAATGCCACAGGAGCTCCACCTGGTGCAGTGAGGTAAATGCCACAGGAGCTCTACCTGGTGCAGTGAGGTAAATGCCACAGGAGCTCTACCTGGTGCAGTGAGGTAAATGTCAGAGCTCCACCTGGTGCAGTGAGGTAAATGTCAGAGCTCCACCTGGTGCAGTGAGGTAAATGCCACAGGAGCTCCACCTGGTGCAGTGAGGTAAATGCCACAGGAGCTCCACCTGGTGCAGTGAGGTAAATGCCACAGGAGCTCCACCTGGTGCAGTGAGGTAAATGTCACAGGAGCTCCACCTGGTGCAGTGAGGTAAATGCCACAGGAGCTCCACCTGGTGCAGTGAGGTAAATGCCACAGGAGCTCCACCTGGTGCAGTGAGGTAAATGCCACAGGAGCTCCACCTGGTGCAGTGAGGTAAATGCCACAGGAGCTCCACCTGGCACAGGAATCTAAGACCCCCCAATGGCATTACTTTAAAACCACGTTGTAATGATGATGAATTACAAACCCATCTCCTCTTTTCTAGAAACTCGGTGCAGAGCTGGACTATTGGAGGGAGGACTGTTGACATGACCTCTCAGGCACAGAGGAGACCAGAGGGTTACGTACGGTCACATTAATGACTTTCTCAGTCACTCCCCTGCCTCACATCATTAATAAATAACTAGAGGTTAAACAGCTCTGACCTTATGGTGATGGGATTTCTAAATGTTACCCTACTTAAGAAAAATAGATAAGGTTACACTTCATTTACTTGGCTACCTTACATGTTTGGAAAACATTTAAGGACATGGAAGGTAGCAAAATTGTCCATTACATAGGAAAAACAAATGTTAGAATCTGCTCCCTAAAACATACGTAATATGTAGAAAAGCCCCAAAACTCACTCAGAATCTAGACAACTATTTTAGAGACGATTCTAATAAGTACACTAGAACTAGAATACCTGGGAAAGGTAGACACACGTACACTAGTCCTCAGGAACACGCCCCGCGACAGGATGGAGGAGATGGATTTATTTATATTTTAAATATTTTTATTGTCTTCAGAGAGGAAGGGAGAGAGAGAAGGAGAGATAGAAACATCAATGATGAGAGAGAGTAATGGATCGGCTGCCTCCTGCACGCCCCACACTGGGGATCAAGCCCGAAGCCTGGGCATGTGCCCTGATCGGAATCCAACCGTGACCTCCTGGGTCATACGTGGAGGCTCAGCCACTGAGCCGGGCCAGCCGGACGGGAGGGAGGAGATTATAGAGGCGTAGAAAGCAGCGAGAACCTAAAACGCATACTCGGAGCCCCTGCCTGTGAAGCTGATTTTCCAGGAGAGACTTAAAGGGCACCGTCTTCTCTCTCTTCGCCTGATGGACTTGGGGGTTCTTTGCGGTAACTTTCCCTGTTGCTTCCCCGGCTGGTCAGGGTGTGAAACACCTTTTTCTTTCCAGAAGGACACAGCGGTGGTGCTGGGCGGAGGTCAGCTGTATTCAGAGGGGAGGTGGTGGGTGCAACTCCATTGTTCTTTACACTAAAGCAGCTGTTTTGTTTTTTTGTTTTAACTAGAACTACAAATGCTTACAGCCCTTTAATACACCACTGTGGGGCCCTAACCGGTTTGGCTCAGTGGATAGAGCGTCGGCCTGTGACTGAAGGGTCCCGGGTTCGATTCCAGTCAAGGGCATGTACCTTGGTTGTGGGCACATCCCCAGTAGAAAGTGTGCAGGAGGCAGCTGATCGATGTTTCTCTCTCATCGATGTTTCTAACTCTCTATCCCTCTCCCTTCCTCTCTGTAAAAAATCAATAAAATATATATTTTAAAAAACACACCACTGTGGGAAGACCGGCATTTTAAAAATATGAGATGATGCTGTTGTAATGAAAAACGTAATGAAAGTGCTGTGCGGAGCCAGGGTACAAGGATGCTGTATCTCAGGGCCTCACCGCTCTCAGCAGCACGGTCACCCGTGGAGAGGAACACCCCGAGAGTCCAAGTCCCACGCCGCGTGCAGGGCGGGCTCCTGTGCCTCGTGGCCGTCCTCTGCCCCGGCCTCCTCCGGCAGCAGTGAGATCCTCAGATTGTCACCCCGTTCTCCTCTGGCTGCAGCACAAACTGTTCCGTGCTTCCTACATGGCATCCATGTCCTAAGGCTTCTGACCGGCAGCAAGGAGGGAGTCCGTTTCCCGCTGCCCATTCTCTTGGCGCCTCCTCCCGCTGGCATCTCGCTTGGAAGACCAGGCCTCCTCTGAGGGAGCTGCGAGGCCGGGACAGCCTCCCTCCACGGCTGCCTCCACCTCTGGGTGAAGAGTCACTGCAGACACAGCGCGGTCACCGCATCTCAGCTCTGTCCTCAGACAGGAGGGGCCCCCGCACAGCGAGGGAAGCGGGAGCCCGGGGTCCTGTGCCTCGCTGGCCTGGGATGTCGGGATCCCACCCCCAAAGGATGCATTTAAACAGGGGGAGGCTGACGTGGCCCACGCCTTACAGGGACAGCAGGTGCAGGGAACACCGGTGGTTTAGGAGAAGTTGGGGGGAGAATGGGTATTCCCTTCTCCCAGCCCTTCTACCTCAGTATCAGCCAAAACATTCCGAAGGCAGCTCAGCAGGTTTAACTTTCACCAAGTTACAGCCACGGTATGCTCACAGGCTTGCCGACAGACGAGCTTCGTACAAAACACGCGCTCTGTGCCGCACAGACTAGTACATGCACATGTGTGACATCCAATGGCTATGTTAGCCTCTCACAAGCTTCTTTTCTCCTTGAGTAACATAATCTATATGGTCCTGTAGGCTGGCTAAAGCCCAAACTGTAAAATTAATGCTAAATAGAAATAAAGGATCATCACAGATCAACAAAATGTGGTATATCCATACAATGAAATATTAGTTGGCAACAAAAAGGTATGAAGTACTGA